>NC_138552.1:181719883-182145387 GCF_964273705.1 Natrix helvetica
CAGGCTTTGGCACCAGGTTCATTCTTCCATCTGACTTTCTTCCTTTTTTCCCCTAACCTGGATTAGAGGAGGAGGAGGAGGAGATGTTGCCATGCTGCAAACCGCCAACCTTTAACACTTTATAATATTTATGCGGAATTAATTGATTTAATATTTATATGCTGCTCATCTCACTGTTACAGCAACTCTGGGCAGCTTACAGCATAATAAAAAAGGTAATACAAAACAGTTAAAAATTAAGAAAGATTAAGTAAAGACTATCAGGCCATGCCAGAAGACAAAGCTCAATGTCGATAGAGATTCTCAGCCATCCAGGTCATGGTTGTCCCAAAGGTGCTTTTTCAAGAGGCAGCTGGACTTTCTTCAGCTTCTTGGATCAGAAGTCTTCAAAGAAAAACCAAAAGTCCAGTTGCCTCTTGAAAAAACACCTTTGGGATAAGGCAAAGTTCTTTAAGTGAGGAATGGCCGAGATCCTGCAATGTGACTTTGGTGCACCGGAACAAACAATAACATATATAGTTCAAGAATTCTTTTCAGGACATTTCAAGGCACCTGGAATTATCTCATCGTAGCCACACCCAAAGCAGTTAGATGTTAGCTTCCTTATAATAATATCTATACTGTTATATAATAATTATAATATCTATACTGTTGTGATTCTATAGCGCCATACTATGGCGATTTTATTACTGTTTTATCTCAATTTAATATTTTATCTCATATATTGCATTGTCCACATAAGGTTATGCTTTATGATACTTTATTTAAACTTATATTTGTATATTAGTGATTACATTATTTCCGTAGATGCCAAATGCTAAATAATTCAACATTGCATCTTTTCAGTTATACCCTCTGTAATTTCGTGGTAGAGAATCTATAAAGATATGCAGGGTGGTAATATTAAGCTTTGTGTTGTAAGCAAAAGGAAGCATAATATTGGGAACAACTCTATGTTCATGCCTCTTTTTCACATAGTTTTTTGAATTGGCTTAAAATAATAATTTTACTGATTTAGTAATTTGTTATTTTTATGCTTCCAACTACAGGGATATTATGTATATTTTTAGCTGTATCCTTTTTGTCAGTATTTTGGTCAACCAGCTTGGCTGTCAATAAACAGTATATTTTCAATTCCTTTCATGGCCATTTGTAATAATAAGAGTTTGTAATTGCTATGTTATATTGATTTTTTTCACTGAGCTGTGTACCAGCGTCCTAAGATTTCTTTCAAGGTTAATAATTTCAGACCCAATAGGTTTTGTTTGTTTGCTTTTTTTTAAATTCTAAGGTAAAGGCCATTTTTAAAAAAGTTCCTCTAAATTTTACTATCTTGTTTTATCGTTCTTTTTCAGAGTTCTTTTTCATCACACACACACAAATTGCATTAACTTTGAATGACGGATTATTCTAAATAACTGTAATATTCCTCTTTGGAGATTCTTTTTGTTAGATCGGGCAATGGATAGGCAGACACAGGCTAACAGTGCAACAGCTCTTTACTAACAATAACAAGTGTGAACAATCCAGCAAAGCATGGGTCTGACAGCAGCCCTTTTATAGGGAACTGTCAGACCTCTCAACCAATAGAATCAAACCTCTGTTCCCACCGGAACAGAGGAACTTGGTGGAAACCATAGTTGCTATTGTAGATATCTAACACTTTTGTTGATGAACATCTGCTGTTAAATATTGTTTGATATGAGCCTTTTTAGTGTTTTTGGTTTGATTTTTCTAAAACTGAGCAATATTTTAAATATCTGCTTCCCTGAAATGTAGTACAGATATTTTTTCAGGAGTTTATGTTATCAACTTTAAATTTTATATTTACACTTGGAGAAAAACATGTTTCTATTATAGCTGAAAAATAATTCATATAGCAGTACATCCTGAAATCAAATACACTACAAAATATAAAAATTGTGCTCTCAGAGGCCAACTAACAAATGATAGAACTATCCATCTCTTTGATCTGCCAGCAGACTCTGGTTCTATTTTTATTGGGGGAAATCAGAAACCACAGCAATCAGAAGACCTCACAAGTTTTCACTTTGAACAAACGGAACATCTTATTTTCCTATATTTATAGTTGTAGAACACTTCCTGCCAATCTCAACAAATAATGGTTCTTATCCATAATGGCAAATCTGTAAATCAACAGTTTACCGTTGACCCATCAGCAAGTTTAATGTTCATAATACCCTTTAAAAATCCATGAAACTTAAAGAATAGAAATAGTGTTGCAGATCTTCTCTTTTAACATAGGGGGGTTGGTGGGGTGAGGCCAAACACCACGTATTCTCTTATTCTGTCATACCTCCCCCTCAAAAATTCCACATGAAAAGAGACACAATCGTCTTCTCGTCTCTCTATAATTGCTCCTTGCAAAACAAAGACATCTCTACCATAATAATGAACATTTGTTAACTTAATATACAGTATTGGTTTTTTTTTTACCCTAATATAAAAAAAGGAAAGAATCACTCATCACTATTGGCAGAACCTAATTAGTTTGAGTATCCTTATAAAATTGCTATACATACATTTTTGTGACACAAATACAGGTAGTCGTCGACTTACAACAGTTCAATTATTTTATTTATTCATTTTATTTTATTTTATTTATTTATTTATTTTAATTTGTCAACAAGTACAAGGAAACAAGTAGGAAAAACATATGGAAAAAATGGCATAAATAAATGGATAAAAATAAGCAAAACATAGCCATAAACACATAAAAAGAGTATATATAAATGGGACAGTAGGACAGGGATGGTAGGTGCACTGGTACGCTTATGCACACCCCCTTAGGGACCTCTTAAGAAATGTGTAAGGTTCACGGTAGACAGCTTAAGGTAAAAGGTATGGGGTTAGAGGAACTAACAACAGGATTGGGTAGTGACAGAAATTTTGGGCTAAATTGTGGTCATACATTGAGGACTAACTGTCATGTTTTCTATTAATGTACCAGTTCTCAGAACCAGTATCTAGACCTCGCTTAGGAATATAAACATACATCGCTAAAATTAGGGATAGTTTTGAGGGAGGGAGTTTATTCCACACAGGATCTCTCTGTGATCCAGAAAATTGCAGACAACTGATGTTGCTTGCTCTTATTTGAGAGCAAACTTCTTTAAACTACTTTCACAAAGCTAGAATATAAGTTGGGCTTTTTCATCTTCTCACAACATTTTCAATCAAATCTTCAGTGTTGTAGTAGTTCCAATTCATACAGGAAGTATTCCCAATCATATTAGGAAAATCCTCTGATTTTTATCCAGGAAACTAACTAGGGACTGGAACCTATTCTATACTAGCTACATTTTTCTGTCCTTTCTGGAAATGATGCAGGAGGAGACTTTCTTGTGGTACAGTAATATTCTCTTCCTGGCCAACTATAGGAAGTGGAAATTAGAAGACTGATCCATTTTAGACCTCAAAGAAAACTGAACTTTGAGGGAAGATTTAGTTATATATGTTTTCTTCCAATTTTTATTTCCCCTATGTTGAATTTGCTAAAATTGAAATAGATGTTATATACGAGTATGTGCTTCACCTCAAACAGTGAAAATCTATGTAATGGCAATGTTTAAAGTATAGTTTATATGTAGCTTACTGTATATACATGTTTCAGATATGGAAAGAAAGATTATTTTCTGCTTAAAGATGCAATTCTATCTTTAATTAGTTGTTTGTGTTGATCAAGTTGCACCTTCCCCATACCTTAGTCTGTTCAACTTGGATCACTACATCTTCTACCACTCCAACAACTAGCCTTGTGGTGTGACCGGAACAATCTTGAACTTAATACACTCAAAACTATAGAAATGGTGGTAGACCTCCCACACTACCACTTCTTACAATACTAGACAACACAGTATCAACAGTAGAGACCTTCAAATTTCTAGGTTCTATCATATCTCAAGACCTAAAATGGACACCTAACATCAAAAACGTCATCAAAAAACCCACAACAAATAATGTTCTTTTTGCACCAACTCAGGAAGCTCAAACTGCCCAGGGAGCTGCTGATACAGTTCCTACAGAGGAATTATTGAGTCTGTCATCTGCACCTCCATCACTGTCTGGTTTGGTTCTGCAACCCAACAAGATTGACCCAGACTTCAGAGGATAATCAGAACTGCAGAAAAAACTACCAACCTGCCTTCCATTGAGGACCTGTACACTGCACGAGTCAAAAAGAGGACCATGAAAATATTTACAGACCCCTTGCATCCTGGGCATAGATTATTTCAACTCCTACCCTTAAAACAACGCTATAGAGCACTGCACACCAAGACAACTTGATACAAGAACAGTTTTTTTCCTGAATGCCATCACTCTGCTAAACAAATAATTTCCTCACCACTGTCAAACTATTCACTAAGGCTGCATTACTATTACTATTAGTTTTATCTTCATTCCTATCACCCATCTCCTACCACTTATGACTGCAGGACTGTAACTTTGTTACTTGTATCCTAACAATTTATATTGATATTGATTGTTTCCCATTTGCTTTTTTATACCCTATGACTATATAATTAAGTGTTGTACCTTATGATTCTTGATGAATGTATCTTGTCTTTTTATGTACACTGAGAGCATATCCATCAAAGTCAAATTCCTTGTGTGTCCAATCACACTTGGCCAATAAAGAATTCTATTCTATTCTATTCTATTCTATTCTATTCTATTCTATTAAAAAACAATAGGGGAAAATGGAAGAGACCTTTTTTGAATTCAATCTAAATGTACAATTATAAAAAAAATAAGGAAAAAATAGGGAAAACTTCATTATTACAGAATTTCAAATGCACTCAGTGAAGCCCATTTAATTTTGTTGTTATGAATTATCTCTTTAACATTATTTTAGATTCAGATTGTATTGGAAAGTTTTGTTTCTTTTTAATTCCTTGTCTTTTTAGAGGAAATTGAATCTGAAAGTTAAAAATTAGTCTTTAATCAATAGCAAGCCTTTTTTTGTCCAATAATGTGATTATGATAAATCCCACTTGTGATATTAGAGATTTAGCCAATAAGCCACAAAATCATTTAGCCAGACTGAGCCTGCCTTTTCTACTATCTAACTAGAATTAGAAATGTAGTGATTAATATATATTGATATATATATTATTATACTAAGGCAAATATTTTATATTTTGATTCCTGTTCTCCATCAGATTCTAAGGTAGGTTTGGAACTCACAGTCTCTCAATTTCTAGACAAGTACCTTAACCACTAGACTAAACCAGCATTCATGTAATAAATTGACTACCAGTGTCATAAGTTCCAGTATACCAAGAGCCCAAATGCCAGCAATTTAAGTGTATTTACAGTATCTCCCTTTCTGTGTGTGTTTCTCGTCAAAGCCATCTCTATAATTTTCTCCAGATTTGGTATTAATAGCATTAAAATTCACAAAAATAATTTGATCAATTAGAACCATCTGTGGTCTGATTTATAACTGCTGTGCCATATTTCAGGCTTAACATAAATTTGCTATGGTCAAAAGTTTTGTCACTGACATCATGACAAACTATAGAATCAAAGCAATTAAAGAATTCCAATGGCTTCAAAAGGGGAAGCAATTCAAGACTTTATTTTCTATGCTCACTGGAATTACTCAGTTATTAGGAAGAAGAGCATTTTTATTATCTTATTTAGTCAAAGTAAATGCTAGCAAGCAAACTGTGATCTTTATGATTATTTTATCCGATGGCACAAGAGGCAGGCCTGAGAAATACTTGCAATCCTAGTCTTAACACCACAAAACACCACGAAACACAAGAAGCAGAATAAATTCCTTCAGTTGGATGTTACTATGTGGCACTTTGTATATATCTACTCAAGATATACTAGGTCAGTAATCCCAGGTATTTTAGCTTGAAGCTGGCAAACAATGAAACTGACTTTAATAGTTTATTTGATGTCACCTGTAGGATGTGAGTGAGATTTAGGGTGTTGCACTGCTGTTTCTATTTAAGTGGGAAATGTATTTAATTAGATAACATCCAACCTCTGGATTTCTCAAACCCCAAACCCCTCAAACCTCAGCCTCCTAGTTTAAATTCATAATTAGTTTCTGCAAGTTGCCTGTAAATGTCAAATCGCTGAGCTGGGTACTACTAATTTTCCATTTTCTCCAGTGAGCAGCGAACTCCGTAATTTATAGTATTGTACAGATGCTACATGATATGGATCACCATTCTGTTGCACATCACTTGCACTGCCTGTAGAGAATAAAAAGATAAGTGCAATCCATATTGCAAAAACATCACAGCATGATGAATTTGCAAGCTTTCTCCAGCTTATGAATCATTCCTTAGAATTTATATTGGTGTTACATTAATGTCTGGTGGTGTGCACCATGAATAACTCTGTGCTAATTACCATTGGATTCTGAAGCTGAGACAGTTTATGAAGACAGCATTACAGCACCCTTGATTATAATACTAAAATAAACACCTTAAGTGCAGAATCTGGTGAATGATTGCAAAAGCAAATGAAAGCATAAGAATAAAATGAGGCTATCACAAGAAGATACATTCATAAAGCTATCTCATCTGCTTTCCCCACAACTCCTTTAAAACAATATGTTCTCTTAGAAATAAACTTTTTTAAACCAACTGAGTTGAAAACGTGTCTGTCTGTCTGTATGCATGTGTGTGTGTATATGTATGTATATGTGTGTGTGTATGTATTTGTGTTAGTCTCCCTTTATTTATTTATCAGCACAAATACAACACACACACACACACACACATATATATATACATACATATATACATACACACACACACACACATACACATACATACATACAGCTACAAGGTTGGTTCAAGAAAGATTTACTCATGGAATGACATGGGTTGTGAAAAGTTATAAATCTAATCATTCAGGCAGTATTAGATTGTGACATTGAAATACATAAGGGACTATCTTGTTCCTATTGAGGCAGCCCACTCCACTAGCTCAAGAGAAAGCTACATAAAGTGAGGAAGTGTTGGGCCCAAAGGAAAACCTTGTTTCCTGTGGCCCAATTCTATGTAACAAGTAGTCCTTGGGGATATGTTTGACCTTGCCTAATTTTTAGAAAACATCTTAAAAACCTTCTTTAAATGGACGTTTGATGTTTTTGCTGTCTAGAGACAAAGAATGATGCATCATGTAGAGATTTTTTTAATATTGTTCTATGTTTAGTATGGTATATTAAGATTGGTTTCTGAGGCTCTTGCACACTGCCCATATCATGAGATTGGGATAGGAGGGAGGGAGGAAAGGGGGGGGGCGGAGAAGGAAGAAAGGCAGGCAGGCAGGCAGGCAGGCAGGCAGGCAGGCAGGCAGGCAGGCAGGCAGGCAGGCAGGCAGGCAGGAAGGAAGGAAGGAAGGAAGGAAGGAAGGAAGGAAGGAAGGAAATTGGGTATATACTCATACTGGCCGTAATTTCCATTGAATACAAGAAGGTAAATTTCTGAATAAATATTGATTACATATCAATATTTGTATGTGTCAAATGTTTTGTTGTTAGTTTTCAGTTCTTTAATCAACAACCTTGTTCTATTTTTTATATATGTTTTGAAATTTTCCTAAAAAGCAACTGTACTGGCAATGTCATATTTTATAAAATTAATTGGTTCAATAAAGAACATTCTGCATCTTACGTTTATCCTATCAAACCTTTGGAATTTTATTTTTAGGCAAGTATTTGTATTCTGTATGAATATTTGCTTAACAGTAGAATCTGATGTATATGTATTATGAATTAAATGATGTAACCAACACAATGGTAAATAATGTAAAATAATATAAAAGAATTGCTATTGCTGTTGCTGCTACTTTTCTTGAGTTCAACCCTCTATATACTACCTTAAAAGGACAGAGTCATTTGTGGTAGGTTTCTAACTTTATTATTAATAAATATCAGCTAAAATGATTTGTACTTTTAGTAATTATAAAATCCTCATAAATAGACAATAGTAGTTAAATTTAAGGATGTATACTGACAAGCTGATGGTGTTAAAAAAAATATCCAGATGACAAGATTGTTCAGAAGTCATCCAGAGAGAGGGGGAGGGAGGGAGAGAGGGAGGGAGAGAGGGAAGGAGAGAGGGAGGAAGGAAGAGAGAGAGAGGGAAAGAGGGAGGAAGAGAGAGAGAGGGAAAGAGGGAGGAAGAGAGAGAGGGGGGGAGGGAGGAAGAGATGGAGAGAGAGGGGGAGGGAGAGGGAGAGAGAGAGAGAGGGAGGGAGCGAGAAAGAGGGAGAGGGTGGGAGCCAGAAAGAGAGAGGGGAGGGGGAGAGAAAGAGGGAGGAAGGGAGAGAAAAAAAGAGAGAGGAAGAGGGAGGGAGAGAGAAAGGAAAAGAGAGAGGGAGAGGGAGGGAGGAAGAGAGAAAGAGAGGGAGAGGAAGAGAGAGAGAGAATTTAACATCAGACTTGTTATGTCTTGTTGTGACTGAACAGTATTCTTTGAATTTCTTTAATAAAGTCATTCAGATCTGATGCCAGGACTGTAGACTTGGTGCAAGTCATATCTAGAGAGAGAATTAGTAGAATGTGCTCCACAAAGTACCATCCTTAATATCGCATACAGAGAGCAAAACTGTTGCCGATCCCATGGAGATAGTGATGAAATTATCTGGGCAGCAATATGGCTACAGTTTGCATTTGCATTTTTCTGGGATGTCCTTTCAACTTCTGAGTCTGTCTTGCAGCCCTGGAGTTCCCTGCTAATCTCCCAACTAATTCTATCCTGCAGACATTTTTCTGAGAAGATTCCTACAGTAGATGCCACCTCGTCTTATTTACTCTGAGGTGTTTTTTTAAAAAAATACAAGACACCACATTATGCTATTCTTTTAATGAGCTCCTTTTGCATCTACAGGCAATAGATGCAAGTAATATTTGGGAGAGACTCACGGTATAATGTTTTGGTAGACATAATCAAAAGTAATAATAATACTGGTACTGTTCATAATCCAATGGAATTGAGATCGAGGCAGTGCTCTTCCAAACCATATCTTTCCAGTTTATGAGAAAAAGTCATGATATCGATGAATCTGTAAGGCAACTATCCATAGTGATCTTACCCAATAATGGTTTAATACAATAACCAAGTTGACTAGGAAACAGTCTCAGTTCATGCATTGTCAGGTTACATAGGGTACACTCTGTCATAAAAGTTTCTTCTTGATTTCTCACCAACTTTCTATATCTTTGACCATGGTATCCTTTTGGGCCAGCTGTGGAAGCTGGGGATGTGGTGCAGTCATGGGGCAGTTCCGCTCCTTTCTTCAAGGCTGGTCCCAATCGGTCTTGATCAGGAGTGAGAAGTCCAGCTAAAACTGGTACAGAACGTGCTGGCACAGATTGTTCTGGAGACCGCACAAGTTGCACATGTGACACTGCTGCTATGTGGGCTGCACTGGCTGCTAGTTTACTTCTGGGTCGAATTCAAGGTATTGGCCCCATCACCTTTAAAGCCATTTGTGGCATGGGCTCAATTATCAGAGGAGCTACCTCAATGGGACAAACCCACCCCATTCATTCCATCAGAAAGAGCCTATTTTGAATCCCATCTGCATGTTTGGCTGATAGATGTTCTGACCTAGGCTTCCTGATATAGTAAAAAGCACACATCCCAAAAACCCTCTTTTTATTTCAAAGGCTATGAATTATGTTCATTCACAGTGCGTAATGAGTCCCAAATAGTTGTAAAGAGTCCTACAATAGGCTGCCAAAGTCTTTCGGGATAAGGCTGCTAAGCACCCACATTTATCTTCCTTGAAACGCTGCCAAAGACTTAATTGGCAATTAGCTTGGCAAGGCACACGGAGCAAAGAGTCAAAATGGAGCTTCAGAAGGTAAACTGACCAGCATGAACCAAGTTGCTTCCTGCAAAGTCTCATGTGCCTTTGCTCCTCCTTTATGTCCTATGGGAGGAGCCAATCACCTCCAAGCCTTACTCCCAAGTCGTCTCTTCTGTCTTAACAGCTCTTGCCTTCTGGCAGCTCTGTGCATGCACGCACTGGGAACAGGGGGGGGGGGGGCTGTTCCTGTGCCTTGCTGCTGTCTGACTCTGAAGGCTCAGGAGGCAGTACATAACTCCCAAATGGCCCTAACCCCCTCTCTGCCTCTGATGCAGATCCTTCATCCAAGCCTTCCCCAGACTCCAGGACTGGCCCATGTTCCTCCCCAACCTCCTCGCTGTCCGACTCTGTTGCCAGTTCTGCAGGCCACTGACAGACCACAACAACAGAGTCCAAGAGAAGAGCCTTTTCTTCTATGCCCCCTGCCCCCTAGAGTATTCTCCCATCGGAGGTGAGATCTGCCCCACACATACACACTTCTGGCCTTCTGGATGAGAGTAAAAACTTGACTCTGCCCAGGGATCCCATATAAGGGCCTGCGGTGTAGAAAAGATTGTCACTCCAGGCTGCCCAACATCTTGCATCTTAACTTTTAATCTTTTTATTCTAATTTTGATTATTTTAGGACTTTTAAGCTTTTTATTATATTTTAAGCCACCTATAGTTGCTGATTATTGAGATGACCAGTATAGAAATTCAATAAATAAATAAAATAAAATAAAATCTCACTCCTGTGCATGTTTCCTAGAGTCTCAATCACTTTGGAAAAGAAGGGGAGGGTTTTTAAGGAAAGCAACATAAAAATCACACTGTTGGGGATCATTTGACACGCATGAATGCATGATATTTTTTCAAAACAAATCTAAAAGCTGGACTAGGGAATAAACAGTTCATTAGAAAGAGGTAGTAAAATTAAGTGGTTAAAGCTTTTTAAAAAAGTATTTAAGAAGCACTTAAGCAGACTGACATAAAAGGAATATATATTTAAACAGGGAAATTGAGTAATTATAGGCCTAATACTGCATACCAGACCAGCACATCTGGTCAAGGATGATTGCTATACTTTCCCCCAGGCCTATCCCTTCCACAAAACTCATAATTATGGCCACCCACATTTTCCACTTACACAGAAGATCTAATGATGTCAGGGCAAAGCTTTTGGGATCATATGAATCCATTAAGAATAGAATAATAGAGTTGGAAGGGATCTTGGAGGTCTTCTAGTCCAATCCCTGCTTAGGCAGGAAACCCTATACCATTTCAGACAAATGATTATCCAATCTCTTCTTAAAAACTTCCAGTGTTGGAGCATTCACATCTTCTGGAAACAAGTTGCTCCACTAATTAATTGTTCTAACTGTCAGGAAATTTCTCCTTAGTTCTAGGTTGCTTCTCTCCTTGATTAGTTTCCACCCATTGCTTCTTGTCCTGTCCTCAGGTGCTTTGGAGAATAAGCTTTCCCAGCTTTAGGCTCTTCTCTAATGAGTCCTTCCTCCTCATTAGGTGGGCACAGTGCTTGAGTTTCAACTTCAGGATCTAGCCTTCTAAAGAGCAGTCAGGATTGATCTCCTCTAGTACTGACCAGTTTGATCTCCTTGCAGTCCAAGGGACTTGCAGGAGTCTTCTCCAGCATCATAGTTCAAAGGCCTCAATTCTTTGGCTCTCAGCCTTTCTTATGGTCCAACTTTCACAGCCATACATTGCAACTGGGAAAACTATAAGCACTTTTATTGGCAGGGCAATGTCTCTGCTTTTTAGATTTGTCATAGCTTTCTTCCCCAGGAGCAAGCGTCTTTTAATTTCTTGGCTGCAGTCCCCATCTGCGCTGGTCTTGGAGCCCAGGAAAGTAAAATCTGTCACTACCTCCATTTCTTCCCCATCTATTTGCCAGGAATTGAGAGGGCCGGATGCCATGATCTTAGTTTTCTTAATGTTGAGTTCTAAGCCAACTTTTGCACTCTCCTTTTCACCCACTCAAGAGGCTCTTTAGTTCCTCTTCATTTTCTGCTATTAGAGTGGTATCATCTGCATATCTGAGGTTGATGATATTTTTTTCCCAGCAATTTTAATTCCAACTTTTGATTCATATAGAGGAGCAACCCAGAGGTGGGTTGCTCCTGTTTTGGCTGAACTGGTACTGGAATTCAGGCCTGAGTCGCAGAACCAGCAGCAATCCAGGCCTGCCACGCCTCCGAACCAGTTCCCCCACTGCCGCTGGGCCGCTGCCATTTTGGATTTTAGTTACTGCACGTGTGCAGTTCACTATAAATTGTTCTATGCATGCACGAAGAACAATTTACATTGAATAGCGCATGTCTGGTGCATGTGTTGTGCACGGGTTGCAAACCAGTAGTACAAGTGGCAGCAACCTACCCCCGATATAGGCCCACCTTTCTCATGATGTGTTCTGCATATAAGTTAAATAGATAGGATGACAGCATACAGCCTTGGTAGACTCCTTTCCCAATTTTGAACCAATCAAAGGCATCCTAAATAGCCAATAAAGACACAAGTTCTTCTTTTTGTAAACTTTTACATTAGCATTTAAGAACATCAATACCAACAAAGGCTATATTAACATAGACAGTGCTATTCTTAGGAAAGGACTTTATGAGACAGGTCCTGAGGCACATCAAACTAACAGGCCACTACAACATAACTCCAGTGATAGCTTCTCCTGGGTAGCTTCTCCAAGATGTACTGCATGAGTTATGGTTGATCTAAATTTGATAGAACTTGCATTTCACCTGCATTTCCAAGAGTTTGTGTGTATTCATCACATGTGTCACATTGTAGTACTTTGAATAATTAGATAGTAAACATAGCCATTGGAAATGTCATGTAGTGGATAGACATAATTATTTAGTTGTTGGCTAGACCTTGGATACAAGGTAATCTCTCTTTCTCCTTCTCTTTCTCTCTCTCTCTCTCCCTCTCTCTCTCTCTCTCTCTCTCTCTCTCTCTCTCTCATATATATATATATATATATATATATATATATATATATATATATACACACACACACACACACACACACACACACACACACACATATTTTGTGTTACAACCCCTGGTATGACTAAATATGGGAGGAAGGTCACTACTCCCTCTTTCTGTCCTTCGGCTTATCACAGAAGACCATGCAGGCAGAAAACCATATTTTTATTTTTAATGTTGCCTTTTTATATTTGTGTTATATTTTTACTGATAAATAAATAAAGGGAGACTAGTATAGATCTATTTCGAGCTAATTAGCTCTCATCAGCTAGGCAAATCAAATCCCAGTAAGGGTATGGCTAGCTGATGAGAGCTAATTAGCTCGAAATAGATCTATACTAGTCTCCCTTTATTTATGTATCAGTACAAATATAACACACACACACACACACACACACACACACATAATCATCTATCTATCTCTATCTATCTATCTATCTATCTATCTATCTATCATCTATCTATCTATCTATCTATCATCTATCTATCTATCATCTATCTATCTATCTATCTATCTATCTATCTATCTATCTATCTATCTATCTATCTATCTATCTATCTATCTATCTATCTATCATAGCAAGAAGCCCAAATGATCTTTATCCAATAATATACTTTGCAATGAATCTTAAACACATGCTGAAATTTAGAATCCTACTCAGAGAGATGATAAACAGGTTGTTACCTGGGTTAAGTGTATTGGTGCTGTCTGGAAAACTCAGTGTTCTTGTTTTGTTTTCCCTTCTATATTTCCTTTCCCCCAGTAAACTCCTTTTTAATAAATGTCTTTCAGCTACTCTCACTTTATAAGGGACTTTCTCATTAAATTCTTCTCCATATCGAATGGTTAAACAGCTACCCCTTGTGTTTCACAAGTTGCAGATGAGAAGATTTATTATAGTTAAATTATGTAAAATTGGAACTTTGGGTAGGAGGATCCAACCCATCATCTTTTACTTTTATAAGGGCTATGGGCAAGGCCTTGGTAGAAAGACTAAGAATCCTTCAGGGGGCCAGAAAGTTCAGTTTGCAGAATTCTTGAAATAATGGACTTACCAATGTCATTTTTAATTGTATACCCTCCTTGTTGGTAACAATGAAACGTAGATAAGTAATTTGTCTATTTTAGCTATTTTCTCTTTAAGTCCATACCATAAGAGGGAAATGTCTGTAACAACAACTACAACAACATCCTGTGGTAAATGTTTCTCCATTCTCATTTCTGACCTAACAGTTGGCGAGTGCAGCTGGCAGGAAAAAAATCAGTTCTGTCAGAGGCCTCCAAAATTGTCACTGCAGGTAGGATTATGCTACCCACATATTTCTGTAATTTGTAGTTTAATTGGTTTAACTTTTTACTGGGTCCTTGATTTATCTCCTGAAGATACCTTATTAAATGGTGTTTCTGACCTTCTGTAACACTATTGCTTTTTTTGCTGTATCATTTATGATTGGAAATCCTCTGGAAGAGATGTTAGAATCTGCAAAAAATGTTAATGGAAAAGAATCTGACCTTCATGAATATAGATTTACTAGTGACTTTACTATCTTGGCAAGGACAACTTTCCATCAAGTTTCAAATTAAGAAGGTTATTAAAGCTGATCACTCTCCACATAATGCAACTATAAAGGTATACGTTATTGAAAAAATACATCCAATTCAGAATCTTTGTGGAAGGGAATCTAGATTTTTCTCTTGTGAATCTTACTTTAGAGCAATATTAGACACAAAGTATTCCAGATAGCATTCCAATTTTCTCTCAGAAAATCCCATCGCTGGGACTATATAGGAGCTGAGATTATTTTATGAACTCTACAATATCTTAAATATAGCTTGTGTTGGATATTATGCTGCTGATATAACAAGCTGTCTTTTTTTAACCTCTTCCAAAATGAACTCTGAAACCACTAACCTTCTTTTAAGGAGCAGGATTTAGAAAAGAAAAATACACTAGAGAAAGCCACCAGAGATCCCTACAAAAATTGAACATGGTTTTCTGATGAAGCGATGAATTAGATTTTGGTGTATCCTTTTATTTATTTATTTAATTAATTAATTTTTAATTTTTAATTTTAGATTTTAGATTTTTTTATTGAATAAGCGTAAACCAAATTGTCATATGGAATTATTCCATGTGATATATACATATTTCCATGCATACATGCAGATTCCTAAACCAAAAAAAAAGCATATTTGTGTATCTCCTAGAATTTGTATAGGATTCCAAAGTAAATATGTAATTGTAGTGGAGAATCATGGAACAACTAAGAGATAACTCATTCTGACAACATTATAAAGCACAAGCATTTTATGCTGCTGTATTTGGAGTCCAGATGCCTTAAAAACTCATTCATGTTTGCAGTTTAGCATATTTACTATATCAGAAGTGAAGGCTAGTCATTTTTTAAAAAACAAAAAATCATCCGGATACTTGCTTTGTTCATTTTATGCATTGAGGGACAAAAAGGGCTGAGATATGAGATAAATGTGCTTCCATTTTTTTTATTTGGATATTTATCCATAACTAACAATAATCAAGATTGAAAACCACTAATAATCCTTCCTTCCTTGCCAGCCATGAGCTTCTATAGAGCTATGTCACATTTTGCCTTAAGATTTCTAAACAATTATCAGGGTTTTGTTTTTTTAAGCTGATTAAAATGTTTCTCAAATTCCTCTTAATGGAGTGTGAGATGCTTTCATTGGCTGCCATTGTGGAAAGACTAAAAAACTGGGAGGAGCTATATTTTCTCCTGTCCAATAATTGGTAGCCTCTCTTACTTCTTGGTCTTAGTGATATTCCAAGAGTAGATAACCTGCCATTAGTAAATAACATGAAAAGGGTTACCTTTAGCATTATGATTCAATTGCAAAATCTTATTTGGGAAAGCACCACGACCATGCTAGACTGGGATTTTTTTTAAAAAAGATTAAAATGTTTCCCAAATTCCTCTTAATGGAATGTGAGATGCTGGTGTACAGGCAATGTTTACTCAGAACAACTGTCACCAAGTAAGTTTCAGGATCAAAATGTAGATTGCTTAAAAATGCTTATTATAATAAGCATTTTAAAGCAATCTACATCTACAGCTACTGGTTCAGTTCTAAATATTTTTTCAAGGTCTTGCAATGTCAATTTATTAGAACAAATTAGACTTTGGACTATCGCATTGAGGTAAGACTGGAGTGAAATTAGGCACAGTTAATTCCTTCAATGGCATTATCACTTATTCAAATATATATTATTTCTTGGCAAGCTCTCATGCCGAGGGAAAGCATTATTTGAAGTGTTTATGTGTATCAGTTATTGCAGTTAATATGATTGTTAGGAATACATCCATAAGTGGGAATCACAGTAATTGTAATCTACGCTCCATTTTGGTCCAAAGTGAAATTTCAAAGTAAAACTGTCAGGTTCAGAATGTCCCAGGATTTTGAAGAAGGAAAAAGCATTTGAATAAGGTACAAACTTTGTCAGAAGTGATTACAGTCATTTAAAGACTTCTGGCCAGGCAAGATTTTCGCATCCTCCTGGATATCCTCCAGAAGTTTCCACCCAAAACCTCCAGAAGGCATGAGATAACAAGGAAAACTTTGTGTCAATTAGTGTGGTCTATTTTACCAGTAGACCAGACTTTTTATATAACTGATATAACCCGCATCTGTCACATCTTTTTGTTATTGTTTAAACAGCTACTTGGTTTCTAAGGAAGAGCTAGCAGGACTAAAAACATAGGCACAAAAGATTTTAATTGTGAACAGAATCAAGAGACCAGATTCAGGCTACATACTGATAGCTGTATTTTTTAAAGAAAAAAAATCTTCACATAATAAATACATCTTATACACACGGACTTCAAATTTACCTCAGAAATCTATGTACAATATAAATAATTATAAATGGGAACAATTTTCAAGATATTAGCAACAAAGCTAAATTGAATTTCCTACATTACATTCCAAAGGAAAACTTCAAATTACAAATGTAACTTGACAAGGGCATTAGAATCCACACATTGCATGTCGTTTGTGATGCTGTCGATTTTGTAATTTGGTCACACAGCCGTATCATCATTTTCAGCTTCTGACATACATGGGGCTCCAGACTCATATGTTACATGGCTATCCTGAAGGGTTGGCATTAGTTTTCCTATCTATTTCAATGCAGAAGGTGTATGTGCTCAAAACACTCCTTTCTATTGAAATGAAAGGCATGCAAGAGCACTGGAGAACCCCCCCCCAAAAAAAACCCCAAAACACCAACCAGATAGTATTACTAGGACTTCTCTTTAATTTATTTCCAAATAAATAACCCCATGTACTGATTCTAAACATGCTTATTTGGAAATAATTCCCTTTAGATTTTATGTTTCTTGTGAGATCAATTAATTTAGAAAGACACTGTCTGCATTTCAGTAAAAAAAAAGAAGAAGCAAGCATAAATGACACCATGGGAAAAGAGAGTGCTCTTAACTACAGAAATACAATTTAGGCCTTAAAAAAATCTTTAATAGCCTTTAGGGAAAATAAGAAAGTGTCAATACTTAACAAAAGAACTGTGCATAATTTATTTTTTTAATAACATAAAACACTTTTCATTTATAATCAGCTTACATATTTGGGTTTGAGAACTTTTTTTTTTCATTTGAAAACTAAGCTACATGCATTAAAATAAATAATAGTTTCTTTTTTTAAATAGATTAAATGACTACAATAATAAATGAACACATTTGCTGTTTGAAAAAAGAAGTTACTGAATAGAGCTGAAAACTTTGATTATTAGCCAAATCCTGTGCAAAGTGAAGGCTATTGATTTCAACAGCTAAAGTCGACCTAATTTGGATAGGAGCAGATTCTTTGGTTTGTATTGGACGTAGAGTGGGGTTTTCCTACCTTCTGCTTCCCTCTTCAGCCCCTCAACACAGAGACACCACAAAGCCCATAACAAATATCTAGAGGATCTTATAAAATAGAATGGAAATAGAAAGCAAACTCCAGAAGGAAGAATGATCCTCGTATACCACCTACTTTAGACCTTCATTGCTTATCTATAAGCCAGCTTTCCTCAACATAGATTCCCCCACATAGCCTGGACTACAATTCCCAAAACTCAGTCAAGGCCAGAATTTAGGAGATTATAATGGGAGCACTAGTCTAGGGTAACAGGTTGGAGAAAGCTGGTCTATAGATCCAATGTTGCTCCTTTCAGTCATGAAGTGTAAAAATGCATCATCTTTCTACAATGAGTATATTTCTCCCAACCTGGTGCACAAAACTTCTAAGTTTATGAAATGGAGAAGTTGCAATTTATATTATTTGAGGAAAGCATTGCAATACTACATAGGGAGATGAGTGAAATATGGAAAGAACTGCATTCAAATGCAATTTGCAATTCAAAATCCAGAGGAAAGCTAAAATTTCAATGCCCTGTTTCAAATTCAAGCTTGAGAGATAGAGGTCGGTGGGAGGGTCAAAGTGGCCATATATCAATCAATCAAATAGAGCAAGGATCCAAAATTCAAACATTTATTTTGATTTGCCCTAACACCCCAGATGAAGAAAGTATGATGTTCATTGTTATCCTATAAAATGTAGGTGCTCCAAAATGGTATCCAATGTTAAAACCAAACAGGAGGGATGAAACCTTGGTGCCTACTTTTTGACAATACACAAAAGGTCATACTAGATGTTTAAAAAATACGAAGGAAAAATGAAGAGAACAGGACTAACCAAGCATTTCTCCCCGAATTCAGTTGATTCAAGATTCCTGCATTTTGCAAAATGGTTCGGTAGCTGTATATGGTCTGCATTTAGAATGTAACACAAACATCTATCTACTGTATGTCAGATTAATGCTTGGTATAATGGCCACAATCTGGGAAATATATTATATGAACACATCATTGTGAAGAGATCTAGCTGAGTTTTAAGCATGGAGGTTTTCCTACATAACATGAAAGGCATTTTAGGCCTGATGAAGATCTGATACGGATGCTACTGAACCTTGACAACTTTGTTAGGATTCTTAGTCTCTGCTTTCATTTTTAGAAATTCTTATATTGAAATCCAAAATGCTTCTACTTGGAAGTACTAGTCTGAGTGTACTCTACTATCCAGCTGTACATGCAGAATGGTTACACATTAGCAACGTGCTACACTAATTACTTACCTAGCAGTTATTTGCACAAGCTGAATATGAAGGCTGCAACCTGTAGTTGCATTATACTGAATGCAATTTGTTTCATAATGTGGAATGTGACAATAATTTGTAAGTTTCTTCTATTTAAGAAATTAGTGATGGCCCTTGTTTTGTGTCAAATACAATAATCCTCTGGGATTTTTAATTTGTGAATGTAAACTCATTTTTTTAAAATCTTGATAATCATTTTAATCCTTCCCTTTAGAATGTGACTGGAAATTATTCTTATTAATTTATACATTAGCTTTTATGCTTAACATTTTCATTATCAGTGCATTAATATTGTGGACCTATGTTACACCAACATTTGACCTAGAATGCCTTTATTTTCTCCATAGCTTTATCTTAAATTGTATGCTACATATTAAATCTATAGGCTGTTCTGCAGAATGTTCACTATACAGGCAAGTACACACCCTAAGTAAAATATTTATGATGGTGTCATATTTAATCTTAGTGAAATCTCTATCTTTATTAAATATAAATAGATTGAATAAACCAAGAGCTATTGTTGAGTTGCTGATTCACAATTATTTGTTTATTCATTTGGTAACTCTTTCTCATCTTCTCTATGTATTCCTGCATTGACTGGAGTGGCAGACCTAACAGCCAACATGGCTCCTATAGTTTTTTTGAAAATCAGTAAAAGCGCAAAAAAAGTAGTAGCTGCGGCTATTGTTCAATACTTGGATGATGCTCCTTCTCTGAATGAGGACTTTATTGATTATTAGTTATTAGTTGTTGTGCTTGGAACCCAAGTGGTGTAGATCTTGAAAACAAAGCATTTTACAATACTCCCAACAGTCTGTGATTAGACCTAGAAGACCTTTGAGGAAGATCATACTAGACTGAGCACTTGTCTTCATATTGCATTAAGCTTTGCTGTAAAAATTCATCATTGTTCTTATTAATTGTATTATTGTTCTTATTAATTGCAGATAGGAGGAGAAATGAAATACGAATATTTACTTATGTAAGTAAAAATGAAATACTGCATAATTTTACTTTGCTAGAAGGTTCTGACCAGTTCTGGAGAACCGGTAGCAGAAATTTTGAGTAGTTTGGAGAACTGGTAACTATCACCTCTGACTGGCCCTGGCCCCATCTATTCTCTGCTTCCTGAATCCCAGTTGATTGGGAGGAAATGGGGATTCTACAGTATCCTTCTTCTGGAGTGGGGTGGGAATGGAGATTTTACAGTATCCTTTCCCTGCCACGGCCATGCCACCAAGCCATGCCATGCCCACTAAACCACGTCCACAGAACCAGTAGTAAAAAAAATTTGAACCCCACCACTGGATTACATTCTAGATTTTTAAAAATATGGTGGTTGGGAGTAGCCAGTATTTTGTCAAAGTACTTTTACTGTCTTGAGATGAACCTGTTAAGGATTTGTACATGCACATTTCTAAATTCAGTGCAGGAGGAACGCTTTGAAATAATCTACTGTAGCTGAAATAAATAGGCTTAATGTTGGCTGAATCTTAGCCACTATTTGCTATACTACTTGTACTTAACCATGGAACAAACATTCCCTGGCAACACATTTTCTCTGCTCTCTTCCCATGATGTTATCTTAATCCTTTCCCCAGCCCATGTGTGAGATCTTTTCCCTGCTAATGATGTACAGTAATTTCTGCAATATACTTGTCCCCATTGTTATACCACAATAATAGTACTTTAAACAAGCTTTATATAACTCCAGTGACACTATGAAAATTCCGTAAATCCGCAGAGGGTTAATGACCTTGTTCTCAGCTATTCTAGTAATACAGAAACATTTCCCTTTTTATTAATAATAGCCTCAATTTACTAGGTTTTATCTTTGAATCTGAATGTAATTACTGTGCTTGGAAACAAAAGGAAGAGAGATAATATAGGGATTAGCAATGAGGACAATAAGTGTCATGTCAGTATGCTTTTCTGTCAACTCAGAGATGGTCTTTGCTTGGTGGAGAAAAACCAGAAGCAGTACCTTGGCCTTAGATCCAACTTTCTGTCCAAAAAACAATTAAAACTGTAAATATTTATAGTTTTCTTTATGCTTCTAACTACTGAATTTTATGCTGCTCTGTGTTGAACCCACATGTTTATCAATGCCTTATATAGATCTTATTCAACTGTGTAATTAAAGTAATAATTCCATCTAAACACTTTTTATAATGTCTTTTTGATTTTGGTAAGACCACCTTCCAAATTTGTGATTTCAAATGAAAGCTGTAATGCCAGCCATCTTCTAACAGTTTCACTGATTACAACTCATCTTGCTTTTAAACATCTGTTTCTGCAGATACAAGGTGTTTCTCTGCCAACACTGAAATTTAGGAAAAACATATTGGAAGAATTCCATTTTTTACTTCTACGTACACATTTCAAGTTGGAGAACTTTGATGAAGATTAAATGCAACAATCTTAATAAATAATCTTTCTAAAAAGCTTAAGATTCCGTTCCTAACCATGGCATCAAAAATGTTAAGAACTCAATGGTACTGTAGTTCGGCAGCACCTGGAGGTCCATAGGCCTATGTACTTCATCACTGTGGAAAATTGCATTAAGTCTTGCCGATGCATTACATCCAATTTAACAGATCAATGCCTTTTGCGTAAAGGAGTCGAATTTAAAATACTAAGAGAATGAGACAGCACTGAAGCAAAAGACTATCGTATGAGGAATACATTAGTTCCCTATGTAATTGAGGAGCCATAACACATTTATTCAGTTACCATATGCTTTCTAGTTGGTTTCAATAAATTATGACTACTGATCTTGTGGTTATGTCATAAAAGTAAAATTATCTGTAACCTTTCAGGTAATCCTGGATTTCAGTTCCAAAAGCCCCAGCCTGCTCGTTTGTTGCAGAAGGACATTTAATCCAACATCTAGTTCCCTATAACTGCACCATTTATACGGTTACATCTTGTGAAATATGTAGCCAAATATAACTGAACAGGTTCTCATGGTGTCTACCCATATTCAACCCCAATCCTACTTCATTTTAGTTTGAAACAAACATTATTGAATGAATGAATGAATGAATGAATGAATGAATGAATGAATGAATGAATGAATGAATGAATGAATGAATTTGCTCTTCAGAAACACACTGAGCATTCAAATTGCAATTCTTGATCTTCTGACAATGGGGAAGTCAGCTTCACTTAACAACTGTGTCACTAAAAACTGCAGTGATTCAGCTAACAACTGTGGCAAGAAAGGTTGTAAAAAGGGGCAGAATTAACTTAACAACTGTCTCACTTAGCAACATGAATTTTTGGATCAATTGTGGTCATCAGTCAAGGACTGCCTACTGTATATTGTGTTAGCTTTTTCTATAGAATAGAATAGAATAGAATAGAATAGAACAGAGTAGAATAGAATAGGAATAGGAATAGGAGATAGACATTGGAAGTCTTCTAGTCCAGCCCTCTGTTCAAGCAGGAGATGCTATACTATTTCAGATAAGTGACTGACTAGTCTCTTTTTAAAAACCTCCAGTTATGGAGCGCCCACAGTTTCTGAAGACAAACTGTTCTGCTGGTTAATTGTCCTCAGTGTTAGGAAGTTTCTCCTTAATTCCAGGTTGCTTCTCTCTTTGATTATTTTCCAACCATTGTTTCTTGTCCTGCCCTCTGGTGCTTTGGAGAATAATTTGACCCCCTCTTCTTTGTGGCAGCACCTCAAATACTGGAATACTACTATCATGTCTCTTTCTTTTCTTTAGACTAGCCAAACCCAAAGCCTGCAGCCATTTTCTCTTTTGCTATGTTCTGATGTTTTCATAACAAGTTGCTCAAGGATTTTTAACCATTTCCACCTACTGTATCTACCACTTCTTCGTTAGGACTTTCCTAGTTTACCAACAAATAGAACTGCTATTGTGAACAGCTTTCAAAAGTGCTCTTTCCTCCAAACCTATGCCATTACATCACTTCCAATATACCCACTTTCCCCTGATGTTGTTTATCTCTTAAAATATGGCATCTACAGACAGCCTTCGTGACAACCTAAGATTGTTGTACAGCATACAAATCTTTTAATTCTGCACTTCTATACTTCCATATTAACAGTCTAACTTTTAATTATCAATCTTTGTGGCCAACTTTGTGGAATTGTTGGGGAACATTAAATAACTCAAAATGCTTTGCATCCTTCTTTGTGTGTGTATATGTGTGTATGTATGCCTAAGTCTGTGTATGTTTCTGAACGTATGCGTGTACATGTGTGTGCATTTTTTGCATAGCATACACAGGTACACACACACATACACACACACAGACACTCAGTGCATAGTGGTCTTACTTTATTAAAGCCTTAGAGACAGCAGTAACTTATATAGATTTTCCTTAACTAATTTATCATGCATGTCCATGCAAGCAAAATGGCTAATTTTGCATAGCAAGAGTGCTCCCAACCTAGATCTCCTTCACAATGTAGTGCTAGCTTTATGGTTTGATTTTGTTTTCTTTACCTTAACCTTGAGACCAATGCATTTGAAATAGCAATTGGGATAAACCAACACTCAACACTACAAGAACTCTTTTAGTGCACTGTAGCTCGTCAAATGTTGGTTGCAACAAGAATTGTAAAACATATGCATCTGTGATTATTACTCTGCAAAGATACTTTTCCTAGGACGAGCTTAAAAAGGGGGAGAAGTGGGGTGGGGAAGAGAGAAAGGCCCATCAGCTCCCATTGGTTATTATAACAGATGTGCCCTTGTGTCCCTGGGCTGGATCTTGCTGCATCCGTAGGTGAGAAGTCACATCAAAGTGTGATCCATTGCAACCCAAAGAATAGTTCCTAATCGTTTCACTGTCATAAAGGTGCTCCAGAGCAAATCCTGTTAAAGTGTAGGCATGCTTATCAAAGTATTGCCTATGAGAAGTGTAATAATTGGGAGAGCTTGTGGGCTGATGGTCTCCTGGTGTCTGATGGGGGGACACATCGGAATGAAAATAGTCTTTAGCCAACATCAAGCCGGATTTAGACATTCGATCAGACCCAGGACTGTTTATTCTAGATAGCGTCGTGGGGCTGTTGTCATAGTCGTTCTCTTGGGGGCTCATCAGTTTCCCATCCCGCGGTTGCTGTGTGTGTTCACAAGGAGGTGTAGTGGTGATGCTGGGGACTCGGCAGGCTTCTCTCAGCTGTTGCTGCTGATGGTAGTTTGTAAAACAAACAGAGTGCTTTTTCCCAGCTCCGTTCATCGAAACCAGCTGATCAGGGGTGGATTTCCGCTGCTGTAGCCTGTTCTCTTCTTCTTTAATCATTTGCTGAGTCGCTCTAATTAGAGTTTCAATTTTGCTGGGCTCATGTGGGCTGCCCTGATACTGCTCAGAGTGGTATCGGTCCCCTGACTCACTAGCCGAACCAGGATCTGGGGAACTAACCACACTTTCTTCATCCCAGTGCCCTCGTCCTAAAAAAAAAATGAGCAAAACAAAGAGTATAAATAACGAACAGTGGATTTTGCACCAAGTCCAGCAGATCATTCAGAACTGATGACCTCCTAAAGACAAAATAACAGTATTAAGAATTTTAAGCCATTTACAACCACATCAAGCTTCAGCTTATATCTTGGCCCACACTGACTTTCTGCCAATAAAATGATAGTGTATCTATGTTAGCAAGATTCTCTTGTCAAGCTCAGATTCAGTGGAGGAATCTCTTGTCTCCTGACTTTGAGCCTTCTCACTTTGGATGTCTGAATTCACAGAAATCATCAAAGCTTCACTCCTTCCCTGTTTCTGTTTGGGGATGTCTCTGTAACATATCATTGCATCTTCCTACTTTGTATACAGACTATAATGCTTTACAGAGAAAACCATGTGCTACTTGAGAAAGGAGAATGCATAGATATACATATATTTTATAATTTTTTAAATATATGTACAATAACTAAAACAAAAGTGACATCTATAACTCCATATCTGCTACCCTCTGCTACTATAATATAACTGGCTCTAATTCTCCATAATTGCTTTCTGGTCCTCTATCAATGGTGGATTCTAAGTTCATTTCCCCCCTACATTTCCTCTCCTTTGGGCAACAAAGCACTATCATGCCATTTCCCTGATTCAACCAATCCATTTCAAAACATCATCTTCAAATCACAACACAGGACGAATGTCAATAGTAAATGTAGTGAAGAAACTTCATTAGCACATATTTCATGGAATTTAGTCTATGTATCTATCAGGGTAGTTCCATATGGCACAAAGAAAAAAGTGTTCCTTTGAATCTGTCATTATTGCTATTAGATTAGATTAGATTAGATTAGATTATTATACTATATTATATTATGTGGGACACAGTCGGTCAGTAGCTAAGACTTGTCAATCAGAAGGTCGGCAGTTCAGCCATTCGAATCCCTAGCACTGGGTAACAGAGTGAGCTCCCGTTACTTGTCCCAGCTTCTGCAACCTAGCAGTTTGAAAGCACGTAAAAATGTAAGTAGAAAAATAGGAACCACCTTTGGTGGGAAGGTAACAGTGTTCCGTGCACCTTCGCCATTTAGTCATGCCGGCCGGCCACATGACCACAGAGTTGTCTTTGGACAGCGCTGGCTCTTCAGTTTTGAAACGAAGGTGAGCACCATTCCTTAGAGTCAGGAATGACTAGCACATATGTGCAAGGGGAACCTTTATGTTATCATTATATCATTATAATTTCAAATATGCTGTCTCTGTAAACTGCTTAGAGAGGGTTGTCAAGCACTATGAAGTGATATTAAGTCTAGGTGCTATTGCTATTATAATGTCTCCATTTAATTAGAAAAAGAAACTGGGTTCAACTCATAAAAAAATTTGGTTTTGCAAACTTTCATCCCCACTTAGTTCCTAACTGGTTCATAGTTAGCAGAGGCCAACAGAGCCTGCGAACTCTCTGCAGCTGGTTTCTTATGCACAAAGCATAGGAAGAATCGTCCCAAGGGGAATCTTATTTGACTTTCTGTAAGATAATTCCTACATTACTGACTGTGTATCGCCACATGCACAATTCTTCTAGATGTTTTCCAGTTTTTCCCAGCATTAGCATGCAGTTCAAATAAATGTCAGAGTGCTGTTATCCCTAGCCATCGACTGCCTAGTACAAGTTCTCCAGAAGATATCCCCAATCCCAAACAAAATAAAATATTTTTAAAAATCTTGCAATAGTCCAATTTTTCACAAGATGTTGGCAATCCCACACAAATCTCATGAGATCTCACATGATAATATGAAAATATCACACTATTTCAGGTTGTATTAGTAGAATATTATGACCTTGCATCATCTTTTGACATGCCAGCTTTCCCCCCACTTAATGGCTGGTTAACTGCAAAACCATGTGCTGGTATATAGGGAGAAAACAAGATTGCTGTCTCTTGCACTAATAACATATGCCTGCACAGTGCACAAAGCATAAATGTGAAGATACTATAAACAAAATAATATATTTACATCAAAAGCACCTGAAAATGTTAAAAATTCAAATCAAGTGATGCCACTTAGTTTTGTTTTGAAATGCTTCTTTGTAAGTCAGCCAGAGATGCAATATATCTTGTCAATGTGTATTAGCATTTCTATTCAGATTATAATGACATAAGTTTGTCTAGTCACGTTCAGTGCCTTATGAACTGCACAATCAATTATTGGTTCAGGAACATTTAGATTGCCCAACAACTTTTACCAATGAAATTCATTTTTAACTTAAATTACTTCCACTCCTATTAATGTTTATAGACTGATGATACAAAACTCAATGACTCTTAAGAAAGAAAGACCTGCTAAATTGAATCCGTTAATGTTCATAACAAAATTGATAGTTTAGGCTGAAGCTGGTTTTGTAACCATACAACAAAATTGCTGAATCAGGAATTATAGTGTTATTATATATTTCAATATATCTAATAAGACAGACACTAAGTATTGAAATGCTTTCTATTTTAAAGATATTTAATGTTGCATTTGTAAACAAGGAACTCAGCAAAACAGTGAACAGTGTGTGAAAAGGAGCAAATTCTATCTTGTAGTAATAGCACAACACTTGTAATATCATAATATTTTATAAATAAAAGTATTTAGCACAACCTAACAACACTCTGGATAGGATAAGGCCCTGTTTTTCCTAAGAATGTCAACTCGAGTCAACATTCAAATATTACACCTATTCATTTGTGATTCTATTACCTGTTTCAGATGACCGGATGCCTACTTATATAGCTCAGCTTTCCAAATTAAGTTGTGTTACTACAAGTTTGCAAGTCTCTTATACCAAAAACCTGAACCTGATGTTTTCAACTGTTCTGAGGGTCCTCCAAACGCACGTCAGTTCTGATGCTGGCGTAGCATTAATCAATGCATGCAAGCCCTTTCTTAATGGGGAGCGATGATGGCAACTGCCCAAGCACCTTGAGCATCAACAGAACCACGCTTCCTTCTTTTGGATTTCTCCATGCACTCTATTGACTTTAATGGACAAAAAACCAGATCCAGTAAAAAGAAGGGAAGGGTCAATTGAACATTCTTGGCACTTGGTGTCTTGAAAAAAATCCTGAAAGCACCATACAGTATGTACAGGAAAAATATCTCAACCTTACACGAGAAAAGACCCGAATACAACAAAACCAGCATACCTACACCCGTGAAAATCTACGAAAACAAATATATATATATATATATATATATATATATATATATATATATATATATATATATATATATATATATATATATATATATATATATATATATATATATATATATATATATATATATATATATATATATATATATATATATATATATATATGCTGGTTTTGTTGTATTCGGGTCTTTTCCCGTGTAAGGTTGAGATTGTCTTTGCAACGTTTCGGCAGGATCTCACCTGCCATCTTCAAGCGTGGGCTCAAAATGTGGGCTGTATATATATATATTGCTTTTTAATTATGCAGGTTCACTCAGTCTCTGTAGCATAACCCACATAACCTTAAGCGAAGTAATTGTTTTTGATGTGGAGACATGCATTCTCCTTTCATAAAGAGTCACTTTCTTTTTTCCCCTAATTTTCTGAATTTTTAGTAGGTCTCTGTATGGAATACTTCCTAAAGTTTGGTCTTTTCAAACTTCTCCCTTTACAGTTTTGTGGTTTCCAGTATCAAGTGTTTAAGCTACTTTTTGTTCCCTTCTCAACAAGTCTAACCTTTCTTGGATTTGATCAATAAATTTGTTAGATTTTAGCACTTCTTAGCTGAGTATTTGCATAAATAATCCATTTAAATGAAGATATATTTTGAAAAGATGCTTTCCTATTCATCCTATCCCATCGCATAGCATCCCATCCCATCCCATCCCATCCCAACCTATCCTAATCAAGAAGGCCAGCACAGCATTTCTTACCTGGTTGAGAGGCAATGTGTAAAGAGCTTCTAATCTGCAAGTAATCTCTACAACTACATTTTGAAGTATCAAGAACATATTAACTCTTAGCTGATACCCAGTGCACATAAAATCAATTCTATGTAGGTTTTAAAAGAGAACTAGTGCTAAAAACTATAACTTTTAAAGATTTTTTGGCAGTCATGAAAAAAAGAAAAAATATACTGCATCTGTAACAATATGAGGCCTATAAACTTCGGCAGCTAAAGAACAAATATCTCTAAATTGCCTGTAAATTGAGCGGGGAAAATGCAAAACATTTTAAATCTCTGGCTCAAGGTTGCTTACACAAGCAATAGTTTAGGTTGGTTTACAACTTACCATGAATCCTGTGAATGGATGTTATATGTGGCATGTTGCTTTCATAGGCTTCTCGGCTCTCCGGAGAAGATTTGGTTAGTGGAAGGCCAGATCGAGAACCCCACCATGCTTCCCTTCCAGGCTGTGGTGTGCCAAGGAAGTACCGACCAGCCTCACACCTGCCCCCTTCACAGGCTTGAGTATGGAAGTGTCTATCATCCGCTAACCTAGAATGGTCAACTGCAAAACCATAGCAGAGGGCACCACGATCCGAGTATTGTCTATAGGCACAGGAAACATCATGATGCTGAGAGTTTGGTCTTTCAGTGGGATCCATTAATTGTGGAGATGCAGTGTCAGTCAGTGGACTTCCACCCCACTGGCTTTCATGATCAGATTCAGATCGTTCTGTATGAAACCCAGAATACTGCTGGATAAAAGAAAGGGGGGAAGAGAAGAAGAAATTAAGGGTAGATAAGTGCTGATCATTAATTTGATTTTCAAGGTGTTTAAGACCAGGTGCAAATCAGTGTACCTGAATTTAAAAAAAAATCTACATGCAGTTATGTGTAATGTCACACAACCAGCTTGTGAATCAGGAGGTTTATTTTTTTAAAAATTGTTTGCTCAGTGCATATCCACCTCTATTTCATTCTTCCTGCAAATACCTATTATGGAAATCAAATGGAGCTACATTCTCTTTTCAGTTGTAACCCCACTGGAAAGCCATCTCCAGCCTCTCTTCTGTATTTTGCAATAGCTTTTCATTACAAAGCTACGGTTTATCTTGTGAGGCTGCCATTATACATACCAGCATGTATTCATTTCTGCTGCAGCAAGTAGACTTCTTTAAGCAGCTTACTGGATCATTAAAGCATTTCATTCTAACTATTCATCAACTGGACTCTCTCAAGATCTTCTGGCCTGCCTTTGCCATCATTCTCATTCATAAGGATTTTAGACCAACACATCTCAGGGCATTGAGCTGATGAAAGCATCGTCTCTGAAATCATATCCACTGAAAAATGTCCTGCTTAGTTTAATCTCCTTTAGTAGGGAAGAACAGATTGGTCTATCCGTTCATCAATCCATTCCATCCATTTTATTTACAGTTGAAAACAACTCTCAAGTATATATGTGTGTGTTTCTAGCATAAAGGTTTCCGAAAAGATGCATCCCTTATAATACTTTACCCTAATGTGTGCAGTTCATATTTTATTCATTTACTTTAGAGACTTACATTTCCATCTATTTTATGTGTCATAACTATGAGCAGTTTGCTCCAGCAGTGATAAAAACATAAAAGAAACAATATCCACGCACCTCAGTCTCCAAAACACAACCCTTGGTGCCCTAAAACAATCCTGCCTAATACATAAATAGTCTTAATCACTGGGATTCAGTCTCATCCTATCCCAACAACTAGGGGAAAGCTGTCTTTTTAAGGCCTCCGGAAAGGCTAATAAATAGGGAATCTGCTGGATTTTGGCGGACAGGGCAGAGGCCACGGGAACCTCCAGGTCCGAGATGGACATAATCTGTCTATGGCAAGAGGCTAATGTTAACATCCCTTTAACCCAAATCACAATATTACTGCACTGAGACAAAAAACCTTCAGATCTCTATAAGCACGTTCGATGTTTTGAAAGAACTGCATCATAAAATTCAGAACAACATGAAATTTAAAATATTTCAACCTACATATTAATTTGGGAGGTCCAGATCAAATCTGTTCAAACTGGAATACATGAAAAATACTGCTCCAGTAAGTTTTACATTTAAGCTCCTCAGATTAAATAGCAACAAACTAAGATGCTATTTCCCATCCCAAATATTAATATGTAAAAACCAGAAACATATTTTGGGAAACATTCCTGACTTCTCACCTGCAAGTAACCATTTTAAAATTCCTTCTGTTATACTATGCCTCAGCATGCATTATTACTAACAAGATTACGTATCCCAAATTCTTCAGAACAAATATTTAGAATTACCTATTTTTACAGTATAGCACCATGTATAATTATAAACAGTTTTATATAAGTATCTAGTTTTAAGCAATACTTAATTCATGGTGTGAGGCGGGGGGGGGGAGAACTTGTCAAAAAGTCATAAAATGGTTTCAACAGCTTGATTTACACATTGGGGTTTGATTGAATGGCTGAGCCCCCCCCCCTTTTTGAATTTTTTCACTCTCCCCATCTCTACTTCTGGGTTGGATCCACTGAAAAAGGATCCCTTGGAAATCTGCTCTATGTATCCAGAGGAAACCTTTCTCTTCACCCAGTATTTTTACAGTTTAGATGGATTTTGCTTTCTTCTGTCAATGAAATAGTGAGACTTATTCTCAAGCAACCGTAGAATAAGCATGGGTATAAATAAGGCCACCTTGTTATCAGATATTAACTGATTTTAACTGATCTTCAGTATTTATCCTATCTTCCCCTCACGTGAAGATATCTGAATCAGAAACTATTAACACAGGCACAATTCACTAGGATTTTCATCTCCACAAACCCACTCTAATTAAAATGTGCAAAAAAACAACAACTCCAAGTTGTTTTGGTCTAAGTGACATGGTGTTGTTACATGTCATGTCTTGTTTTGACTGGCCTTGTCTAAGATGGAAAGGATGAAGGCACAACATTGCGTAGGAAGAAGACTAAACCAAGCGGTATGAAAAAGGGAACAGCACCAGAACCCAACATGCATGAACTTAAATTAGAAAGTTGATCTTTGGTCAAAGGACAAGCACAAAGGGCTTACCACTCAGCTTCATATGACATTTGGCAGAAAATATGCAGGGAGATGGGGAAGCTTTTTCAACCATATTTGGAAGTGGTTTCATTTCATTTTTTTTCCCACATCATAATTCCTACAAATTTTAATGTAGCTTGTCTAGTCAAATTACAAGGCAAGGACTGGGGCAAACGCTAAGAGTTTACTTGGCTAGGAATTATGCCTGAAATCAATTAGTGCCTTCTCAAACTGAAAGGGCCCCTAGAATTCAAAGAGTTCATATAATCTATTTCTGACCATGTTTAGTCACCAAGTGCTTCCTGGAGCAGAACAATTCCAACAAAGATGGATCACTAGATGCTGACAAAGAAGGGCTGACAATTCCTGAAGGATGGTCAGTGCCTGTCAGGCCTGTAATTATATTCTTTTTTGGATCTTTGGCCTGCCACACTTTCTTATAATTTTCTATGCTGTTTCATTAGTGTAGTAGTTGGGAGGGGGGAATAGAAAGGAGTAGGATTGTAGAATGGATGTTGACATTCTTTTGTAGAAGCCAAGGTCATCTTTTGTCTCCGCATCTCGACACCTGGCCGGAAGAAGATGGGTGTACATGCCAGCGTGGAAGATGATGATTGGAACATGTGATGGATTTGTGGGTGTGGGGAGAGATCATGAACTTTCAACTGGGTGAACCCAGAGCATGTACTTCCAGAGTTGGAATTTCCATAGCCGTGCTAAATTGCCTGCGGAATAAATTGGACCTTAAAGGATGTTTTGCCTTGGACAATGATTTATTTCTGCATGGTATTTAGAACCCTAACATTATTCCAACTCTCTCTCTCAAAATAATTCACTAGCACCCCCCCTCGCAGGGGGTGGGCTGGTGATGGGGGTCTCGGCATTCCCAACGCTGACCGGGACAGCGTAAATATCAGCGAAGAATAAATGAGAAGCTTTTGGTGATAAGAAGCTGAGTACGGAACTTCAAAGGCAATGGAATGCTGCTTCCAGTTTAATTGCATCAGGAGGAATGCAGGAGGAGACACGACAAGACGAAGGGAGGTCGCAGAAATATTTCTTCAGCAAATTGTGAGTGCATGCTCCCCCTCCTTCCCCCCAGCTTGGAAACAAGGCTTGGGAAAAAAACCCCTAGAACAGAGGTTTGGGCTCCTTCCAGACGGCAATAAATAATGGCTTGTCACCCTGCAACTAGCTGGGAGAAGGATTCCCTTTCAAAATGGGAATTTCAAAGGAGGCAGGAAGAAGGAATTTTTCCAGCATCTGTCACTTGCAAGCCACCACAAATGGGGCTGCAACCAGTAAATGAAGCAAATTGGGCAGTAAATTGGGCTTTCCTCCCAGGACTTGGATGGAAGAGATGCTACTTACCAACTCCTTTGCCATCAGCATGGGGAAATGCTCCAAGCCAGCAGAGGGCACCTACTTGGCCCATAACTCATCCAAGCCAGCAAAGGGCACCTACTTGGCCCATAACTCCTCCAAGCCAGCAAAGGGCACCTACTTGGCCCATAACTCATCCAAGCCAGCAGAGGGCACCTACTTGGCCCATAACTCATCCAAGCCAGCAAAGGGCACCTACTTGGCCCATAACTCCTCCAAGCCAGCAGGAGGGTCCTTGGCACGTAAAACCCCTTAGCCAGCCATCATTGGTTGAGCTGCAACCTGTGAAGCAGGCAACCTCGGGATGGGTCTTAACCCCAGGTCATGGATGCGAGGGATGCCAGTGGACACCTGCCCTCCCTCAGCAGATGGCACCATGGCAGAAAGCTGGGCAGTGGCCAACCGAGGGATTGACCTCCCCACCGGTTCCAGTCTCCCCTGCAAGGCCCAAAAAGGTTCTTACCAGACCTTCCTACAGAGAAGAAATCTCCATGGAAGAAGGGATTACCAAACAGAGGCCTGCATTGTGGATGGCGGGAAAATGTGCGCCTGCAAGGCCCCAAGTGGTTCTTACCCCACCTTCCTACAGAGTAGCGATCACCAACATGGAAGAAGGGATTACCAAAGAGAGGCCTGCAGGATGGGAAGCAGAACAAGGTGCATCTGCAATGCCCCAAAAGGTTCTTACTCCTCCTTCCTACAGAGAAGCAATCTCCACCATGGAAGAAGGGTTTACCAAGGGGGCAGCTGCAAGTTGGAGAGCAAGGCAGTGTGATGAAACGGTTCCTGAGTTTAGAGATGTAACTAGGTTCCATTCCTCGTGGGGCCCAATTAAATGCCACCATTGTTGTCAACTTGGCCACAGAGCGTCAGAGTGCTTGGCTCCAGCCCCAATGCCACAAACGTGCGCACCAACCACCACGGCGGTAAAGAGAGGGTCCCAGATGCCACCACAGAAGAGTCATCGGGGCCAACAACCTCTGGAAGAGGATCCCCAACTTAAGGTGAGGAAGTGTCCTACCAAGGGGGAGGCCTCGGAAGAGGAAAAGGGCAGACATTCTCCGGAGGAGGATCCCCAACTTAAGGTGACAAAGAGTCCAACTAAGGGGGAGGCCTCGGAGGGGAGAAAGCCTAAACAACCTCTGGAAGAGGATCCCCAACTTAAGATGACAAAGAGTCCTACCAAGGGGGAGGCCTCGGAGGAGGGAATTGCCGAAGAACAAACGTGTGTACCAATTGCCACGGTGGTTAAGAGAGGGCCCCAGATGCCCGCACAGAAAAGTCATCTGGGCCAACAGCCTCTGGAAGAGGATCTCCAACTTAAAGTGACAAAGTGTCCTACCAAGGGGGAGGCCTTGGAAGAGGAAAAGGGCAAACAATCTCCAGAGGAGGATCCCCAACTGAAGGTGACAAAGAGTCCAACTAAGGGGGAGGCCTCGGAGGGGGAAATGCCCAACCGACCTCTGGAAGAGGACCCCCAACTTCAGGTGACAAAGAGTCCTACCAAGGGGGAGGCCTCGGAGGAGGAACAAGGCCAGCCGTGGATGATTGGATCCAAGAGCCCAGAACCTACAGCACCTGCAGCAGAGAGCCCGAAACGGCCATGGGAAGAGGTCGCAATGGACTTCATCATGGAACTCCCAGACAGCAGTGGGCATAAAGTAATTTGGACTGTTATTGATTTGTTTTCTAAGCAGGCACACTTCATTGCTTGCTCAGGATTGCCATCCGCAAACGAATTAGCGAAAATGTTTGTGAAACACATTTATCGCCTGCACGGAGTACCCAAGAGGATCATTTCAGACCACGGAGTCCAGTTCACAACCAAGTTCTGGAGAGAGGTCCTGAGATCCATTGGGTCCACACAAGAACTGAGCTCAGAGGTTCATCCCAGCATGAACGGCGCAGCAGAGGGAGCCAAGGCGGTCGTGGAACAATACATCAGGTGTTTTGTGGACTATCAGCACGACAACTGGTCGGACTTGCTACCCTTCGCCGAAGTGGCGTACAACGATGCGGTCCACAGCAGCAGAGGATTAGCGGGTTTCCAGATTACCAGTGGCATGGAAGTTGTTGCCATGCCTGAGTTGCCTAGAGAATCTCCTTCTTTCATGTCTTTGAGTGAATGGATGGACATGCTAAAGAAAGGATGGGAGAATACGAAGAAGGCTCTAGCAGTTGCGGCAGAAGCCTACCAGAAGCAAGATGATCAACGTCGCTCACTCCTAAACCCCTACCGTGTGGGGGACAATGTTTTTGTATCTACCAAATACATAAGATTAGAAATGCTTAGCAAGGAATTGGGTCCAAAATTTCTAGGTCCATTCCCAATAGTGAAGATAGTTAACTCAGTTACAGTTCAACTCAGTCTACCCAGAAGTCTAGGGGAAATTGACCCAGAATTTCATTGTAGCTTGTTGAAACCAGTAATTGGGTCTAACAGAAGAGCATCCACCCAAGCTCAATCTCCTCCTTTAGTGATGGAAGGGGAAACACAATCTGAGGTGGAAAAAAATGTAGATTTCAGGCTGAATAGGGGTTGCTTACAGTACTTAGTGCATTGGAAGGGTTACCCTTGGTCTGAAGCTAATTGGGTAAACAGTGGGAACCTGAAAGTGGAGAGGTTAGTAAAGCAATTCAATGGGAAGTTTCCCGAGAAGTCAAGGGGTTCCCCTGGGTGGAGAAGAGGTGGTTAATTTTGTTATGTTAACTTTTATGTTATTCTCTTTGCAGGAAACGTTTTTCTTTTGAGGAGAGGCCGCCTGTCAGGCCTGTAATTATATTCTTTTTTGGATCTTTGGCCTGCCACACTTTCTTATAATTTTCTATGCTGTTTCATTAGTGTAGTAGTTGGGAGGGGGGAATAGAAAGGAGTAGGATTGTAGAATGGATGTTGACATTCTTTTGTAGAAGCCAAGGTCATCTTTTGTCTCCGCATCTCGACACCTGGCCGGAAGAAGATGGGTGTACATGCCAGCGTGGAAGATGATGATTGGAACATGTGATGGATTTGTGGGTGTGGGGAGAGATCATGAACTTTCAACTGGGTGAACCCAGAGCATGTACTTCCAGAGTTGGAATTTCCATAGCCGTGCTAAATTGCCTGCGGAATAGATTGGACCTTAAAGGATGTTTTGCCTTGGACAATGATTTATTTCTGCATGGTATTTAGAACCCTAACAGTGCCATTGTTAGAATCCTGAAAGTTCTATTAATCCAAGGAAATCTTCAAGAATACTTAATTTTAGGGATCAGCTGAAGAGACATCCTGGAATGTATATTTTTCTGAATGGTCACGCAAACAGAAATTTCCATTAATAGAAATGGTATAGGTTCTAGTCGGTGTGTGTAGGTGGCAGTTCATAAGCCCTAAGGGAACATAGTTATGAATTCAAAGAAGTGTTTTTAATCCATCTGCTTTTATTTTGAGAAAAAGCTGCTGCAAAATTCTGGAATCTCTTTGCAGACAACAGATCTTGAGGACAGCAGTGGAAGAGAAGGATTATTAGAACTCGAGCATGATGAAGCTTCATTCAAAACACTTTATTTTTCAGATACATGAACCAAAGTGGGTTCAAATCAGCAAAATGAATCAGGTGGCTTTGGAGCATGGGGTAGATTTTTTAATTTAATAATTTTCTGCTGATTTTGGTACTGTGTCAGGCAATGTATAAAGTTACAACATACTTCATATGAGGAGTGTTGTGAGGGGGTTGCATGGCAGATGCCAACAGGTGTATTAGAGTACCCAACATCCTTTGAAGCTCCCTTTTTCCTTCAAAGGGAAATGGCTGCACAAGCCTAGTAATCTTTATTTTCTTTATAAAGTGTACAGTAAATAGGGGACAGGTTAAGTCAAGCATTGGCTCAAAAGTTTATTGTTTTTTGAATAATGTGATAACGCCTATCAATCATACTTGTTCTGTGTCAGCCTCCAAGACACTGCATCCAGTTATGCCAGTCTCTTTCTGCTGTTTTCCTGCCTCTACTAAGTGATCAACTAAGAGAAGATTACTAGCAAGTTCTAAACTGCACACAACTGAATTCTATCAGGGTTGAGGTGATCTGGTCCCAAAGAGACCAAACTTTATTATGTCCTGCCCAGCCTGGTGCCCCATCAAAGCTAATGAGGAAATGTTTATTCGAAAGTGAAGCCAAGCTTACAAACATTCTCATCTCTCCGCAACCTGCCCCTCACCCCCCCCAGATCCAAAGTTCAGAAGGAAGGCTACCCTATCCCATGGGCAATCTTCAGCATTTGACTGGCTTGAAGAGCAAATGAAAAAGTAAGTGCTTACCATTTTTTTTTACCAGTTTTTAAACATTTCAATTTTAAAATAGGATTAGGGCACTTGCTGCATTAGTTCAATAAACTGAGCATGGGCTCTTTTCTGTATAATCTGGAGACTGCTGTTCTTACTTCATTCCTATTATCACTGCCTAGAGGGGGATATTTCAAAAATGTACCCTTGAAAATTGACAGTTTTTTTCATCCATTTTTTCAGGAGGAGGAGGACACTGGAGGAGGAGGAGGAGGATGGAGGAGGAGGAGAAGGAGGAGAGGTAGTAGTAGTAGTTGTTGTTGTTTAGATGCTTCTCTTTGAACATTCCCTAGGAATATTTTTTTAAAATTAAATCTCAAGATGGATGAAATGGAATGGGTTTTCTCTTGGGGCTTGAATCATAAACTTTAATTAAATCATTCTGTCTTTAAACCTTGAACTAGAATCAAAACAGTCTGCACGAATCTACTTTATAGCACCCTGGTGGGAATAAATTCAAGGCAAAGAACCCAATTCCAGGCTTTCGAAACAGATTCTAAATTAATTCCTCACAGCAACTTTTTACCTAGCAGGCTCAACACATTATATTGATACTGTATGTCCCTTCCTTCTTCCAACAGTTTAATAATTACACACACAATTCTTCCTCCTCCAATTTTAACCTCATAACAGCCCCTTCAAAATGGAGATATTCTGAAGATTCCTTTTTCCTGTATGCTTGACCTGGAAGTTCTGACTTCACATGCATAATGTTTGATAATTAATTTCTGTGAAACAAAGGCAAAAAAATAGTTGATTGGGCCTGCTTACAAACACACATTCTGGCTAAAATGGACCAGCAGAGTTGTCAGCAGGATTTATAACCGTTCTTACTAATTAAGCATTAATTATATTGTAAATTCTTTTTTTAAAAAAAATGCAGGTTCTTTGTAAATAACATTTGGCAAAGTGCTTAGAATAAAACAAATGGTCAGAAAAATCTTTAAACAGTTTCTTGACTGTTTAAAATGAGTTGAAAGTCTCTCATTATCTAAGGCATATAAATAAAGTATGGATTACTCTAGTGGTGTAATTCAAAAATTTTTACTAGCAGTTCTGTGGGTGTGGCAGGGGAAGGATACTGCAAAATCTCAATTTCCTCCCCACTCTGGGGCCAACCAGAGGTGGCATTTGCCAGTTCTCCGAACTACTCAAAATTTCCCCTACCGGTTCTCCAGAATCTGTCAGAACCTGCTGCATTTCACCCCGGATTATTGCAACATGTCTACATGGAGCTACTCTTAAAGGGCACTTGGAAGTTACAAGTTCAGAATACCTTTGGTCCATGGAGAATTGCCACTTTGGTGTTGTTAAACTTCTGTTTGGTGAACTGTACTGGTTGCTAGTTTGTTCCCAGGTTCCCAGGTGCTGGTTCTAACCTTTAAAGCAGTGGTTCACAACCTTTTTTTGGCCATGCCCCACCTAAGCATCTCTAAAATCCTGATCCCCCCCCTAATTCTTACTTTACTCAAAAAGTGAGCTCTACTCATGTGGAAGAAGCCTAAAAGGCCATTAACTTGGTTTAAACAAGGGTCTAATTGCCCCCATTAAAAATCAAATTGCCTCCTTGTGGGACATAGGTCCCACATTGAGAACCACTGCTTTAAAGCCTTAAATGACATGGAGCAAGGTTATTGGGAGGGCTGTCTCTCCCAATTACATCTACCTGTAATTGTCTCATCAAGGAGGGGCATATGATGGGTTCTGTATGCTAAATTAGCCCTGACCCTATTGTTCTAGAAAAGTCTTGAAGTGTGTTCTTTTTAGCAGGTTTGGGGACCTCGTAGTAATAAGGAGCCTACTAGATTGTTGGATTATATGTGGGGTTTTGGTGCATTCTCCTGTGGTTTTATTTATAGTTTACAGTAATTGCTCTAATGATTATTTAAGATTTGTTTTAATTGTTTGTTTTGTTTCGTACTGCCCAGCATCATATTAGTGAGATGGGTGACTATATAAATTGATAATTAAGGAAATATAATATGTAGGTTAATGAAGAAAGACTTGAAAAAATAGATGGCACACAGGAAATTTTTTGCTTAGATAGTTAAGTATCAACTACAGTATGTCAGAATTTATTAAGCTACTAAGCACCAGCCAATTTCAGATATTGGTGTTCACTGATTGTGAAAATTGTATTATCTATTGCTACTTCTCTAGCTCTTGATAGATAAACAGTTATCAGTCTTTATCACAGCTCCCAAACATGTCTGGTTATGCAAAGAGAATCATTTTATACAAAAATCTCTTCGACCATCAAAAATGTGTGTTTCATTGGGCATCTGCAACTTCCCTCTTGATTAAACAAGTAAGAGATCACAGATGCAATCTACTTTACACACAGAACACATGTGTGCTTTTAAATCACTTTTATCTTGCCTTTTTAACTAATGTAACCCTGAAATATAAAGTATGGTCTTCTGTTATAGGCAGAACAGATGGTGGAAGGCTTCGATTAAAGTAATGGAGCATAACCATTAAAATAACCTCTACTAATGGTGATTCTGTACCAGTTTTGAATCTATTTTAGAACTTTTTAAAGTTTCCTTTCACTTTCATATTTGCAAAGTTTGATGTATAATATTCTAATTAATATAGTAAATATTTTATTCAATCTATTTAATTAATAGATTGAATAAAATAGACAATGTATCATTAAGGAAACATGACTTGCTATGATTTGCTTTTATCTGGAATATTTCTGTTCTCTTTGCTACTAACAAAAATAAGCAAAATAAAAACAAACTTTCAGTGTTACCTGTAATTAAATATCAATAGATACTAAAAAGCAAAATTGTTATTTTAGTGATAGTCATAAGCACTGCAGTAATTGTCCTTGATAAACTTGAAGTTTTATTCATGCAAACAATACTCAAAACTGTGACTAAACCAAATTTAATAAAAGTGATAAAACTGAATTAGGGACGTTGCTCAACAGGTTGAATCTAATGCAAACCAAATGTTTTACTCTAGAAATCAAACTTTTCATGATGTGATCATTGCAATAAAAAATAAGGAGCTCATGGTAAACAAAGGTTCTTATTAATGTTATTGCTCTATTACTCAATGTAGAATAAATAAGGTTTCAGGAATTTAGAATAAATGGGTTTAAATTTTAGTTGTCCTCTTTGTAAGGTTAGGACAAGGATACATAGCCCAGTAATAAACATTTTAGTTACATCTTATTAAACAGAAAGAAACCAAGTTCTATCAACTGAATTAAATAATATTTAGGTTCTGCTTGAAACTTTTATTTATGGATAGGGTTGATTTTGTTGGGGTAGGGGTGTCAATGTTTTTTTTTTAAATGTTAGGAGAACACTTTCTCATGTTTGGTATCTTTTCACTTCATAATAATAAAAAGAAAAACTTGTGCTACTTTCCAACTCTTTTCAAAGGAGGAAAATATATCCCATGCTGTAAGCCAGTGGTGGGGGACAATGGCCCCTTTATGGCTTGTGGGCTTCAACTCCTAGAATTCCTGAGCCAGCATGGTTGATTCAGGAATTCATGGAGTTGAAGCCCACAAGTCATAAAAGAGCCATCCTCCATCACCACTACCCTCTGTAAGCAAATGTACTATATAAGAAATTTCATTGTATTTAAGTACAATGACAATAAAGATTATACTTATACTTATAAGTGTTTGAGAATATGGATCAACTCCCCTTGGCTTACGTCCGAGTGTATTCATTAATGTATGTATTTGGGGTCTTTTTAAAGGGCCCTTACAAAGAATGACAATCCATGTAAACAATGAAATGATAGATTTACAGTTGATTAGGTTTGTTGCACTACATTCTTTTACCATGATTATCTTTAGAAAAGTAGAACTTTGATTTGATGACAGTGATGGTAATATCTAGAAAAATGCTATAATGTAGTTTTGAGCGGAGTGCCTTGTGTGCCTTCAAGTTAAAAAGAAACATTATCACTATCAATAGTAACACAATGCTGCATTGAATATTAATAATTATGCAAGCTTACAGGCTAGAAAAAGATTGATTAGATCATCCAACACTCTTCATGGGAAGGGGATGCCAGATGTTCAAGATGGCTTTAGAAAAAGCTGAGGAACAAGGAATATTATTGCTGATGTATATTGGGTACTTGAGAAAGCCAAATCATATAAAAATGAAGTCAGTATGTACTTCATTGATTATTGAAAATTATTTGATTACGCCAACTATGGCAAAGTAGAGAATGCTCTGAGGAAAATAGGAATTCAGAACAATTTCTTGTGTGCTTACAAAATCTAACACAGAACAGGAAGCAACAATCCAATTTAAACCTGGTGAATCAAACTGACAATATTGAGAGAAGCTGCTTTAGAAGAAAATGCGCTTTTTTAAATTTAAGGAAGAAATACCAATAATTGGCACCATACTTATGATATACTGATAGATGAAAATGTAAATAAACTGCAAGCTCCGATGAGGAAAAATCCGTGAGCAAAAAAAATGGGGAAAATGAGATTAAGATTATACATAAAGAAGATCAAAAAATGCAGAGATATAGAACTGGCAATGAAGTAGTGGATAGTTCCTGCCTTTTAGAATCAGTGAATAGTAAAAGAACTAGCAGTCAAGAAATATGACACAAATTAGCACTTGGCTGAATACCCGTAATAGTTAAGAATATGGATAAGACTCCATGGCATCTCCATACCTGCAATCTTTTTCTCTGTGACATTCTAAAGAAGTGAAAGTTGGACTTTGAAGAAGCAGTTTAGAAAGAATATCCGCACTTTTAAACTTAGCTTTGGAGAAGACTCTTAATGCACTGGATAACCATGAAAAAAAAATTGGATCGTAGAAAAAAAAACAATCCAGGGAACTCATTCAGAGCAGATAATCAAAATTACGTAGGCATATGGTATTTATGAAAATAAGTATGGCCTGATATGAATAGAGTCATCTCTAGTGTCAAAACTACATAATTCTATAGTATCCAAATTAAGACTTCATCAAAACTTGAAAAGCAAACACATGGATTACTGAACATTTTGTAATATTTTAGTTGACTTCTTTCCCTTTAATTTAGGGTTTCCATTTTTATCCCAGGTATCCCTCACCTTTTACTAAACTTGTTTCCCTCACCTTTGACTAAACTTGTATCCCTCCATATAAGTTGGACTACAATTCCCATTGTGTCCAAACAGCACAGTTACAGTTTATACTTGCTGGGAGCAATATATCTAGAGGCATTAAATTAGGGAAAACCAAACTAATTACTCAGAATTGACAACAATATGAGTGAAGTCACAGAATGCCAATTAGGATTGAATGGAATCTTGTGAGTTGCATAGGTGAATGCAGAAAAGCACAGAATTTCCTACAGAAATCAAATTTAACTTTTTATTTTTCCTTTAACTACATTCTCTCCATGTGTTATTGATGAGCATTTCCAATTTCGTATGTTATAAGATTTGTGGTATGTCTTCAAAATAATATGAAATAGCTTCCGACATTAGATCTGTAGGAATTAAAATCGTGATGTGTTTACATTTCCTTGGACATTCCCTCAGTGCAAATATGTTGTTCAGTGATAACATAGACTAAACCTCTACCAGCAATTATACAGTCATGCTTTATTCCAAACCAATTCAAAAGGAAACTCAAAAATATTTTCTAAACCTGTGAAATCAAGTTGCTCTTACCTGTGGATAAGGTGATGTTCTAGATTTGGACTTTGTGCCAGAGAGACGTGATTTGCTTCCTTTTCTATTGTCAGTTATAGTTGGAATTGAATTTGCATATGGGAAGGCCGGTTTTGTAGCCGAAACCTGATCAAGAGAGAGTTGAAGTCCTTTGTATTCTGTGTCCCTAAATAAAAAGTATAAAATATATTTAATACAATCCCATAAATACTTATGATTAATCATTTAGCTTTCATTTTTTTTCATTATTTAAAATGTGTACAAATATGTGTTTTCCAGATTAAAAAACTTAAAAGGTAGAACCAGTACATGAATAGTAAGTAAACAAACTCAACAATTTCATTTGAAATGGATTATTAAGAATTAGTGAATGTTTATCTTTGAAAAGATATGGCGGGGGGAATCTCCACTCAACATATTGTTTCATCCTGAAAACTTCCTCTTACCATTCTCTTTTCCAAACTGCAGCCAGGTGTAAATTATTATATAAATAGACAAGTTTCCCAAAGCTGAACAAGTGTGCATTATATGTATTACAGTCTTTGTAGACTCTGAACTATACATCCAGATTTGTTAATACTTAATAGTGCTAAACTTAGGAAACATGATAAGATGGCATACAGATTTTTTCAGAAAGACTCTCTCGTGACGCTTTTCTGATTTTGCATTGATAGTTTAAAATGATAAATCATTACTTTCTAAATACACATCTGCTTCCAATTTATATAGACGTAATCTAATTCACAAAACTGCCCTATAAGAAATTGAGCATTTGAACTTCAAACAGCTCTATTTCAAATGAAATAGAACTGGAAAAGGTTCAGAGGATATCAATAAGATGGTCAAAGGGCTAGAGCAGTGGTTCTCAACCTTCCCAATGCTGCGACCCTTTAATACAGTTCCTCATGTTGTGGTGACCCCCAACCATAAAATTGGTGTCTCGGTCCCTAAGACCATCGAAAATATGTGTTTTCCGATGGTCTTAGGCGACCCCTGTGAAAGTGTCATTCGACCCCCAAAGGGGTCCCAACCCACAGTTTGAGAACCACTGGGCTAGAGCAAATTCACTATGAAGAAAGATTGTGACACTTGGGACTCTTTAATCTAAAAAGGAAGCAGATAAGAAGGAACATGATTGAGGTGTACAAAATTGTGCATATTGTGGACAAGAATTTATTTTCCCCTTCCCCAAATATTACGGTATCACCAGAGGTCATACAATGAAATTGAATCTTGGGAGGATTAGGACAGAGAAAAGGACTATTAAAAATGTTGGACACTGATTACATGGGATTAGTTTAGCATCCTTCTTAAATGGTGGAAAGATTACTTGTTTCCATCAAATATATCCAGCCAGTTAATACCACCATCCATTAATTAGATAAGGGAAAATAGTCTTTATCCCTTCTGTTGTGACCTACACGTAAAGAAGAGATCTCCTCCAAAACAATAGGTATATTCAGACTAGGGGTGGGTTCCGGCAAGCACTACTGCCAGTTCGCTTGTGTGCATGCTGCGCATGTTCATGCATGTGCACTCAAATTAAAATTGTTTTTTGCATACACAGAACTGAAAAACAAGATAGTGCCGCCGATGGCGCCACCCGGGAACCGGTTCTGAGGTTTCGCAGGCCTGGGTCACTGCTGATTCCAGCGACCCAGGCTGCCAAACCGCTACCAGTTCAGCCGAACCGGTCCAAACCACTAGGAACCCACCACTGATTCAGACTTTTCACATGACTATGAATATATTGGGAACTTGCGTTATTTAAGTTATATACTGAAACAAAGGCCTTGGATTCCTTTTAACTCCATAGCAGCTACCATTGGATATGTCATTGTTACTTACAAATGCAATTGAAAGGATAAGGATAAGCCTGGCTGCTTCCCTTCCCCGATGTCCCTTTAGTGAGGGGTAGCAGTGGGGGGGGAGGCGAGACATGTGTCCTAGTGCTACAGGAGACTGACAACTCCACTGTGTTCCTTGCCCTTTTGTCCTTGTAAAAAAAACCTCGTGAGTTCAACTTGTGAGGTTTTTTTAAAAAGGGGCTTCACTGGACGAATGGGCGAGGAATGCAGCAGGGCTGAACAGGTAAGAGGCATGCCTCGCTTCTCCCCCCCACCTGCCACCCCTCACTAAAGGGGTGGCGGGGAAGGGAACCAGGCACGCTGCCTTTACCATTGGGGCGAGATGGGCAGTGTTGGGCTGCAAAGTGCATCTCTTACCTTTCCAGATCCATCGCATTCCTCACCCTTTTGTCCAGTTAATCCCCTTGTAAAATAAACCTCATGAGTTAGATGGACGGAAGGGCGAGGAACGCAACGGAGCTGTCAGTCTGGTAGCGCTAGGACGTGTACCTCGCTTCTCTCCCCCCCACCTGCCATCCCTCACTAAAGGGGCGGCGGGGAAGGGAACCAGGCAGGCTGCCTTTACCATTGGGGTGGGGTGGGCGGTGTTTTTTTGCGCGCGGGAACAGGCAGGAGTAGGTGATCGCATTGCTGGCCCGCCGCTCTTTTTGCGGCGGGCTCTTTGCATGGGAGGGAACGGGACATGAAGCACTTTGCTTGGCCTACAGCTGTTTTTGCAGCAGGCCCTCTTTTTGCCCTGCAAGTTGTACTGATAGGTGGTACAGTGGTAATGGCGGGGACCAGTTGCACATGCACTTAAATAGTGGGGGGCGGGCTTATTTTCAGGGGAGGGCTTATTATGGTGCATGCTCTGATAAGCCCAATCGGGCTTATTAGCAGGGTGTGTCTTATTTTCGGGGAAACACGGTAGAATTGAAATTCGAAACAACACATTTCAACTACATTCAAATACAAGTCCATCAAGGAATTTTCTAGACTGGGCACATCTGTGCAGGCTGTACAAATGCTGTAATGAGCACCAGAGGTGACCATTCCCAAGCCCCTTAGGAAAGTATCAAGGGGACTTTGCGCCACACCCTTTTCAATACATGTGACAATGCTAGGAGTTGTACTATTTAAGAGCCCTATCTTGCTCTAATGCAGAAATTCTATAAATAAATGGAAAATAGAAAAATGCACTTTAGTAGTGACTCACAAAAGGCATTTAAATGCTAGAAAATGAAATCATGTAATAATGAGAAAGTTGGCTAAGATTAAAAGAAGCTGCCATAAGAACACTTAATAGCACCCTGGATAGATACCAAAATATTAAAAGGAGAACTTGATTCAGTGTTTCATATGAAAAGAATACTATAGAGTATAATCAGTGCTGAAGCTCATGACAGGATCATGTAATATCAACATTCTGGACATGTTAGTGTGTTCATTTATTCCCGATATTATCCTTTCTCATTACTTAAAAGTCAAAGTATTTTTTTAGCGGCATATTGGCCGAAAATGTGCTGAAAAGCTATTAAATGAGAGGTAAAGCAGCCAGTTTTCTTTCCTCAACTTTTAAAAATGCATCTTCTTAAAGCCAGGGTCTGGGCTACATTTCCTCTTTAATATCAGAGCATGTATGCATAAACAGTATCTCTTATTTATATTAATAGCACAGAAATGTAAATCCTCACATATCAGTAGAATAGCATCTCCCATTATATGCAAAGTTAATAGGGACCCCCGACTGTTTCTCAGACTAGACATTTTCACCTCAATCTTCAATGCAATCTTTCTTATACATCGAAAAAATTGAAACCATTAATACCGGCAATGTTGGATTGAGTATCAGAAGATCCAGGTTCAATTTCCCACTCTACTACAAAAAGTATTTCAGACAACCTTGGGCTAGTCAGCCTCTGTGAAATTTCCAGAAGTACTTGACACAGGAGTCCAGGTTAGATCTCTCCTGCTTGGTGTCTAAAGCTATTAGTGGGATTTCTAGCATTTTCTTAGATTTAAAAAAAAACGAACTGAGGGTAAATCCTGCATGAATCTCACATTTCTACTTCATGAAAATATAAATTATACACTCATTTGGAAACAGCAGCTGAGAAGCAATGTAGACATCTACTTAAGTAACAGTATAGAAATCTATCACAGTAATCCTTCTGAAAACCTAATTTTTACTATTTCTTCCATAAAATTACAGGGATAAATCTTCTCACTTCGGATAGATTAAATATACAAGTGTAATGAAGCAGGTTGGAACCAGATCTGATAGTTTCGCCATCTAATCTAGAGGACTTAAGCTAGGATATTTACATGTAAAAACAGCATCATGTAGTAGCGATATTGTCCTTCTTTTAGAAGGATTTTACATTGGACTGCCTGCACCTGAGCTTCATTTCCAGCTCAGTGAAGATTGCTACCTCTTGCCATGTGACCAGAAGAACAACTTATCTATCCTGAGTACTTTCCCTGTTTCCAACATCTGCATATCTCTAATAGGTCATCCAGAAGCAATAGGTAGCTTCTATTGAATTTTCTGCTAAATTAGGAAATTGCCATAAAGATGAATGAGTAATCTGTTCTCCGAAGCATCTGAGGGTAGAACAAGAAGCAATGGAAACTAACCAAGGAGAGAAGCAACCTAGTACTAAGGAGAAATTTCCAGACACTTAGAACAATCAATCAATGGGAAAACTTGCCTCCAGAAGTTGTGAATGCTCCAACATAGAAGCTTTTAAGAAAAGATTGGGCAACTATTTGTCTGAAATGGTATAGGGTTTCCTGCCTGAGCAAGGGTTTGGATTAGAAGACCTCCAAGGTACCTTCCATCTGTGTTTATTCCATTAAATTCATCTATAAAACTCATAAATGCTTTGTGCTTAGACTGATGTTGGAATTAGCACGATGTAAACATTATGTAATTTGCTTGCGCTTTGAACCACTACAACATAGATTCGAAGAATACACTGTAACTGTTATTCTTATGTTATTATGTTCACTAAGACTTTCTCCCTAGTAAGTACCAGTATATAAAATAGCATTGAAAGTTGGATGTGTAATGCTCAAAGACCTTTTCTTGATAAAAGGTAATCTTTGCAACTGACCACTAGAAGTGCAGTTCTTCTCAAATTGAAAGAAGGCCAGGAGACAAGAACAAATTTAAAAGACTTCAGACCAAGGATACCTGCTTGGGAAGTGATAATGCTGGACTACAATTTTATTTTTAAAGTCTTTAGACCCCACCACCACCACTCTCCCAAATATTAAAAAGGTTGCTCTTTCCACATCACTTAGTGGTAGAACATGTGTTTGCTTTTGCATGCCAAAGCACCTGGATCTATTCTCATCATCATCAAATAGGGCTGGAAAATATTTCTGTTTGAATTCGTCATGCTAAGCTGGCAGTCAGTGCTGGGTGTGCAGAACCATCCCCTCTCCCACCCTTCACCCCACCGCTAGTCTGCAAAGCTAAAAAAGTTGGGGAACTCTGATATCAGTGAATGATATACTACAGAGGTGAATTATGATAAAATAATATCTTTCAACTTGGGTGACCCTACCCTCAAGTCTAGGGAGGAGTTAGAATCAGAAGGTCATGTCTGCTATTTGTTTTCATATCTTCTGTATGATTGAAAGAAAGATTCAAATTAGACAAATTATATATATACGAATATATATATAATTATATATATACGAAAATAAAGGGAGACTAGTATAGATCTATTTCGAGCTAATTAGCTCTCATCAGCTAGCCATACCCTTACTGGGATTTGAACCTGGGCTGTATTATATCTTAGGCAGGAGTCTTAGCCACTAAGCCACAGGCTCTCCTCCTTATCAGTTGAGCCAGGGAAATAGGTATGTATTTGTGTTACAACCCCTGGTATGCCTAAATATGGGAGGAAGGTCACTACTCCCTCTTTCTGTCCTTCGGCTCATCACAGCAGGGTTTAACTTTGTTAAAAATGAATTGAAAATCCTAATGTGTGGCAGTGATGAAGATATTATTGCTAGAGTCTATAGCAGTGGTTCTCAACCTTCCCAATGCCGAGACTCTTTAATACAGTTTCTCATGTTGTGGTGATCCCCAACCATAAAATTGGTGTCTCGGTTCCTAAGACCATCGAAAATATGTGTTTTCCGATGGTCTTAGGCGACCCCTGTGAAAGGGTCATTTGACCCCCAAAGGGGTCCCAACCCACAGATTGAGAACCACTGGTCTATAGAATGTTATTGAATTTAAATGGAAAATGAAAAAGCATTGTAAGGAAGGAACTTTGGATATAATATAATGCTTGAACAATGGGAAAATATGTGGATTAAAGGTTTAAAAGTTACATTAAACTATAACTTAAAAGAAAATTTCTTTTAGATGATATATCGTTGGTATTTAACTCCAGGCAAGTTGCCAAGAATGTATAAAGGCATTTAAATTGAATGTTGGAAATGTAAATGTAAAGAAGAGACTTTTTATCATTTATGGTGGACATGTGATAAAGCAAAGAAATATTGGATTAGGATTCATATCTTAATACAGAATATTCTTAAACTTTGATGTTATATATGTTGATGGCAGCAAGACTACTCTATGCAGAGAAATGGAAGGTTATCTTGATGCCCACAATGGTTGAATGGCTCTAAAAATTGATGGAGTTAGCAGAGATTGACTGCTTTGAATGTTATCACTGGAGACTATTCACGATGCAGTGATGTGCGGTGAGGTTTATAGCTGGTGAGGCACTGACCCAGTGGTGGGTTTCAAATTTTTTTAGACTTGTGGACGTCAACTCCCAGAATTCAGCCAGGCATGCTCAGTTCCGATTTAAAGCAACATTTGTTTTTCTCCTTCTTTCTTTTTCTTCTCCCCTCCCTTCCTTCCTCCCTCTCTCCCTCTCTCCCTCCCTCCCCCCTCTCTCAAACATACACACAGACACACACACAGAGACACACGTTGGATTGGACTAGACACACTTTCCCCCAGCCCCGGAAGGATCCAGCCCAGCTTCACTGATTACAGGTTTGAAAAGGCAATGTGACTCTGCCTGAAATCAAACCCTAACCCAGGGGTAGCCAACCTTTTTATACCTACTGCCCACTTTTGTATCTCTGTTAGTAGTAAAATTTTCTAACCGCCCACCAGTTCCACAGTAATGGTGATTTATAAAGTAGGGAAGTAAGTTTACTTTATAAAATGTATAAAGCAGAGTTACAAAAAACCCCTACCACCCACCATGAAAGCTGGAACGCCCACTAGTGGGCGGTAGGGACCAGGTTGACTACCACTGCCCTAACCCCTCCCTCCCGCCTTTGCCCAAAGCCCTGCACCAGGAGGATGAAGTTTGAATTCCTCCCCCTCCCTCCGACCCACACGTACCTTTTCCAGCTGTTTCAGAGAGGACTTCAACTCTGCTCTTGCCTCGGGTCCTCTGAAGAAGCCCCGCCCAAACGGGCGCCCTCTACTATGAAGCAGGAGAACTGCGTGCCTCACCTACATCAGGAATTTTTAAGCTTTTAACCCTTGCTTAACTCTGCTCAAGTGATCATAAAACGCCTAAAGTCAGACTAGATGAGGCATGCAGTTCTCCTGCCTCATAGTAGAAGGCGCTTTTTTAGAGGCTTTTTTAAATAGTTAAGCAGAGTCATCCACGGTGAGGCAGCAACTAGCTCAGCCTGACCTCAGCTCTCGCCTTTTTCCTTTTACATTTTCTTTTCTTTTCATAATGACAGTGGTGAGGCTGTGCCTCCCCTGCCTCCCCTGACTGCACGTCACTGTCACACGTGGCATTTGGTAATAATGCTAGCATGGAATTCTTTAACATCAGTTAAGTTCTTTAACATCCTCAAAAGGTCCTTATCCTTGCGACAGTGATCATAAAACACATAGCCAAAATCCTCCGGAGTCCAGACCAATGTTCCTAATAAGGCTATGCAAACTTTGAAAATGATTCTGCACAAGCGTACAATTTGTGTCCCCAGGCCACAAATTTAGACAGGCTGATGTAAATATTGCTTAATAGTGATCTTTTTTAAAAAAAAAATAAAAAGCTTGTTTCAAGAAGATATTCCTTCAGTGTATAAGACAGACCCAACATACTGAAAATGTTAGCCTTGTGTCTGTATATAAATAAATATATATTAATTTAATAGCCCATATTTTGATGAAAATGAAGGCAGTTCAAAGTTGGTCCTCAACAATAATGCGGCTTGATGGTCTCAATTGCTTTGATCTCTTCTATGAAATAAAAGTACTGTGGATCATATAAAACTGTTTCTGTACCAGTAATTTGGTACTTTAATCTACAGTATTTGAGACTTTAATCCATTAAGAATTTATTTCCATATGTTTATATGTATTAATTCTGAACCTATTAGCACAGTATGTGGGTTTGTGTGTATGCACATTTTTATTTATTTGGTTAATAACCAGTTTTTCGCAATTTCTCATATTTATACAGAACTGGAAAAGGGCTTATACAGCTGTACAGGTGAAATAGAGGAATTGTTATGGGGAAAAGAAATCATCAGAAATATGTTTGAGTAGGGAAACAAATGAGTGTGATTAAATACTGAGGTAAATGTTGGAACTTCATCAATGTTCACAAATGTACGTTTTCCTGAACTTAAGGTTAATAACTGCCTCCTGAGCCCATGTATGGATAACAGCCAATAAATGGGACAGGACAGGTCCCCAATACTACAAAGTACAGTATTCAAAATCAAAACAGCTCTCATCAAAATGCAAAAAAGCAAAACAAAATTAATGATCTGGGCAATATTAATCAACTGGCATTATTCAGTGTCTTTGCAATCTGCAATCACTCACTCAGTCTATTAATGGACTGAGGATAAATATATTTTTATATTCATTGTATATTAAAGCATTTGCTTTATCACACATGTTAGGCAGAATTATTCCTCAAAACCAGTAAGATGAAAATGTACATACTTTATAACAAAGGGGGAAACCCAATCAAATCAGAACATAATATTGTACCAATGATTTCTATGAGTGTAGTTCTGTATACATTTATTGGGAATATGTTCTACAACTCTGGGAAACTGGAATATGTTCCTTAATATATATTATTATGTAGATATATTATGATGTAGTGTTTGTGTTGTATCAATAATTTCCTGAATGTTGATCCCAGTAAAGAATCCCTAGGCTAAGCCAGCATGCAGCCCATGACAGAGAATGACATCAGCAAAGCATCTCAACTGAATTGTTGGGTGAACAACTGAAAGAATTTGGGAAGTAACAAAGGTAGGAGGAGCTCATTTAAAATATTGAAAAATCCAAGAGTCAGAGATTGTTTGGAAGATCTAACTGATGAAGTGGCAAGGCTTACAATTAGTTATAGAATGATTTAAAAAATGCCTATTAAAGTAGTAAAAGAGAGGCAGAATAAATGCAAGTTCAACCTGAGCTGGACAAGCTCTGGCTCATCAGCTGTTCCTAAATTTCTCTTTCAGGATTCGAGGCTCCCAAAAAATTCCAAAGATGGCAAACTGAATGAGAATAATGGGGTTTGATGCCGTTTCTCAGTCGAAAGTCGAAGGAAAAAAAAAACATTTTAATCCTCCAAAGATTTTCCTCACCTAATAGAACAAACCCTCACACTGCTTACATCCCCAGAAGGTCAAATTAACTTGACTTTACACAATTTTAAACCATCTTTAAAAATCTGGATCTGGGATAGACTGTTGTCATGCCCGTTGGTGTTCAATGTTATTCTTTTCTCACTTAGCTTTTTAATTTTTTTTATCATTTTATCGTTTATAACCAGAAGGTGTATAAATATAAATAAATAAATAGTTTCCAAATTCTATATTCTATATAGAGATCTATGAGATGTAGTTACCTTTGTTTTTTTCAACATGGGTTTTTAAATTGGGGTGCCAATGAATATCTCATGGTATCATACCTGCCATGATTCATATTTTTCTGAATGTTTCCACTCTATCATCTCGCTATCTGTCTCCCTACTCTAACCATCATTCTTTCAAACAGAAATTAGAAAGGGAAATGGGACTCTGATGCGTTCATTGTTCTTTAGCAACCAGGATCCATGGAATAAAAGAGCAACAATAGCTATATCAGAGAGACTTTTGAGAAGGAGAGTGAAAGACAGAGCTTTGCATATAATTTCACATTCTTTCTGTAAGTACAATTGTGCAGACATTCACTCCTAGCGCTGCCTAATTATTCATTATGATAGGACATGGGGCATTTTCAACATTCTCAATGCTCTTTCCTTGCCCTGCTTATATATTTTTTTCTCTTATAGGCTATTGTTTCGCTAACTGAACCCCCTTCTAGTCACCCCAACCATTTCCCTATCCCTTTCCCCTCTCCATCTAATGCTCCAACCCTTTGAACAAGAAAGAAATCACAAAGCTTTGATAGATACTCTGGATAAAATTAAGAACTTCAAACTCCCAGGTTCTGACCCCCTGTTTCAGAGAAAAAGAAAAACAGATGTCCGGTTTGTTAAGTATAAATAACTCCGTACGTTGAAACCTTTCTTTTACGCTGCATTAGATTTTATTTAATGCAGGGTGCCCCTTCAGCTATAAGAAGGCAGAAAGTGAGCAAACATGAAGGGTGACAAAGCCCTAAATCTTGCTCATTCCCCTCTAGGAGAACAGAAGAAGAGAGGAAAGGAAAGCTTTCGGGCAGATGAAAGAACTCCAGATATCCTGGCCAAACTCATAGAAAGGGCGGTACCCATGAACTAAAAACTTCAGCCAAAGTGGATTTGGGTGGGAGGGGAGGGTTAAAATATTGGTCTTTTTTACGGCCCCACTTAAAGTGTTCCCATGACAGGCAAAGGAAAAGCAGTTTGGTTTTTTTTTTTAATGCAATCCAGCTCTGAAGCAACTGCCCCACATGCACTTAAGGCATTCCAAACCTGAAGGCCTGGTATCTCCAGACTTCTGCCAGCACTCAGGTGCCCACTTTTGAGAAGTACCACGGAGCTTCCAGAACACAGACTTACGTGAGCACATAGTTGACGCTGACGATGCAATGGGGCCGGGAAGACCGGCTGTTGTGAACGATGGTGGCGTAGCTCTGCACCCAGACCCAGCCACCTTGTTTGGCCAGGAAACGGTAATATTTAGTGGTGACTTGCCCTTTCACTAGCACTGAAAAAGAAAACAGTAGCAGATTTAATTAAGGAAGGGATACTGCAGAGTCTGTTCTCTCAGGGCAGAAGACCAGCATATAGACCGTGATATGATGATTTATATCTTGGCGTTTTTTTCACCAGGAGTTTGAGGGACATACTTTGTACTCCTTTCTACAAATTGACCAAATCTCCCAATGAGCTTCCATGACTTCAGGTGGACTTGTACCTGAATCGACACACTTCTAGTCCTGACCCTCTAACATGGCATTGTAAAGGCTCTACTTTATCAAAGTGTCATTGACGTTTTATTAATATTCAGGAAAGCTTGGAGTCCTCCAGTTCAAACCAACTTTTGTTTGTATCAATCCCTTCATGACCTTCTACCCAACCAATCAACAAGAGGCTTCATGAAGATAAAAACATCATGGGAAGGCCATCGATGCATTCTGTAGAGCATATAAACTAATTTACTTTTCAAAAAGAAATACTTCTTATCCCCACAACCTGTTTGTCTGTTTTGCCATTTACTACTGCTATCATAGGGATTCCACGAAGTCAATTTGTTTCATGAAGAGCATAGGAACCATAAATGTTTATTAACAATGCGATTCCACACATGGCTGCTAAGATGTAAACTGCAGTGAGTTCAATGAGACTCAACCTCATATTTACAGAGTACCTGCCCCTCCTCAACTTGGTGATTACCAATTTACTGGGAGTTGTAATCCAAATTGAAGAAACTGGAAGATTACCTATAGTATAAATCTATGTCTCAGAAGTATGTATCAGAAGTCTATGTATCAGAGGTAAGTCCCAGCAGGTTGAGGGATTTTAGTTATCTAAAATTGGCTATAAAATTGCAGCACCTTACCAGATAATTATTCATCAGTTACAAAATTATGTTTCAGAATGCAATCATGTATGACAGTAATAGAAACAGCAGGTAATTTAAGTACTCAAAGAGCTATTTTTGCAAATACTTTTTATTAATCAATATAATGGCTTCAGATTTTCTAGTGTCTACAGTAACTAAATGGTCCTGGACAATACTTGATTTTCTTTAGAGTGGAACTTCAGTGCAATAATTTCTATAAGTAGGTGATCCATTCTGTTCAGTAAATGGCCCGCATACTTCTCTATTTTACAGGGCATTAAATGTGTAATATAAATTCTTTCCTGGTCTCAATTTTACTTATAAAATGAAGCATTGAACCTGGTTTTGCAAGAGATTTGAAAGGACTAAAATTAGAGCATTTTTCAAGTCGTTCTGAATCTTGTATACTTAAAAGATGGTTGAGGTGCATGTATTATACATAGGACTTCAAAAATTAAAGGTATCACATATGCATAAAGCAAAAAAAAATTGCTTCAGACTTTTAACAGTCCTTGTTAATTCTAGATGGTGTCTTAGCTCTTGCGTGATTCTTTTCCTACATGTGGAGTTGAAACATTAGAAGAGGTTTTGCCTGCTGTTTTTCCACTTACAGTATGTCAGAAGAAAAAAGACACAGAACTCAGGAAGGGGACTGGCAAACTATGGAAAGCAGTGAAGCAACTTTCTTTGGGAAAGTACTGTATATCCCAACCTAACCTGAAAAGCTATCCTAGGCTCGTTTATCAGGAGATTAAGGTAAAATTAATGGTATTATTCCTTTGTGCAGGTAGTTATAAAATATATTTTAGTCATCAGAATGAATTGTAAGAAAGGAAGAATGACCAAAATCCCAAACCTCCCTTGACTTGAACAGTTCTGGATTTCAGAACTGTTCAGAACAACAAAGGATTTCACTGTAATAGCTCTTTTAGAATTGAGATGTTACTCCATAGAGGCCACTTTCAAATCAGTCTCATGTACTATTCTCATGCACATCGTAGAACAGAACAAAATCAGGGGCAGGGGAACATGCGTGTTTAGTGCTGAAAATAAGCTGTCTAAGAAGTGGAGCTGATTATTCCATTTCCTCAATAGGTCTCGGGTTCTTTGGGGACACAAGTTAACAAATCCTCTTGCAAACATACTCTGCCCCCCCTCTCTCTGTCTCCCCCCCTCTCTCCCCCCCCTCTCTCTCGTAAAAGTCACCATGAATATTTGTGAAACTTCATAAGCTTTTCCAAACCGGTATATGCTTTCTCAAACTAGCATTTTTTAAAGATGAATTAGAATTGCAGGTTTTCTTGCCCACCAAGCATCACCTACCAATGGGATAAACAATTTAAAAATTGCTTTCTTTAACATGTGTGTGTGTGTGTGGGAGGGGGAGAAAGTTGGGTGAATAGGTGATTTAAGTCACATAGCATGTTGCCCAACTAACAGTTACAGATGCAGAGGTATTCCTCATCTAGAAACCTGCCTATTGGACTGTTTTGGGACACCGTCCAGCAATCTTTTGAATTACAAAAGCAAAACAAAAAACCACAAAACCCAATCCTGCTGATAGGTTGTAGATGTAGAGGAGGGGTAGATGATGAAGGGTGAGGAGCAACTAATACCAAGCAAGCTCCATTTTTGACTTGCCAACAAAGTAAGTGAAAACAATGCTACTGATCCTCCACCACCACCACTCGTCATAAAATATATGGTTTGCCCTGTCTTGCTAATTCAAATAATGCACCCCAAGCTATTGTCATTTTAAAAAGGTCATGTTCATGGCAAAAAAAACAAAAAAAAACAGTTGGCAAAAGATGGGAAACCCTACTTCAAAACTGGAACAGCTAAATATGATTTTAAACTGCCTCAACTCTGAGCTGTAGGCAGAGGCAATGTTACAACTATATGGTATATGAAAATGGTCACTAGACACTGCTTTGCTACATGTAGGGGAGAATGATTCCTCAGTAGCTTTCTGTAGCAGTCAGAAGAATAATTTGTTTCTAACTATCAACATTTATGTATTGACTGATTGATTGCCTTAGATCTCACCTTTATTATTATTGTATAAACAACTCGAGGCGGCAAGCATATCCAACACACCTTTCTTCTCCTATTTTCTTCACAACAGCTCTGTGAGGTAATTTGAGCTGAGAGGCAGTGACTGGCCCTAAGTCACCCAGCTGGGTTTTCATGACTAAGCCGTGAGTAGAACTCATGGTCTCTCCTATCCTCACATGATATCCTGTCTATCCTACAGTTTTACATACATACATACATATACTGTATATGTAGTGTTTATATTACTCAGTAGCGCAGTGGTGAGAATGCAGAATTGCAAGCTAATTCTGCTGACTGCCGGCAGTTCAAACCTGACCGGCTCAAGATTGAGTCAGCCTTTCATCCTTCTGAGATCGGTAAAAGAAGGACTCATATTATTGGGGGCAATATGCTGACAATGTAAACCAGTTAGAAAGGAGTGTAAAGCACTACTGGTATGAAGCGGTATATAAGTCTAAGTGTTATTGTTATTGCTAGAAGTGAGTCTCATTGAATTCACTGAGGTTAACTCCCAAGTAAAAAAATTAGATTCTTGCTTTTGTCATTGTTGTGATTGTTATTTTCCTACTGGTGAAATAACCTTCTAGAGTCACCCATTTGTGTCATAATAGACATGAGGATAGGCTTTCTATTACTTCAACAATAACTGGTTGATTCTAAGAAGTCAGTATGTACTAAGTCATTGTCCCAATGTTCACTGCATATATAGCCAAAGATAAAAAGGGAAGCAAACAGAAATCATAGCATCTACTGCTAGTAGTAATACAGTACTAGAGAAAGGTACTGCTAGGAATTTAATGGTTGTGATCCCAACAACCATTATTCTTAGTAGATCAAACAATGCTCCTTTAGGCAACAAATTCATTTCTTGTATAAAACATCTTTAAAAGCCGATATTTTTCTTAAGATTGCATCTCCAGCTTCTGCTGCCATGTGTTCAATGAAAGGGAAAACGACAAGAGAATGCACTTTTTTGTAACATATTGAAAGCAGCAGTATCTACTGAAGAAGACAATTTTAAAGATTGTGATTTAAAAGTCCCACTTCTTTGTATGCGCATGTAATATCAAGAGACAGATAAAGGGATGGAACTTTGTTCATGTGGCCATGATAACCTGATAACCATCTTGGCTTACTAGCTTCCCCAAAGTGTGCCTGCCTGGAACCATAGGAGATATTGCCCTTTGCAATCTATCTATCCCACCCACGCCCCACCTTCCCCTCCCTTTTTTCATCAACCTGTTGAAAAATATAACTTGGTTTTGTTATCCATCTCTTTTCAACTATGTGTTGAGACTGTCTTACTAGCAAAGGTGAGTTCAATTGCTCTTCTGCTTGGAAAAGTCCCAGCCAGTCAGCCCACTTTACTTTGGGAGTAAGTCCCTCTGAACTCAGTGTGACTTACTTCTGAGTAAACAGGGCTCAGCTGAGGGCTTCAAAGGCTCAAAGGGAAGAGGCTCCTTACGCAGGTGGTGAGCACAGCGCAAATGGAAAGTGTCGCAACCATGGACATGGTGGTACAGTGTCTTCTCAATCAAGTCCTGAGGTTCATAACCAGTCAGCTCAGCTACCCTACCCAGAAAGAGAGAAAGGGGGAGGGAGAAAGACAGAGAATGACATTGGCTTCTCACATCAGGTCAACCCAGATTTTTAATCATGGTTTGTTAATATGCCTCAATAAGCTTCAGCTTACCAGCAGACTAGATCAAAAATAAAGCAAACCAAGCCAATTACTGTACAGGTAGTCCTCAACTTACAACAGTTCATTTAGTGACTGTTTGATGTTACAACAGCACTGAAAAAAACCTGACTGATGACCATTTTCCCCACTTAAGACCATTGCAGCACCCCATGCTTACATGATTTACACTTGGATGCTTGACAATGGACTCATATTTATGACGGTTGCAGTGTCCTGGAGTCACGTGATCCTCCTTTTCCAATCTTCCAACAAGCAAAGTCAACGGGGACGTCAGATTCACTTAACAACTGTCTTGCTAATTTAAGGACTGCCTTAAGACCACCTTGTCTTATTTGGGCTATTGTTGGGTCTAAAGGGAGCTCAAGTGATGACGTACCGTGAATCAAGGAAGATGAGCTTCATATCCAGGCTGGCCCGAAACATAAACATATTGCTGTGCAGCTTAATCTCCGTCACAGCACTGGGGGGTAAGGAGTGGCCCACCGCCACCAGTCCAACATTTTGGTAGCAACCATCAAAAGGGGACATGTCCAAGCTGTACTGGCGGATCTTTAGGTAACCACTGCAATGAATCACCTGTCAGGGGCAAAAAGACAAGAGACAAAAAAAAAAGTCATGTCAATGTGACAAGGCTTCACATGACAAAGTGTAATCTCAGTAGGATCACTCACCAGGTCTGTGAGAAATCCTACTGATCTACACAGCAGCAATCCCCTCCCCCCTGCACGTTTGTGCCATGGAAACTACTTTGCAAAGTACAGCGCATCAGGACCCAATCACAGGGTTAACCAGGTGTTCTACATGATAGTCATACTAGAATGACATGCTTGTCTGAATGGGGGAATTCCAAAAGGGAACATGGATAACATCTCTTCCCCACACTTTGATGCTTCTCATTGAGAGTACCCTGCGGTCCATTTTCTATCTTCTCATTGCTCCTCTTGTCATACATTTATTTATATTTCCAAAGAATCAACTTTGGTGCACCCTGAATGAAGTTAAATTATATTCACTGCCAGTCTTCAACTATATAGTAACAACCAAATAGCACGCACCCATGTTCCAGCAATCCTAATAATGAGCCCTCGACAAGTATTATTTTACCCTCAAGCATGGAATAAAACAATTACTTCTAGTGATATTTTCAGCACACAACCCCTATGCATGCTGATTTTGAAATAAATCCAACTGTCCTATGGGATTTGCATGTAGAACTGCAGCCTTAAACAATTTCCCTTTTTGTGAACCACAGTGTGCAACAGTGTCATCTAGCCCTCATTATAGAAATTCATAGTGCCAATGATTTTATAGGACATTTCCTCAGTAGCAATTTATAGCTCTTCTAACATTACCCAGCTATTATTCTGGAGATATAAAACCTGCTTTTCTTCCTTCCCTTAGATCAGTACAGTGATGGTTGGTGTGTGCTATAATTTGCTATTAATTTCTAATGAAGAAATGGCCCATAAGTTGCTGTAAATCACTAACGTGAACATAGCAGCTTTTAAGGAAATGTGAACATTGCCTTAGAAACTACAGTGAATGTAACCCGCCTGGAGGGAATCTTTCCTCTTAGTGGAGAAAAGCAGGTTAATATGCAAAATTCAAGAGGATTACTGCTTTGTAACAGCGCAATGGACTGCATGGGTTTTGAGACAGGCTACATTAATGGCTGGAGGGACAATATGGAACAAGAGGAGAGATCCAGGCTACATAAATGAAAACTTCCAAAACAAGATTGGCCCAGAACCAATCCCAAAAAATACTACAGACTCCCTCAGACAATTCAATTATTTTCATTCAACAAGTAAAAAGTAAGGCTCTACATTTAGGCAAGAAAAACGAAACGCACAGGTACAGTATAGGTGGTACCTTGCTCAATAGTAGTAACTGTGAGAGGGATCTTGGAGTTCTAGTGGACAACCATTTAAATACGAGCCAGCAGTGTGCAGCAGCTGCCAAAAAAGCCAACACAGTTCTAGGCTACATAAACAGAGGGATAGAATCAAGATCACGTGAAATGTTAATGCCAATTTATAATGCCTTGGTAAGGCCACACTTGGAATACTGCATTCAATTCTGGTTGCCAGATGTGGAGACTCTAGAAAGCGTGCAGAGAAGAGCAACAAAGATGATTAGGGGACTGGAGACTAAAACATATGAAGAACGGTTGCAGGAATTGGGTATGTCTAGTTTAATAGAAAGAAGGATTAGGGGAGACATGATAACAGTGTTCCAATATCTCAGGGGTTGCCACAAAGAAGAGGGAGTCAAATATTCTCCAAGGCACCTGAGGGTAGAACAAGAAGCAATGGGTGGAAACTAATCAAGGAGAGAAGCAACTTAGAACTGAGGAGAAATTTCCTGACAGTTAGAACAATTAATCAGTGGAACAACTTGCCTCCAGAAGTTGTGAATGCTCCAACACTGGAAGTTTTTAAAAAGAGATTAGATAACCATTTGTCTGAAAGGGTATAAGGTTTCCTGCCTAAGCAGGCGGTTGGACCAGAAGACCTCCAAGGTTCCTTCCAACTTATTCTATTCTATTCTAAATACACTAAGGCTCCTTCAAGCCCCATCTTTTTTTTCCTTGGAAATAATTATTTTATAGGCTTTCTTTCAGATATGAATGTCCTGCAATTAATGAAGATTAGACAAAAACCTCTTCGGGAGTGCTTTTAAAACGCAGCCCTCAACCTTCTATGTCTCTGCTCAGACCCAAGTCCTGCCAAGTAGTGTAACATTACTCACTACATAGGTTGTAGTCTTAAATAAAATTCTAATTTTCAATCGCCATTGAAAAAAAAATTTCCACCAACAACACAATATTCAGCCTTTAAAATTAACTGACACTATCTGAATGTGAATTATTTAGGATCTTCCTACCAAATAAGTATCCTGGGAATTGGAGTGCACATCCAGTGATTTTTAGCCTAAAGGCATTCAGTGCATTGAGGGTTTCTCCAGAACTGTAATGAAGAAGGCAAACTTGTTTTCTCTATGCTGGGGATGTATAGATTTCCCTGAATTTAAGCTGAGTGAAATCATGGGGGCTTAAGTGGATTTCAGGGGGCTTACTCCCAAGTATGCAGAGGATTGCTGCTTTACAAACTAATCCTATGCCTGTTTACTCAGCTATCAATTTCGTAGTGTGGTGCTTCCTCCTAAATATGTGTGGGCAACATCTCTATCTTAATTGGCATGAAGTCTCAGAGGAAAAACCACCTATCTGAAGGACAAGAATGGAATCATTACCTGGACCAATAACTTATTTTCCAAAGCACCAAGAAGGCAAGGCAATAAACAGTAGATAGAAACTAAATAAGAGAGAAGCAACCTGAAATTAAGGAGAAACTTCCTAACAGTGAGAACAATTAACCAGTGGAACAGATTGCCTTCAGAAGTTGTAGGTGTTTCATCACTGAAAATGTTTAAGAAGGGACTGGACAGCCACTTGTTTGAAATGTTACAGGGTCTCCTGCTTGAGCAGGAGGCTAGGCTAGAAGACCTCAAATGTCCTTTCTAGATCTATTCTGATTGATTGAACTTCAAGATATCAAAGGAAAACCGCTCCAATCTGACCCTTTCCAAATAGGCTGGGATTGCAACTTTCAGAACTGCCAGATTTCCAATGGCTGGGATTTGCTGTTTCAGCACTAATGGAGAACGCCAAGTTGGCCAAGCCAGGGATACTCGGAGTTAGTAGCATTCTAGCACTAACTATGTCTATGGAGATTCTCAGTCATCCAGTGATGGTTGTCCCAAAGGTGCTTTTTCAAGAAGCAACTGGACTTTCTGGGTTTTTTTTTTTGAAGACGTTTGACTTCTCATCCAAAAAGCTTCTTCAGCTCTGGCTCCATTCCCCAACATCCAGTCAGAGCTGAAGAAACTTGTTGGATGAGAAGCCAAACGTCTTCAAAGAAAAAACAGAAAGTCCAGTTGCCTCTTGAAAAATCACCTTAGCGCTGATGATGTTCTCTACGTTGGGTAATGATACGTCTGCAAGAAAGCAACCAAGCTGAAAGACCACCAAGGGCTCCATCACTTGGAGTTTTTGAAGGCGCCTTTAAATTTTTACCTTCAGCTAGCCGGGACTCCAGCAGTTCTCAGCTTGGCCGCCAGTTGGCGCTCGCGCCACTACCTACCTTGTAGCCTCCACAGGTGAGACCCGCGTTCCTCTTGGCCAAGACGCATTTCATCCGGAGGAAAAAGGAGCGCTCGATCTCATACTCTGCGAGGCAAAGGAGCACAACGCGCATGTCAGGAAAGGAGGCTGCTCTCCCCCCTCCCTCAAATCGCCGCCTTCCCCTTCCCCGCCCCGCCCGATCAACTTCCCCGAGCGTCTTACCCTGAACGAAGTGGGAATGGTAGGGCTGATGAGCGGTGAGGACAGCGGTCATCTCGTCATGATCGGCCGGGTGGATGTATTCGTAAATGCTGTTGCCGGTCAGCTCTACCTGAAAGAAAGGAAGCGAGCCCGGGGAGAAGAGCGCTGCTGCGTGCTGTGACAGGGCTGCCGGTTCGGACCAGTTTAGCCGCCCAGGTCCGAGGCTGGGGGAAGAGGCTTTGGACCTGGAAGACCCCGAGGGAAGACCCTGATCCACGCAATAAATGGCGCAACAGGTTCACTCAAACACTGGATTTGCACATGCTCTGGTTAGGATTTAACTTTACAGTAGTCCTCGATTTACAGCAATTACAAGGGCGCTGAAAAAAGTGACATGGCTGTTTTCCACACTTAGGGACCATTTCAGCATCTCCACGGTCAAAATCCAAATGCTTGGCAACAGACTCATATTTATAACAGTTATGTGTCCAGTCACTTGATCACCTTTTGCAAACAAAGAGGACAAGCAAAGTCAATGGCGAAGCCAGATTCGCTTAACAACTGGGTTATTAATTTAACACTTGCAGTGATTCACTTAACAACTGTGGCAAGAAAGGTCGTTACTTGGGGCAAAGCTCACTTAACAACATAAATTTTGGACTCAATTTTAGTTGCCATAGAGGACTACCTCTGTATTGTGTGAACCCAGGTCTTGTCAATCAGTGGTGTGTGTGAATACAGTGAATGGTCATTAGGCTTTTGCTTGGCAACCTCAACATTCAACAACTTCTGGCCCTCCAGGCCATGATCTTCATCTTGATTTGAGGGATGGTGGCATGAAGGACCCCTCATCGTGAAGGGTCAGAGGCTACAGAAGGCTGCCCTAGGCTGAAGGTTTTGGATGGAACCTTAAATGGGAATTTATCCCAGGGTAAGCCATTAAATGAAATGGCTAACCTTGACATTCCTCAAGGGGGAAAAGTACCCTTTCACCTAGAAGGCAAGCAGATCAAGACAAGGCTGGGCCAAAAGATTGTTCCTCCATCAGGTTTTCTATGTGGAGATAAGCTGGTGAAACAAGAGGGTCACTGATTTCTGGTCTAGTTTCACTGCAAGTCAATGGAGAAGACAGTGTGGCCACAAGAGCACCACGCTTAAGACTGCAGTTTAAGGGTGTTTAATCAAAACCAGCAAATATCAACGCGCCCTGAAGTTTCAATTCTCTATATTTCCCTGGAATAACTATTACTGACTCCAAGGTAGCTTCTAAATTGGAGCAGACTGTGAAAGAGACTATAGTTGGAAACTGAGGCATAATAATTTCGATCACCGCCTGCTTTATTCCATAGAAGTCCCCCAAATGGCATCTTATCCCTATTGCCCTTGGTGCCTTTCTGGCCACTGTGAGATGGCCTCACTCCGCTGGAGTCTCGCCTTCCAGCGGAATTGAAAACAGGTTCTTTATCGGGAATCAGGTTGATTCAAGGCATTCATAGAACGTAGTGTCCTAGGAAAGACTTTCAGAAATTGCGTCCACTGAACTAAGGGGGTGGACAAACGCCACCCTATTTTTTTAGAATACCGAATGGCCACTTTTTTTAATGGGGGGTCCCTCCCAGGGATCTGCAGGTTGGATTTCAGATTGATTTGACCACTATTGATTTGACCTCCGTTCAAGACGGAGCATTTACAAGAAAAAAAAAGGAGGAGCTCCAACACACTGTTCAACCTAACTTTGAATGCTGCAAATAAATAAATAAATAATCGGTTGCCTCCATTGAGGTCGATCCCACTGGGATCATTAACGTACCTGCGATAAACCCAAGTGCACCGAGGCAGTCTCCGAGATATACATAATCTTGCCGTCAGGAGCTACCACAAAAATGAAACCGTCCAAAGTCTGAAAGAAAGGCAGAGAGCAATGAGCGATCAATTTTCTCCGACCGGGTAAAGTCCTTCTCTTGGCTGTTAGCGAGAAATGGAGAACTGCAGGCTCCATTTTTGACCATTTCCTGCCTGGTGATTTTAGTCTTTATCGCTCCTCCCCCCGGTCCCCCAATCTGTGTGGATGTATAAAAGCTTATCCCAAAGGTGCATTTTCAAGAGGCGACTGGACTTTCTTGTTTTTCTTTCTATGTTCGTCATGTCTTGCCCCAGTAGTAGCCGGATGGCGCTAAAAGTGGCAAACGTGGAACGACTTTGGAGCGGTTAAGCCATTAGTCCAGAGACCGGGAGACTGGGAGTTCTAGTCCCGCCTAAGGCACAAAGCCAGCTGGGTAACCTTGAGTTAGTCACTTCTTCTCTCAGCCCTAGGAAGGAGGCCAGGGCAAAGCACTTTTGAAAACCTTGCCAAGAAGATCTTTCCCGGAGCTCTCTGAGAATCGGACACGACTGAACACGGAGAGCGAGCGAGCGAGCGAGCCAGCAAGAAAAAAAATGTAGCAACCTGCATAACAGAAATGAGCAAGGAGGGTTGGGTGGCGTATAAACACAACGAAGGACGTCCAAAGAAGAAAGGGTTCTAGGATAGCGCAAGCGACACGCCTTCTCCTTGCCAAGCCAAATCCTAACCACCTAGGCGGCAACCGTAGCCCTCAATTTCCGAGGAAAAAGGGCTGCAATGTTACGCTCTAGTCTTTAGGAGCCCGGATCTCCTGTCTGAATGGACTACGGCTGCCATCATTCCCTATCCCAGCACCATCATGCGTGGGAATGATCGAGAATAGAGTCCAAAATATCTAGAACGCGTCAAAATGACGGTAAACAAGGGAATAAGGTGGATTTCCTCCCCTCTTTTAACAATTGAATATATACTCCACCCACCTATCTAAGATTATTACCCAATCAGACAATAAAAATAAAATAAAATATGCCTTGGGGCACTATATCCCTCATGCACTCATGTTAATAACTAACCCTTGGTCTATGTGAATCGTTCATTTCTCAAGAGTTTCTGAAATTCTTGTGTATTTCTTCTGAGGCCGTGATGGTGTTGAAGCGTAAGCACGTTTTATAAAACGCATAAAAATCATTTACACCATAGGAGTTCGGTCGAGCCGGAGCTGTTTTGTCACCAGATGCTCTCCAGAAGGATTGGGCTTCAGGGTTCAGAAAAGCCACAGTGGTAGGGAATGATGCAAGTTGAAGCCAACACCGTTGGAAATGTATTGCAACTTTCCCTTATAGATGAAACATTACCGGGTCGAACTGACCCCGCTTGTCTAACCTTACGAAAGCCTCCAGCTCAAGTCACTGCTCCTTCGGTGCTAAAAGTCTGTCCTTCAGGCCTTGTTCCTGAAGCCTAGCAGGAAAGAGCTGCCCGCTGGCCCGCCGCATTCCTACCTGAAGCAGGTGGGACCCCAGTTCGCGACCAACGTTGTCCAGAGTGCTGGTTCGACTTGTGTGACCCCAGGCTTCCCCGAGTCCTGTCGAGACAAAACGCGTGAGAGAGGGTGAAGGAAAGGGAGTGGGAGAGGGAGGGAGAGGGAGAGAAAGAGAAGGGAGAGAAGGAAGGAGGGAAAGGGAGTCCAAGATTCTTCTCTGCCTTTGACGGACCCTAAACATCAAGTGTTGGACTGGCAGGAAAGGGAATCGCGAGAATGTTATCAGTAGTTTTCTAGGGACTGTATTTTACAGTTCTAAGAACAGAAAAATGGTGTGGCACTAATCCTCTGCTCCTCTCTCTCTCTCTCTTGCATCACCCTACTCCCCTCCCCGCCCAATCCACACACACCAGTACTATTCAGCGCATCTTTGTGGTATTCCTCTCTCAGGACTGCCCCGAATATCTGAGGAGACCCGGAATCTTCTGCAACCGATGTGCTAATAAACGCTTTCGACTTCTAGATGTCACAGGTCTCCTGGTCACCGTAATTTATGAGAGCGTTTCTTAAATTAGCGGACCCAGAATGGTCGAACAGACAACTTCCATCGTCCGCAGACAGAGCGATAGCTGGGAACCATGGGGATTGTCGTCCTTTCCGTGCGTGGGCTTAGGAAAATAGCCTTTCCGACGAGTGTCATCCTGTTACTCTACAATCCTTCCACCAACTCAATGTACGAAAGAGCAAATAGTCCCACCCAAACCGCTACTTTGAAATTGAAGCGGTTTACTGCGCTATTACTGTATCGTTTGCTCAATAAACCCAGGATCGAAGAGTAATTTCCCTCCAAAGTCTAGAATTAATTAATATTTCAAAGAATCGAAATACAGCGACTTGGCCATTTGAGCCCTGAAGTCTTTCCCGCTCACTTATCTCAATAATACAATAATACAATAGCAGAGTTGGAAGGGACCGTGGAGGTCTTCTAGTCTAACCCCCTGCATAGGCAGGAAACCCTATACCGTTTCAGACAAATGGCTATCCAACATCTTCTTAAAGACTTCCAGTATTGGGGCATTCACAACTTCTGGAGGCAAGTTGTTCCACTGATTAATTGTTCTAACTGTCAGGAAATTTCTCCTCAGTTCTAAGTTGCTTCTCTCCTTGATTAGTTTCCACCCATTGCTTCTTGTTCTACCCTCAGGTGCCTTGGAGAGTAGTTTGACTCCCTCTTCTTTGTGGCAACCCCTGAGATATTGGAACACTGCTATCATCTTTCCTCTAGTCCTTCTTTCTATTAAACTAGACATACCCAGTTCCTGCAACCGTTCTTCATATGTTTTAGCCTCCAGTCCTCTAATCATCTTTGTTGCTCTTCTCTGCACTCTTTCTAGAGTCTCCACATCTTTTCTACATCGTGGTGACCAAAACTGAATGCAGTATTCCAAGTGTGGCCTTATCAAGGCATTATAAAGTGGTATTAACACTTCACGTGATCTTGATTCTATCCCTCTGTTTATGTAGCCTAGAACTTTGTTGGCTTTTTTGGCAGCTGCTGCACACTGCTGGCTCAAATTTAAATGGTTGTCCACTAGGACTCCAAGATCCCTTTCACAGTTACTACTGTTGAGCAAGGTACCACCTATACTGTACCTGTTCATTTCGTTTTTGTTGCCTAAATGTAGAACCTTACTCTTTTCACCATTGAATTTCATTTTATTACATAGTGCCCAATGTTCAAGTTTGTCAAGATCCTTCTGTATCTTTAGCTTATCTGTATCTTTAGCCTATCTCGAACCACACCCTTGGGCCTCCCAAAATTAGGAGGGCCGAAACTGTAGCAAACAAGCCGTGGCGACCCGAAGACCCTGCAAGCCCCACTGGTCCGCAGCGAAGACTTCACTTTAGACGCGAAGAAAGTCTAACTGTGACAAATCCCCAGCTCTCGTGTTCAAGCTCGGGGGAAATCGGCCTCCCAGAGGCTAATAATACTTTCGTCGACTAGTGATGGCGGAGCAATAAACAATAAGATGCTGACAATAAGGAAAGGCACTTTTTAAAATCTTTCTCCTGTCCCGTTGCTTGACAAAAGTTTATGGGGAGGGGGGGTGTCTCTGCTGAGTGAAGTTCCTGGGGAATTCGCGGATAGTTAAGGAGGCGGCTGGGTGTCACTACTTTCTTCTGGGGGCATCTAGTGACTTCCTAGTCTAGTGGAATCCATACTGTCGTTATTCCCACCTTGTTCAGTTTTTATGCCCAGCCAACGCCAGCCAGGATCGGCTTGGTAAACCACCCAGCCCAGTAAACGCATTGTTGATTCCTTGTTTCTAAAACTTCGAAGACTGCCCAGCGATTTCCTTAAGTAGCATCCCTGATTCCACCGTTTTTGCTTCAGATTCCAAAGCGGTTCTCTTGGATTCTAGAAAAATAATTCTTCGGCTCTAACCCACCCCTACCCCGCGACAGATAAGCGGGATAGCCTTATACAATCGTTCGTTCTCCCTCTCCCTCTCTCTCTCTCTCCCTCCCTCCCCTCTCTCTCTCACACACACACCACTATTTTAGTTTTCTTTGTGAGCTGCCAGCAGAAGAGGGTCACATCTCAACAAAGCCTCTGGCTCCGTTCCCACAGTTCAGCCCAACCTCCTTTCAGCGGGGTCCTTGTGTTGTGCGAACCCTACCGAATTAGCATTTGTTTGGTCTTTGCCTAGCGCCACGTAAGAATCCATGGCGATCCCCAGCCTTGCTGCTATAGTTATCAAGCTTCGTGACCTTGGAACCCCCTAAAATGGTCAATGGCTTTTGTCTGACCTCTTTCCGTGAATCAAATCGGTTATTTCACTAGAGTTACTGTGGGGCAAGACATAAAAATACTTTTTCTTTTTTACAATTATTTTCAATCTGTATATATATGTAGTGCAAAAACTCAGCCAGCATCTCTAGAACTATTCCAACTTCAGGAACAAAATCCAGTCAAGACCTTTGCCTGGGCGGTGGGGGTGGAGGGTTGGAGAGACCTTTTGACTCACCAGGATAGCACGTTCCCGGGCCCCACCCCACCCAATACAACGAAATAGAGCGTTACTTTGGTGTAGTGATAAAACACCAGGCTAAAAACCAGGAGACAGTGCGTTCTAGTCAAGCTTTAGGCACAAAGCCGGTTAGGTGACCTTGGCCCAGTCACTCTTCCTCAACTCGAGGAAGTAGGCAATGGCAGAACAGAGAAAACTGCAGGAACTTGTCAATCAATTAAAAAGAAAGAGGACCCTTTATGTGTATCAGTGGTGTATTAACCATAAAGAAGACTAAGCACGTGCTTAGGATATCAGGCCCAAAGGGGACACCACAAAGTTGAGAAAGAAAAAAAACCCAATGAAGATTTGTACAAAGGAGGGGGCACCAGTGAGCCTTAATCCACCACCCGTTCCTCTCTCTCTCCCTCCCTCCCTCCCTCCCTCCCTCCCTCCCTCTCTCTCTCTCATCTCTCGAATAATTCACTACGTTGCCCCCCTCTTGCAATATCCACAGCCAGATCAGCCAGACGCCCTTCTGCGACATCGGCCCCTTAACCTGGTCTCGTTTCTTCACCCCTGTGGAGAGGCGGCGTGTGTGAAACCAAAAATGGCATTTTCTGCGATGCTTTTTCCTGACCGATTTTAACCGAGGGACTTGGATGCAACCTAAATGTGACTGACTCCGAAGCCACTTCAATCAACAGGACCGTTTCCCAAAGACAAAAAGAACTAATGTTACTACTAGGGGACAAGGGCAAAGGGGAAATGGCTCCGTTTCGTGGACATCGAGGAGAAGGGGGAGCTTAAAAACCGGCGGTGCCTAGGCAAAGAAGCCGGCAATCCCGCTTCGCCACGCCTCCTTTTACTGCCCCCTCCTCCAATCGGCGCCTCGCCTTCATTTTGTTGAAAGCAGCGCCCCGCCGACCGGAGTCGCACACAAGATCTGTGCTTTCCTTGCTTGCCGACGTAACTCGATCTCCCTGGGGCTGGGCGAAGGCCGGGAATTCCTACCAGCTGCCACCTTGTTCCTTTTTCTCACCTATGTGCGACATCTCTACCGTTAGTTACTCACCATTCCACTACTCTTTCTCCTCTCATTTCTCTGAGATTCTGAAGTCTAGAATATGGGTATTTAAAATACTGGTCTGGCGTTGTCTCACTGTTCATATTTAGGAAAGGCTGCACCTTGAAAAATATGTTGCAAGCCGCCCAGAGTCCTTGAATGGGTGGCAAACAAATTTTATACATACATGCATGTACGCATGCATACATACATTACTGAAACACATCAATTCTGAGTATAACTTTATCCTTCACTTTGCATACCTTTACTTAAGGGTGTCAGCAAAAAAGGTAAAAAAAAATGTGTGAATGAAACTTCACCTGTTTTTTTTAAAATTGTGTTCAGGCTGTTGTAGTCACCTCTTGCCTTTTTTTAAATCCATGCTCAGTGAATAGTTGTTTCTAAATGTCTGTGGAGATTCTCAGTATCCAGGCCAGGATTGTCCCAAAGGTGTTTTTTTCAAGAGGCAACTGCTTCAGCTTCAGAGCTCAAAAAGTTTCTTGGAGGAGAAGCGAAATGCCTTCAAAGAAAACCCAAAAAGTCCAGTTGCCTCTTGAAAAAGCAACTTTGGGGCTCCTGTTTCTACTCTCTCATCCATTTCCTCTGGTACCAATGTGGGATGAATTTTCTCTGCTGTCCCTTCAGAACAGCTTAGTCTGCAATCCTGTCCATCCCAATGAACTTTGATCTGAGGTTATCTTGCAGACCCACTAGCAAGTAAGTCTCAGTTTGCAATCCTGCATCAATTCTCCTGGCAATAAGTCAATGGAACTCACTTCTAAGTAAGCATGGGCAGAATTCTGCCCTTCACATTATGATCCATGATTATTATCTAGACATCCCAATAGATGATAATCAGTTTAGGGAATAAAAGTTTTAAAATCCTGGTCTGAGCTGTGCAATCAAGGCTTCTTAAATCAAGCATGCCTTTTTAAAATGGCCTCGAAATGCTGGTGTTAGAAGCCCAGCAGCAACAACTTTGTTTTTAACAATTTCTGGATGATAGCAACAGCATTAGCAGACGTATATACAGCTTCATAGTACTTTACAGTCCTCTATAAGCAGTTTACTGAGTCAGCATATTGCTCACACCAATCTGGTTCCTCGGGAGGATTGAAGGTTGTGTCAACCTTGAGCCCGGTGAGATTTGATCTGCCAAACTGCTGGCAGCCGGTTATCAGCAGAAGTAGCCTATGGTACTGCACTCTAACCACTGTGCCACCACAGCTCAGTGATGTTCCCACTGGGTTGATTCATCCTCCTTCCCCCCCCCAAAAAAAAACCTTGAAACAGCAGAAAATAGATTAAGAGCAGACCTAAAACAATGGGTACATTTTCTGACTTGACATATGCCAGGCAGGAAAGCAGGATGAATCCCTGAAGTACTAGATATCCATTAGCATTTTCCATTCATCAGGCAGGGAAGGACAGGAAAGCATGACATACTGGTTGAACTATTGAACAGAGCCCCCCCCCCCCAGCCATAAAATATTGTGGGGTATTTGAGACACTCACTTTAGCTCAGCCTCACCTATCTCACAGGATTGGTGTGAAAAAGGCTAAGATAGAACTAAAGGACAAGGCATGTTACTTTTGGTTCCTTAGAAATAAAGCATGTGAATGTAAGAAACCAAGATTGAGTCTTCCTTCCATACTTGCCCTTAACCACAGTATGGGCATGCCTTGTGTCAATCTCTTTTCTGCTGACCTCATTGACTCTGCCTTTGATTCATCTCCAGCCTATAACTGAGGCAATCTGCAGTCTGAAATCTGAAGTAAGGAGCTGCTGTATTTTTAAGCTTGTACTTTCCTTCTTATCCTGACACCATTCTCCCAATGGATATGCTCTGGCCTGCTTCACCAACCATGTGTCTGCTCAGTTCCTCTTTAAATTACTCCAAGTGCCTCAATCCTCTGGAAACTGGAAACCCTCCTGGTAGAGCTGCAGGAGCATTCTGACACCCTCAGAGACACCTGCCAGTGCTTCTCTGATCTTATGCAGGCTCTTTGCAAACATGAATCTAACGCACTTTTATAAGAATGATAGGCTTGCTTTGTTTTTAACAGAGATGTGGTCTCTTCTGAAAGAGCTCTCACTCTTCTGCTTCACAAAATTGGGAGAGATGGGTTCTGTAGCTGCATGTTGCCAGTTCTGTCTCCACTGGATTCATTACTGGAAGTTTTCCTCTTCTGCTGACAAGAGGTTTCACACAGCCATGTTCTTGTTGTGGTGTCTGAAGAGATGCAAAACGCCTCTAAAAATTGTCTCCCTGACCAGCCAACTCTCTCGGGACTAGACTCATTCATATGTTGCAGGGTCTATAGTTCAGCTCTTTATGCAATGCATCACAGTTACTTACTGTATGTTGTCTTAGTCCATTCCAGCTTTGAAGGCACTGAGCACCATGTTGATAACTGGGGAAGCTAATTATAATTGTGAAAATCAGAAATGTGCATGTATGTTCTCCAGGGTTTTCCACCAGTATTTCCTGGCTTGCCAGCTACAAGATCAGAAATGAATGTATTGGTCACTCACTCCCAGCACCTCTGCTCCTTTGCAGCACTAGTCAATAGCTCAATAGCAACAACTTACCGTATTTTTCAGAGTATAAGGCACACCTTTTCCCCTCAAAAAAGAGGCTGAAAATCTGGGTGCATCTTATACACTGAATACAGCATTTTTTTTCCCTCCTGAATCCCCAGCCCTTCACCAAAATGGCTGTTTGTAGCTTATAGGAGGCTTTCAGATAGCTCCTGGGGGCTGGGGAGGGCAGAAATGAGGAACAAATGGGCCTTTTTTGCTCAATTCCCCACCCCCACCCCCAGGAGTACTCTATAAGCTTCCTAATGCCCTAACGGGCCCGTTTTCGTGAAACAGGGGGCGCTTTTTGCTCATTCCACCCCCCAGGAACACTCTACAAGCCTCCTAAATATTCATGCCATTTGGGGGGGGGAAATGGGCCCATTTTCACGAAGAACAGGCTGCTTTTGGGAGGTTTGCAGTGTGCAAAAAGTTTTTTTTTAATTTGCCTCTTCAAAACCTTGGTGAGTCTTATACTCCGGTGCGTCTTATTCTCTGAAAAATACGGTAGTCAATTGATGTCTGTGACATTCCTTTCTTGTTTATTCCTAGAGTAGAGCCCCTCTGTGCTTGGATCTGTCTTTTTGACCATAAGCTCAGCTCCCTTTCAGATGAGTGTTACAGAGTTGCTCAGAAATAGCCAAACAGATCCAGAGAACGTGAAGAACATAAGGCTCCTGCCCACTTCACCCATGACCTGTTTGGTCAGGAAGCTCAACAGATGCCTCATCTGCCATTGTAAACATTCCAGATTAGAGTGATTGAGAAACCCATCTATCCCTTTCTTTCATTTGACTTGCAATTGCCAGGTAAGGTCAGTCGCTAATCTCATTACTGTCACAAAATAAGAACCAGTTATAGAGAGGGCATAATTTATGCAGGCATATTTTCTTCCAGTTGAAGAGCCAGGAATTAATACTATAGTTTGAGTTAGTTATGAAGAAAAGGCCTTAGCAGTTAAGAAAGTAAGTGAATAAACTTCAAATAATGATCTGTGCTTTAATCCATACTTTCTGCACATAACACACTGTATCATAAACTAGGATTACCCAGAACAGAAGGTTAACTTGTGATTAGCTGCTTGGGGTTCAGGATGTTTTCACAATTTACCGGTAACTTTTCTCTAATGTTTCAAACAGAGCTCTTCTCCAGACCTATCTAGACATTCCATTGTTTGAAAGTAGGATCTAGATGTGGGAAATTTAAGTGTGTCTGGCTTTAGATAGGTATCAGGAGATCACAAACAAGAAATGAGCAATACAGACTACTCCTACAGGTTCCATTTCTACTGGAAGATATCTAGGGTGATTTGTAATAATGAGAAGGAAAGATGCCTCTTTTCAGGGAAAATCCAATAAAATATCGATATGTTATTTGTATGTCTTCTATGTATCCAAGCACCTAGGTATGGAAGTTATTCTTATACAGAAGTAGGATGTTTCAAGAACTTACTTTTATGGATTGGAAGAAATTAATCTCACTGACTTGCATCCCATGTTGATCTAAATCACTGCTAAATAAAACACGATCAGCTGGTTCATCTATTATGCTAAGCCAAGCTGCAATAGAACGTTGCAGTCATAATGGATTAGTATGTAGAACACCTTAAGCAAAAATCAAACATAATACATTGTGGCTTAGCAGGAGCATTTACCTTTCCGAAAGCCAAATACAAGGTTGCCAATCTGGTCCAGGTTTCCTCAAAAGGCAATTCTCTGATTTAGCTCTATCAGAGATCCAGTGTATCTGGACTATTTCAAACGTTTGATAAAAATGAAACATTCAAAAATCAAAAAGAAAAATAAGAAGGTTGCATTTACATTTTCATTTTAAATGGAAATTTCTACTTAAAGTTGCCTTGAACTCTTTCATGGAAGCCAGCATATACTGTACATCTATCAAATGCAAAGAAACTAACAAATATAAGTGTCTAAATTGGAGCTTTCTCCAACCGTGGACTTCAACCAAATGCTTGTTTTGGTGTCCCTTTGGGCCCTGCTTCTGTCTCAGTTAGGCATTCATAGAGATCCTTGGAAGATGATTGAAGCCATATACAGCAGGGTCATACAGAAATTATATCCAGATCTCATAACTAGATCTTTCGGTGATTCTCAGCATACCTTTAGCCACATACTAACTTTTCCAAAAAGAATGACAAAGCATCCTTATTTATTGCTACAGCTGAACCCATAGAATGATTTATAACATATTTTGGCATGATGTAGTCATGGCTGTAGCACAATATTGCTAATGAAGATAGGCTTTGTTTGCCACACCCAAAGCTGTGACACTTCTGTCTATTACAACCTGATGGCTATAATTTTGTCTTGTCGGTCTGGCAGTAACTGCTTCTTTGAGTTCTTATAAACTCAAGCCTGTGTCTTATGTACCTTCTATAAGTCACTTTTTCAATTGCCTCCAATTATTTTTAAGCATTAGTGCCCTGTCCAATGATTCTTGCCTTCACATTACATGTTCAAAATATTTTAGCTTTAGCTCTAGTATTATGCTTCCAAGGAACAGTCTGGTTCGATTTCATTTTGTACTGAACAATTTGTTCTTTTTGTGGTTCACGACATTCTCAACTGTTTTCTCCAGCATTGAAATCCAAAAGCATAATTTTTTCTTAATTCCATCTTTATGATTCTTCAGCTTTCACCATGGTAAACATTATGATTGGGAAGACCTTGGTCTTGACAATATGTACCTTTGTTGTCACAGTGGTGTCTCTGTCCTTCAAAATATTGTCTAAAATGAACACAGTGTTTCTTTTAACTAGCAACCATCCCTGTCAAATTTTGAACATAGGAAGGAAAATATTTAGACAATATTTTGAAGGGTACAGTCATCACAGTATCAACAAAGATGTATATTGTCAAGACCATCATCTTCCCAATCATAATGTTTATAATGTCAACTTATTGTGAGAGAACCGGTTTGGTCTAGTGGTTAAGACTGGAAACCAAGAGTCCCACCTTAAGCATGGAAACCAACTGGGTGACTTTGAGTGAGTCACTCTCTATCAGCCCATGACACAATCAGACAATTCTTGTCACAACTAATGGATCAACCAATGTATCATCAACAACAACAAATAAGTGAACCCTGCATTATGGGGAAAATACTATCTATTAATTATGTGCCTATTTATATTGATTGGCACTACCTAATGACTTTTTTAAAAATATTGAAGAGTGAACCAGCTATGATAACAGAAATATTCACAAGTAATATATTGCTATAGGGCTATAGGATCATCATAATTTGATGCCCTACTAATGACTTTACAGCATCTTCTAACATTACCCAGTCATTGCTGCAGTGTAAACCTGTCTTCATTACAATGATGCTGTAAGTCATTAGTAGGGATCCTGTCTTAATATGGGTAGAGTTTTAGTATCCTCATTTAATACACTTTTATTCCCTTTAGGAGGCAGCACAAATATGCTACTATCATTTGTCTCAATTCTGCCTCAATTACACAGCCAGTGTATGGTATGAAAATTTAATACAGGGCCGATTAAAATGTGCTTATTTGTAGCTGAGTTAATCTTCCTGCTAGAATTACCACTCCCATATGTCAGATAGGAAAACAAACCATCAATTACACTCCTTAACCAGTGGGTGGGATGGAGCAAGGGAGTTTGCAATTTAGAGACCACTATCTTCCACCAGCAGCTCCTGTACTGTGGAAGTTTAACTGTCATTTGGAAACAAAATTAAAAAATCCCCATGCCATCTTGCAAGTTGTCCAATTGTTGGTCTCTGTAATTGCTGTTTCAAAGCAGTTCTTGGAGAATGGGATTTAGAGAGATCTATTGGTTTCACTATTGATTTTGTAATTGATGCAATATCATTCCAGGCAGCAGAGACCAAAATGGCAAAGGGGAACAATGACCAATGACCATATATGCTAGAATTAGACATGGCCGGTAGGAATTGGATACTCTTAGTCCCTAACTGTGTCATCAGGATGATCACTGCTGAAGCACCGGAAACGCTGCAAACAGTTAAGTCTCACATCAGAGAAATTGGAAATCAACACAACACAACACAGATTAGATAAATGCAAAGTTAGACTGCCTCAGCTATGGTTTGGAATTGACACAAAACCTCATTGGTGCAGTTTGCTAATGAACAAGAACTTTGAATCATCACACCAAAGACTGGGTGATGCTGTAAATCACTGATGTAAAATAGTCAGCCCATGGGAGGAGTTCACATATCATACTAAGCCATGGCTTGCTTCAGTCATAGCCTGCCAAATAACCAAAGACACACATAATGCTAACCTTTAAGCTGTGATTTGCAAATCGAAATAAATGGGCATGCCCAACAGCCCAAGCCAAAAGCAAACAAACTACATTATGGTGTGATATATGAACACCCCTTTTCTTTTGTAGCTTGACTTTAAGTCTAGATAGACATACACCTGGGCTATAATCACCCAGTGCACTAAGGAATGATTTTCTTAAATGGTTTATTGACTAAACCACCCTTAGCTGGGTTCAGAGAACATGCTAAACTGTAAACAGGAAATCCACATTAAGGCCTAGTGTGTTTGAAAATAATCGCTCCCTGATATTTTAGCAGGATGTGGATGATCCAGGGGCTTCTATTCTACACTGCCCTGGAAGCTTTTGTCAGTTGTTGATTAATCCAAAGACAGAAATGCTCCCAAGATTGGAATTGAGTGGGCTTTCTCCTTAGGCCCCTGAAAAAGAAGAAATTGACCTCTACCTGCATAGGTTAATGAATAGCCACCTGCATTTACAGGTTGAATAGCCATCTACATTTATAGGTTAACTTTGGGGCAGAAATTAACTCTGTCACTTGTATTCTTGCAATTGGACTGTTTTTTTTCCTACTACAGATGCCATTTTCCTTCCTACCTAATCAAGTCAAGTTAATATTTTCCAAATTGACTATGAGGAAAACCTCAGTCCCCCCCCCTTCTTAGCTAAGAGGGAGATGGGAGTTGTAGTCCAGTATTTCTGGGAGACTTTAAGTTGAAGAAAGCTCTGGTGAACGAATGCTTTCATGTTCACAAGTGACATGTCACAAAGTCAAATAATAGGAAATAATCCCATTGCTTTCTCAGTCATTTGTTTCCCAAACTACTTGAAAATTGGGAGAGGAATTTTGCCAGAAATGCACCAATCATCTCTTTTGAATTAATTATCTGGAAAATATTTTTGTTATTTTTAAATTCAGTCCTTCAGTCTGGCCTGAGTGAGTCTCATCTTGATGTACAAATACTTAGCTGCACAATTCTTAAGGTTACTTTTTCAAGGAAGCCAAATATTGGCAGCTGAACTTTTTTGGTGCCTACACCTATTATACTTGTCTACTCAGAAGTAACTCCAGTATAAAAAGATTCAGGCAAATCAAGTATGGTTAGATCACAGCTATTGGGAAATGATCAGCCAGACAGGAAGAAGGAATCAAGTAGGGAATTAGCTTCAAATCATTGCACAGCCACAAGAGACCCAAGACTCCCCCCTCCCCCCAACCACCACCACCAAACTCCATGGAACCTTGTCTAACTGTTTCAAAGGGAAGGCAAGCAATCTGGGGAGATTCCTGTACTATAGGGAGCATACAATAAAGCAAATAGTTTGAACCTCAGCCTTGTGAATCTATTTGGTTGTGCCTAACAGCAGCCTTGTTTTATTTGGAAACAAGGCAATGGACATTTACTCTGAAGTAAATTAGCACACATTGTAATTTCATCAGGAATGCTTGGAATAACTCAATTTTTTAAATTGAGTTATTTTTAAAAAGTGTATACATTTTTTTCAAGTAATCTTATGCCATTTTCCTTCACTAGATTATGCACCTCAATTTAGGAGTTTTCTTCTGAGTAGGCATGCTTTACTCATTACAAATGAAGGTAAGCACCATAATCTCCAATTGAGGTGTGTATACAAATCTATAGGATAAGATTAATTCCAATATATTTACTGAGTAGTAGTACCCTAAATGAAATAAAACTTAGTGTCCTGATAGAATTCCTGGTTCCAACATCTTCTGCTTTGTTTTCATTCTTAAAATGTTTCTCAAGGATTTTTCTTAAGGATTTTTTTAAGTTTAAATACCAATGTTTTACTTTCCTTTTTACACTTGACCTACCATACATAGCTTTTTCTTTTTAACAAATCCCGCAATGTCTTTTAAACGGGAGGAGCGATAAAAACCAACCCAGAAATCTAAAGCTTGATCTTGTCATTCGGTGGGCCCCAGAGATGGAGAAAGAAAAAGCAGATAAAAGAATCACTCTGGGATTTGTAATCTGTAGGGGGATTTTAAAGTAGTTTTTTTTTTAAGGAAGTCTAATCTCTTTTAGAAAATTTCCATGCTGCGCTACATTGCATTTCTTTTTCGGTTTTTTTGGGGGTGGGGGGTGTTGTTTGTTTTGTTTTGATGTCTTGCCTCGAGTCGTGATCTTTTTTTTTTAAAAAAATATCTTTTTACGCCTCCCTTCCTTTTCATATTTACATAAAGACGCGGGTGGAGGGGAGGGAGAGAGCCGCTCGGGCGGAGGATGTATCTATTACGCATGTAAAGAGACGGCTGTGGCTGCTTTTCTTCCAAAGCTTTCAGCCCCGGATTAACTTCGCGGCCTGCCTGCAGAGCCGTTGTTTCTTCCCCGAAAACGAGATTTCGATTGCGAAAACAAGACTCCAATTAGCAAGCAAATGAGGCGGAAGAGATCCACTCCGAGGGACCTTGCCCCATCGGCGGCGGCGTTGACAAGGCAGGCGGGGACCAGCAGCCACCAACAGTCCCTCCCTCCCTCCACCCCATCCCCACCCCGTGCTACCGACGGCTGGCAAAATCAGCGCGGCTTCTTCGCCTGTGGAGACCGAGAGAACGCTCCCCCCCCCGGCAAGGCTCGATCTTTCACTCTCTTAGGCCGACCGTCCTGCCGGATCAACACATTTCCACGCAAATCCTAACTTCGATTAGCTCGGACTTCGCAGCGGGCCACGTGGTCCTGCGCACGCAGTCCCAGGACTGAGGGCCGAGATGTTTTAGATAAAGGCTCCCGCCAAATATGGACCCCTCGCTTGTCTTTTCGCTTTCAAAAGCAATCGGTCTCGACCAGTGCAGTCTTCCTCGACCGCCCTGGGTTGTCCTTATCTTGCCCAATTGTCCCAAAGGTTTTTTTTTTCCAGGAGGCAACTTGAGTGTCTTTTTTTTCTTTGAAGACGTTTCGCTTCTCATCCAAGAGGCTTCTTCAGCTCTGACTGGATGGTGGGAAATGGAGCCAGAGCTGAGGAAGCTTCTTGGGCGAGAAGTGAAACGTCTTCAAAGAAAAACAAGAAAGCCCAGGTGCCTCCTGAAAAAAGCACTGAGACTCTCCATAGACATCATCTTGCCCGCTCTTTCTGATTCTGGAAAACAAATGAATGGATTCCTCTCTAGCTATTGCTACAAGATTGTCAAAATATCTCCTTCTGTGGTCATTTGGTTGAGAGGTGAAGGCAGGCGACCGATTCAGAAGGAATCAGACATGGGTTTCTGAGCCCTTGCCAAGGTGTAACTGCAACCTCTCCTGGGGGGTCATCAGCTGGTGGAATGTCCACCCACTGAACAGACATTGCCAGCCTTGAAAATATGGGCCCCTGAGGGGTTGAGGCATTGATTGGCCAGACAATGAAAATTGCCATCGGAACAATCCAATTTCGGTCTACAGTTCTTTTTATCAATATGCTGCAGGGAGGAATGGATCATATGGACTCTGCTAATGAGAAAAAACTCAGAGAAATATCTTGGTGTCTCCTGCAGGGATATTTTCAGGACATTTCACACTGGTGATTTTGCTTAACACCAAGCTATCAGTAGTAACATCCACAAGTGAGAATTAAGATCACCCCCACAACTGTATTTTGAGTTGTCTAAATGAAAGCTGCTAGGAAACTCTCATACTAAGTGGAAAATGGAGCAAATCTTCCCCAGAGAGATCTTATGTTGGGTTATGAGCAATGCTACCATATACAGTGCCATTCTCTATGTCCATAGAATACATGTGGTTAATTTCTGCTATAGCTCATAATAAATAATGCACCCTTCCTAAAATCTTATGTCTTGGATTCATTGGGCCAGTACTACTACTACTACTACTACTACTACTACTACTACTACTACTACTACAAGAAATAGTTTGGTACCACCTTTTCAGAAGCTTCACAAAAGCTTAATGCCTTTTAATAACATCTTAATCTAAAAAAGTGCTACCAGTCATGATTTTTTGATACCATAGACTAAGATGACTTTCTTCCTACAATGCCCATTAAAAGAAACTTGATTATAGACAAGACAAAACTAAATGGAGTGGGCAAATTAGCATTTTTCAGGTATTCAGGGTTTTTTTTTAAGATCATTCTAATCCCACCCTCCTCAAATCAATATGCACCATTTCATTTAAGAGGAAGCTACCCTGGTAAAAAGGGAGGAGAGGAATGATTTTACTCCAGTGTATTCACCCCCACCCCTAGTTTACTAGAAAAATACAGGTATTTACCAGCAGAAGCAAAAAATGTTTCCCAAATTATAATAGATACTTTCTACTATAAGAAAGGGTTACTATTAGTACAGAAATATACACACTATTTATAGTTGCAGAGCACATTACAGTCTGAGAAACATTTTTTCTTTGTAAATAATTTGATGAAAAGCAAATGTGTTTGTAATATTAGAAATTGAGCGAAAAGGTGGAGAAAGAGCAATAATGAAAGCTATTTAGGTTTAGTTTACTATTAAATAATACTTCTTCAGACACCATTCTCAGGACAAAAATAAGTAACTCAAAATTTACTACTACTACTATGTCAAATTCTATAAAGTTGGTATATTGTCAGTGTTGACATTTGTCAACTCCAGTGTATAAAGAATAAAACTCTGGAACTGTAATTGCATATTCTTAGTTATTCCTTTAGCAGTACTTCTATTAGTGTATTTTTGTACCTACCCAAGAGGTGATAAATTCTATGGAGCTTATTTCCATGTAAGAAGATATAGAACTGCAGCCTTAATGGTTGCTTCAGTTGTGTTGGTTGGCCTGAAGTTTCATACAAATCCAAATTAAGTCCAGCTTCCCTCTTTAAGAAGGGCTTTAATCAGATCGCAGATACGTTGCCCTGGCTGACACAACACACTAAGGCTAAGCCCTAATGTAATTTGTTTGGTTTGGATTCAGTGTGTGATACGAGTTGAGCAGTAGAGCTGTTGTGGTTTACTCAATAAATTGCAGCTGAAGCGATGGTGGCTTAGCATGACTAAATGAAATTCTCCTGGTTTCAGTAAATAGTAGGCACAGAATACTTGGAAATGGACAGTCATTTTTCCTGCAATGTATCCACCGAAAGAATGGATGTCCCCACTTTTTAGCTTAGCTATATGAGCTTAGCCCCTATAGGTCTTTATGTTTTAGGGTGTCTAAAGAAGCCAGAAAGTAAGGTTAATTGATAAAATCATGGGTAAGTACATCACAGTGACGCATGCTTTGAGGACATCATTCTCCAATAAACTAACAGGAAAATCAGTTCTGAAGGCTTAGTAGAAGTCTGACTCTACTTGTCTCTCCTTCTTTCACAGGGGACCTGGGAGAAAAACCTGCTTTGAAAGAATCTAAGACTACAGTCGCAAAAGGAGTAGCCTCTTTTGAACTCAGCAACTTATTTCAAGGTGAGCTTGCAAAAGATGGAGCTGACTTAGAAAATAATCAGCCTTTTCCAGAATTGTTCCATACAAAAATAAAACAACTATTTGTGTTCTATTAAACACAGTGTTAAAACACAAAAAAGAGGGAGCAGAACACCCAAGGACTTGCAGGGGTTAACATTTAAACGATAAGTGTCAAACTTGAAGCTGGTCTGGCCAAGCCATCTCTATTACTTGGAACCCTGACAATAAGCTACTATGACCAAATTAATTTAAGGAAGGATTGGGCTTTGAGTCCTAGGTATTTGAGGCATTTTAGAGATCAGCTCGTTTTGCATTTCTGTAGTGCTTTTGCTATGTTCAACGTGCTAATGAGTCTTTCAAAAGATGCTTCAGGAACAGCCAGCATGGAGGAAGGCTACCTAGTGTATGCAGATATATGAATTCCCATCCTTTTCTTCCTTCAGCAGGTGAGGGGGAGACTTCCCACAGACACTGAAATTACAACCAGCCAACTGGTTTCAACCTAGCCTGCAGTCCTAATTCAACCAGAGATTTTGTAGATCTCCACATGATGGTAGAATCTTCAGTCCCCTCTCTTGCACCTTCCTAAATTTTTGCCTTCAATTGCCTTCTCCTGCATTGATTTCATCCAATCGTACCTATCTATAATCACTATGACAGATTCTTGGAGTAGTAGAATGCTATTGGTGTATCTAGTTCTTAAGAGAATTTGGTCAGCATAAAATAAAACCAAAGTAGACTCTAGCCACAAAAAGCTTCTAATCTAAATTATCCTGCACAGCCGTGTTTCTCAATCCCAGCAATTTCAAGATGTGTTCACTTCAACGTGAATTCCACACAACTTAAATTTGTTGAAATTGAGAAATGCTTCCATATCCCAGTCTTCCCCAAGATGGTCCCCTCTTTATGTGGGGAGACTACAATTCCCAGAATTCCAAGTAATTGTGGTAATTGCTTTGAAATCCATCTGGAAAGAAGAAATGAAGGATGGGTCATTTTTCTTTTGAGGCCAACCACAGAATTTTGCAGAGTCAAGCATATGAAATGTGAGTTTAGCAGAAAACCCTAAGGCTGCTGAGAAGGCTGGGCACAACTGGAATTGCTATTCACCATCATCAATCTTTCACTTCAAGCAGAACTTATTCAACAAATGTTTTGTTTTTTTAAACTTCCCCTTAAGCTATAGTATTTGGGTGTTTGTAGCCTGGATTTTTTTTTCTACACCAGTTAAAGGTTTTAGAAGTGATCCTGGGCTGAATTCATACAACATAATAGGGTTTGATTTTGGCTAGGCATATTGTGTGAATCAAGTCAATGGTGGTTTATTCAATAATTTATAGTTAAATAAGATTTGGGTTAGTATGATGTGGAAATTCAGCCACTTCAATGTTTAGGATAGGTTGCCAAGAAGTGATAAAGGTGATTAGAACTATCCATTTCAGATTCTCATACAATCCTAACTGAAACTTATCTTCCGCTAGAAGGCTTTTAGTATCAAGAAAGGAGAAGAGACCCATCCTTTATGTAAATAGAGAAGGTTTCCTCTTAGAAAAAAGAAGACAGGACAATATTGGGCAAGCCAGATGGGGAACTGTGGCACTTCAGTGAGAAACAAACCTCCTTTATTGAATTCACTGTTTGTGGCTATGCCTCCTATTGTATAACTAAAGATAATCTCCCATGCATTTAGCTGTAGCAAAAGGCTCTCACTTGATCTGATCTTTGACTTTGTGTGAATTCTGAAATAATATCTTTGCTTGTCCTGCCAATCACTCAACTACTATCACAATTTTTGTCCCCAAAAGATGGAATTTTCACCACCATTTCTGGTGACTTCAATTTAAGAGAGTTATAGATCAACAGACAGCTTCACTCTTGATTCCTTTCCACGCGAGTCCACTAATCTGCTGGAGGCTTTCAACCAGCTTCACCTACTTCTAACTGAAGTAAAAATCTGCTCCTACTGCCTGGGACAATGTTAAACAAGCTGAGGAGTCTCTGGAAGATTTTTAGTTCAGCCTTGATTGTATTTACTCAGCTGGAATGTTGTTCATAGAAGGATTCACAGGGTAAACCATACCCTGTCTTCCATTCCTGATTCGCCTGGTCTTATAGAAGCAGCCAGTTCTATGTACTGATGCTTCGGTAATGAAGATAGGCATGCTTAATATGTTCATATATAGGTTGGTGAAATGCTAGAGTGGAAATGGCCTGATCATAGAAGCACAGAGTGGGAAGAAATCTTAGAGATCTAGTCCACCTCTTGCTAGTTGCAAGATCCTCTAGAGCACCTTTGATGGATGACCATCCAGCCACTGTTTAATGACTTCAAAAAAAGAGAACTCATTTTGTTTGGCAGCTGATTCCTCTGGAACGGTGGAATGGAAACCATTCACCTGAATAACTTATACATTCAGGAAGTGCTTCCTGACATTTACTCTAGTAGTTTTAAGCCATGTTTTCTGGTCTGCCTTCTGGGACACTAGAAAATCCACTCATGCCTTTATGGGACAACTCTTCAACTTTCTGAAGACTGTTATCATTCATAGGATGTGTTGACATTCAAGAAGGTCCACTTCACAAAGTTGTTTGTGGCATGGCAACTTTCGTTTTGTATAGTATTCAGCACTCAGTCCCACAAATGTCTTTAAAACGTATCTTCCAAACTCTTTTGGTCCAGGTTTAGTACCACTTCCTAAATCACATGTTTGGAAAGGACCTTAGAGGTCAACTAGTCTAATCGCCTGCTGAAATCAGGATCTGCTTGTTTTTCTAAAAAGAAATTCTACTTTACCATTGAGATTCTTTTGTAATCCATCAGTAAAGATCAGAGTGGGGCTTTCAATGATTTAAATAAACTCACAGAAAACTGGCCTATTTTTGTCCAGGAGCCCTAAAATGTTTAAAATAACCATAGGTGTGTTGATTGCAGAGGAACTGGAGAGCTTTTATTGAAGAGGCTCTACAAATGCCAGGCCACTCCACGGGGTGTTGCTTGTTAGTATGCCTGAAGATTTTGGATCACATTAAGGAGAACAGACAAAAGCACTCTGTGTCTCTAAGATATTCCATCTTCCTCAGTTGAAGTTTGGAAAGACCTAATTGACACCACCTGATACTAATCACTTTTCTGAACAGGTGATAATGAAAAGGAATGTAGTTATCTCTGGCCAGGCTCTGGAGAGGCATGCATCTTTTATCTAGCTTATTCCCCTCCAGTCAGGTGTTTCCATAGCCCACTGAGAAAACTTGACTGTTGGGCTGGAACCTTGGAAGCTTTTCTTTTAAAGACCTGGTAGGCAATTGGAGGATTTCTATACCAGATTTATAGTGTGGTCCAGTCATTGCCTGGGCAATCTATCATTAATGCAGACAGGGTTTATATTACCAGGATGAGGGCTGGGGGATGCTATAAATTACTAATGAGGAAATCCTCCCTCTTGCTGACCTTCCTCTTAATTCTTATTTGACCCACAAGGATTTCATTCTTCTCAGGTGAAGGGAGAGAAATTGGTGACTTGTTTTTGAACAAAGTGAATTGATTAAACAGGAAAACTCTAAGTGTGGCTTCCTTCCCATAAGGCCCCTAAACCCTGTCCATTTCTGATACACAGCTACAAGCATCTGGCACAAGTTCCAAAGGCTTTACCTTCGGAGGAAGCAGAGGACCTAATTCTTCTCATTTGCCCATCCATGCCACTTGCTAACTCTTACAGATGTGCTTGACCTCAGCCCTCTGCATCTAGGACCAAGCCTCAAGCACTCAGTGCCCCTTTCTTTCCTTTCAGGGGAGGGGGCTCTGTTGCTTTGACAGGCACATATGAGATCACAAGCACCCTCAGCAGGAGTGTCTGTCTGCCTAGGATGGTCAAAAATGGCTGTTCTGCCTATGTTTTATGTGCACACTGTTAGAGTTGCCATCTTGACTTTTTTGACTATGCTCTGTGGGCATCCCTGATCCTTAGAATCTCTGCTGAAGTGTGGGCAGAAAAAAAATAGATGGAGGGAAAGGATCGCTTTAAACCTTAGGCAAATCAGTCAGATCTGGACTGAAACAAAAACTAATCTCCTAAGAAAGGCTTATGTCATGCAATTGATCCTTTTGGTTGTTTACTTAAATGTGTTCTTACTCTAGTTTGAAAATAGCCTTCACATCCAGAAATCAACAGTGGCCTTGAAAAAGGAGGAGGGGGATTTTAAATTTAAAAAGCAAAGTCCCCACCACTTTGGGCGTTTCCAAAGCAAATGCCATCCTGCTCATTCCCTGTCTTGCAGTTCAGTTTCTTATGCAGTGCTCACAGCACCTGTCTGCCGTGGTAGAGAAAATCTGCCTTATTTCCCCCCCAAAACAAACAATTGTAAATTATTTAAGTGATCAATTAAATCACAAAATATTTACTACAATTCTAATTGTAAATAATTAGTTAGACTCTCTAACGTTCATCTATAAAATAATTAATTTACTTTTACATATCAATAATTATACAATCATGCAGTTTGATTTTTCTTATGCAGAAATCTGATGAGCACCATGGTTTATCACGTCTGGTGAAAAGAAAAACAGAAGCAGGTTGTGAAAAAGAAGCTTTCTCCAAATAAACACTGCTGTGAGTAAAATCATGGGTTGTTATTACCGGTAGAGAGCAGAATCATATTTTACCAGGGCAAAACGTAAACAGGTTTTATTGGGCTGTAAAATGCTACTCAGATTTTTCATGCAAACAGCAACAAAGGAAAATGCATTTTTCATATTTCAGACAAACATCCATCAAGGGAAAACCAGAAGCAAAAGCATATCACCATGTAGGATTTTTACAGGATAATGAACTGCTATCTTGATCATGAATTTTATTATAATTTTAAAAGCCCATCCTGGCAAAAGACAGGCTCAGTCCCTACACACACCGAGACACACACTTTGCAAATCAGTCTGATCTCTGTTTCCCTCTGCCATAAATCTATTTCTGTAGCAGTTATGGGAGGGCTTTCGTTCTGCACTTCACATTTCAAGTCCAGATCAAAACTGGAATTAAACAAAGGTTAGCTTAAATGAGAAAAACGTCTGTAAGAAAATAAACACGGAAACCCGAGGCTCAACCCTTTCTCCGAGCAGCAAGAAAAACAACATTCAATCACCCACGTGGGAAACGAAGGTTGCTCCCCTTTTCTTCTGTCTCTGAAAATAACCATGCCTTTAGTGGTGAAAATCTAAGCCGCTTTCATTCATTCATTCATTCATTAATTTCAGAAAACAATTTTAAATGGCCTAATACACTTAAGTCAGGAAAGAGAGATAAGTAAGAACTTCTTATTTGAGATTTATTTCTGAGCAGTTGGGCAGTTGAAATCTGTTACCCTGGTCAGTTACTTCAGGAATCAAATTAAGCTCACTGCAATTTTATTTCTTCTTTAAAAAAAAACACAGTGATTTTTGGACTAGCGGGGCATATTCGTCACCGGAAGGGCACCCCAATTGCAAAAACAAGTCAAAAACCATAAATCCAATCCCCGGGTCCCTAGACTTAAATGGGAACTCGGTGATATTCATTGCAAATCGCACTTAAAGTAACTCCAGGAGTTGTTATTTCACCATAAATTGAGCTTTTTCTTTCTTAAACAACAACAACAACAAAAACCCTCCCAGAAGCAATCATAAGAATAACTTCCTTCTTTATTCCTCAGTTTGTCCCAGCACTCCGGAGAAGAGTCAGGCTAGTGGATTCTGGGTTGTTGTTACTGTTACGGTACTTTTTTAAAAATTAGACCCTACACTGATTTTCACTTGGAAGGGGAAAAAAAAAATCTGGGCGTAACGTTTGAGTCCCCTGACCGGGCGAAAAAGGAAGCGGTTCCCTATTCCTGCCTGCCCAGGCTTCTTCCTCGCCTCAGCAGCCCAACCGGGAACATCCTCCTCCTTTATTCCTCCCCTGGCTAGATTGGATCAACTCACACACCCTTGCCCGCTTTCTGCAGGTGTTTCCAGGTTTGGCATCTGCTCTAGGAAAGCAAAATGTTATCTCTTTGGAGGAATCAGCGGTCTCGGTTTTAGGGAGCGATTTGGTTGGGAGAGGGCTCCTACCGCGGCGGAAGGCTCCTGAGGTTGCAGGTCCAGTATCCCCCCTCCCCACCGGACCCCCACCGCTTCCTCCTCCTGCTTGGATTCGAAAACCTTCCGGATCTCCAAAGGACGTTTTTCCTAGCTCTCTCTGTAGCTCTCCTCAGTGGAAGCAGCAGACAGGATGCAAAATCCAAATATTTGAAGGGCGCTCCCACCCACCCCCGGAAAATAGTATTTAACTCCCCTTTTTCAGTTCAGCAGTGAAAATAAAGCCCCCCCCCCGTTTCTTTCTGTCTACCTCTTTCCCACGATAGCAGCCAAGCGACGGTCACTTTTTCCTTCCATCCCTCCACCTCCCATTTCCCTCGGGGTTATCACGCCAAAAAAAAAAAGAGGGGGGGGTTAACACAGACCTTTGTGCGCACTCTAGCTCACCCTTTTTCGATCTGGAACCCTTTAAGATGCGTTGGGCTCCAGCTCCCATCGTCCCCAACTGGTACATGAACCAACCTTCACGCGCATTTGCACGAAAGCAGATTGAAGAAGCCTGTTCTACGACTTTGGCCGGGTTAGGTGGTAAACGAGGAAAAGTTGCCGCTAACGCTGCTCTTTATATCCACCCGGTGCTGTGTAAGAGAGGAGTAATGCATCTTCCACACTGTATGTGCTTTCCACCGAACCAGATTAATGTTTTTCTGCGTTGGATTGTCACGTTTTAATTTTTAGAAAGGGACAACCAAGGGGGTTCTACCTGCATACCTGCCAGTATTAAACCACGCCTTCCTAGTAGGCAAAGGGAGAAACGCCGTTTTAGTGCAACGGTTGACTTGTCTTCCTTTTTTAAAAAAGTGAAATGACTCTAAAACACTAGCAGATCATCCTAGGGCCCCGTTCCCAGCACAATGAATGCTGCGCATTTGCAGAAAACTGATGTATCTACAGCTTGGGGGTATCAATTATATTGAACGAACTGAACTTGTGGAACATTGTGGCAAAATAAAAGTGGAAGTTTTAAAAGGAGCCACAATTTTCTTTCTCGTTTTGAGGAGGAGGAGAGGGAGGAGAGGAAGAAGACGAAGACGATTAGGAGTAGGTTACTTTCTAATTCACGAGAACTCCTGCCGGTTCCGCTGCGGTTTACTCCTTTCAAATCTCCCTTTTCCAATGCTAGGGAGTGAAGGACTCTCTGATTCCTGCAATAGATTAGTGAGCAGGCCCTCTCCGAGTCAAGGGCTGGCGAGAGAAGTGAACCCAGTTCGGCCTTCGCGGCACAGCCTGGTATAACCTGTGACATCCACGCCATCTTTCAGCCTCAGCTTTTCGCTGGGAAGGTTATCTGCCCTTCTCTTCAACCGATTCCTTCAAACGTATTTACCTCCTCGCTTTTGCACAGTCGGGGAGAGTGGGGGACCGATTTTCCTGTGATTCCAACATCAAATCAAATTCACAGGCCTTTAGGGGACCTTTTTTCTGCCCCCGCATAATATAATCAGGAGCCCCTCCCCCCCCCAAAAGAGGAACTTCAGATCACGAAAAGTCAAGGCGCATTAGAGACTAGATTAAAATCCCAATTGGGGTGGGAGTGGGGATCATGAAAGAAAAGATACTTATGAGTAACTGCAACCCATCATTGTTCGCTCTAGAACACCCCCCCTACCCTTTCCCGACCACCACTCCTAAAGTTTTGTTGTCCGGTTCAGGTGAACAAATCCCGAACCCGAGAAAATGACACAAACGCGCCCGCTTCCTTGCTGCCTTTTATAAAGTGGGGGCTTCACAAAGTGCGAAGAACAGTGCTTGGCTTTCAAATCGTTCGGTATTTGCACAGCGATTGAAGAACCCGGGTGAAAAGGCAAGAAGGCGACACTATCCCCCAAAAGAGTGAATCTCGAACTTTCAAACCAAAATTGCCGCCTCCTCTTCTTCGACAATCTGTAGCGTTGTATTGGCGCCTAACTCACCCTTCCCCCGAGACCCCCTGCTTCTAATAGTTGTGTGGGGATCCGGAAGAGGCTTGCTCTATATCCTAAGTAGGTTTAAAGCAAGGGGGGTTACTTCATAGGTAAATAGGTGAGGCCCTTACAAACAAGCTGGAAGGCAGCTGCCACTCAGATCCTCCTTGGAAATAAATAAGCTTCACTGAAGTCGATGGGACTTAGCACTGAGCAAATATTGCAAGGCTCAGTCTGTAAGGTGAGGATCCTACCAGCTTGCTGAAAAGCAAGGAAGCTGCCTGGGAATCAATGGGATTTAGATCCAGGTGCGTGTTTAGAATCCAATATTCAGTGTCGCTTTTTCTCCCGGGCCCAATTTTGGCTCGTATCGATTCCTACACAGGCAATCAAAGCTTCTGCCCGCTGACCCAGCCCGCCGCCTTTTCTTCTCTAGTCCTCGAAGTTTACTTCGGGCAAGTCCTCTGGATTCCCTGCCGGCCGGGGATGGCTTAACCTGGCATCCGTGAAGGACCCCGAGTTTTAAGAAGCTGGAGGAGGGGGAGGCGAGTGAGAAGGAGTGGACTGCCGTGACCATTCTTGCTTAAGAACAAGAGAGCCACAAGATAAACGCCGAATCGAACCGCGGCCGGGTCGGAAGAAGAATCAGAAGGGCGGCAGACAGGGAACAGAAAACCGTGCCTAAAGAAGGTGCCACAACTACCTGGAGAGGAAACAGTAACCAATCCCGGCGATTGCTTTCCCAGCCAAGGGACTTGTTCAGGCCGGGTTAGATTTCAGGGGATTCGAACGCTTTAAAAGCCGGAGTCGCTTTCTGAAAACTCCATTGCACGCCCTCTTAGAAAAAGTACCGCCAGAACTCCGCTTATCTTTAGCCAGCCATCCTCCCACCAAGCCCCTTCAGCATCGCAGCGGCTCTCCCGCTGCCCCAGTGCAACCGCTCCATACCCGCGTGCGTTGAGTCCAGCGGCTTCCACCGGCTCGTATTTGGCCGCCGCTAATCCCCTAGAGGCTTAACCTCTCCTCCCCAGCCCGTTTCAACCTCCTTCCTGCCCAGATATTCGGCGGCTTTCCAAGCCAAGAGGAGCTGGGACAGGAGACCCCTTCTTCTCCGGCCGCTCTGATTACTCGCAGGCTACAAGCCACACCATATGCTGCTGCTGATCGAACAAGCCCGCCAGGGAGGTGCGGGTAATTGAGCAGATCCGCCGCGAAGCACGAACTCAAGGTAGCCCGCCGAGATCGAAGCGGTGGGAAAAGCGCGGCTAATCGTCTTGGAGAAGCTGCACCGGGTCTTATTCGTTGGCTCCCTGCCATCCGCTCCCCTTCGACAAAAATGCCAAAACCAGTCTAAACATCTGGCTGGCTGTGCGACGAACCATAATAATGATAATAATCGTCACAACAGCAGCATCCCGCTTACATTCACCTAAAAGGTGACCTCCAGCGAAGCTCTCCGAAGAGATGCAAATATATTTAAAAATCACATCTCCAATGCCTTTGCCTCCGCTTTCTTTCCAAGGTGTTTCCGGACAGAGGGCATCTAATGTTAAAACTCCCCGGCCTGTCTTTTTTGAAATGCCGAGTTACTGTGTGGCTTTGCCAAGGCGACAGCGCAATTCGATAGCCGCTGAGCGGCTTTCGGTAGTCCGTGGAGGGATGCTCCTTTTTCCCTGGAGCGCTCCCAAACGTACCCGCAGACAATTTTCATTGAAAGCGAAGAGGCTTCCTTGCGAACAAACGGTTTGCTTTTATATCCCGCTGATCCCCGCGCTGTAAACCTCCGTAAATACACGAATTCTCGAAATCTTTGGCTACCTCGTGCGAAAAAACCCTGCTGGAATGCAATGGGAACCTTATTTCAAAGTGTCCCGGTGCATAGCAAACCTATGGCCCTTTCCATTATCTTTCGCTGGTCACGATCCAACCCAAATCAAGCGTTTGTGCCCTCCCCCGCGCTCCTCTTAGTGTGGTTGTTCAAGCAAGCGGTTAATTCTGCTGCTCTTGAAGTCAGTAGGGCTTAAAGAAATATAACCTGGGTCTCCTGCCGTGCAAACAGCTTGGCTGTCATGTTAATACACTGTATTGGACATTGTCAAAGGGGAAACAGCTAAAACCCCAGTTCCAAATCCAGTTACTTTGTTGTTCTGATCCCAGATGTATACATATGTTCTGTGTTGACATCACAAGCTTACTTGGAAAGAAGTTCCGTTTTAAAGGGTTTGTAAAAACTTCAAAGGCAATAGGATAAAGATGCAGTTTCTATTAAATTCTAACTTGACAAATTGATTGAAAATTCACTCCCATTAACAGATGTGGAAATACAAATCTCTTTCTACTGTTTTCTTACTCTGGTTCATAACATGTTTGAATCTATTACATGTGTCCATAAATTCCACTGGGAAAAACTGCAAGTTTCAATGGCCAGCCCATCTTTGCTGACTTTTTCCAATCCCTGGCTAGAATAAAATTTTAAAGTAGTTACATATCCCATTACACAAAACAAATCCCTTGAAAAATTTAAATCCACGGAGAATAAATGTATCTGTAAATCCTACATCAATTTTCCTGATAAATCTACATAGGATTGTCTCATTAGACTATTCCAGATGTGGATAAATTCGAAACGTCTTTCTCTTTTTTTACTTTTACAGAACTATCCGGGACCTTTACTCTAGGAAACATTTATAGCAATAGTTAGAATTTGGGCTCTGCAGAAGAAAATTCTCTTCCTCACATTTCACTAAAAGCTCCTTAGAGTTATATGCTCTACCTATCTACTTGTAAGAATTTGTTTTTTCCTTAAAGGCTGGGTCAGAGACCAAAAAAGAGCCTCATATTCCAGTTTCTGGCCTCATTTTCTTCAGTGTGGAGTTCACTGACTCTTTCTCACTCTGGTTTTGATTTCCATCCTGTGCCAGGCATGACGGCAGTGTTTTCCCACCCTAAAGATAAGAACTTGTTCATCTGAGGGATGAAATATGACTTTCCTAGCCAAAGAGGCCTTATTCCAAGGAAAGGTTTTTATTTCCCTACCCACCTGGACACAGAACCCAGGCAAAGATTGTGATTTCCACTTGGTCTCCAAATGGAGATCATGGATATTCGATCCAGATGTGACACATTCATACATATTCACATTTGAGATTCCTTTCTTGTGCCTATCTCTCTTTCTTCCCTCGCCTGGAGTTGTGCCACCTTGGTCCACACAATAGAAACTCGGGCTTAGGATCTGGGTCAATATTTAGCTTGATATTAATTTCTTGCCTTCCTTCTCCCTCCTCCCAATTTTTTCTATCGTAAATACGAGGGAGATGCCCGTTGGGGCAATCCACGTGGCTTGACCGGGGAGAGGGGTAGGTGGGATGGTTTGTTTGTTTTAGTCACTGGAAGTGGCAGCTGCGCTCCCAGCTTCATTGTGTTGACAAAGGTGCCTCTGGTTCCCCCAGCCAAACAGGTCCTATGTACCAAAGAGGAAAGGGTTTGGGGGTGGGGGGTGGGAGGAGGAAGAGAAGTAGCAGACAAAAGAGGGAAGTCTCAAGAGAACTTTCTGTAAAATCCACACAACTTCTGCCCTACGAATTGATAAGTTTTCACTGGGCTGCCCTTAGCCTTAGTCAGTCGCTCTGGAAGTTCTCTTGAGCAGACAAAAGAGGCGGAAGTCAAGGTTGGTCCAGCCAGGAAGAATAATCCTATTGGTTCCACTCTCCCCAAGGCATTAGATAGATGAAAGGTTGGGGGGGGGGGCTACTTACCTTCCGGGAAGACCACCCTCATTTTTAAATAGCTGGTAGTGAGCCGAATGATGGAGGCCTTGTCCAGTTGAGAGGTGATAGCCGAAGGCAGTGGCAGAAGCTTGGCCAGTTCGTAGAATTCGCTGTTTTCTTTCTCCCGCCTAGTTCGGGCAGCGTTTTTGGATTTCTCTTTCATGGTGCTTTCTTTCCCCTTCTCTGCGACCAGGCCAACTCCGCAGATGCATCCAAGAAGAAAGATCACTCCCAGCAAAGCATGGCCAGCTCCGCTTGGCTTGCCTCGGCGTCCCTAGTCTAAGCCATTTCTCCAAAACCTCCGGCGCTGGGGTTTGCAATGGGGAGGAGGCGAGCGCAGAGCGGCCTTACCAGCTGAAGAGCAGCATTATATGAAACCCTCGATTTCAACAAAGCCGCCGAGAGAACCCACCAAGTGAGGAATCCAGAGGAAAGAGCCCCAAAGGCCTGGTTGACTCTCGGAAATTTAGCCCAGGACCCTGGCGTTTCTCTTCTTTTTCTGCTGGCCAAAGTAACTCCTCCGCCCAGGAGACCTCATAGCGCTTCTCTTTTGGGCGTCCTTCCTCTTTCTCAGGATCGCCAAGCTTCGGGGCGCAGGCCTTTGGCAATCGGCCGACCCAGGCCCCCTTCCTTCAAGCAGCTGTGAAGACAATAGCGGCGGGACGGGGGGGGGAGGACAGAAAGAGTCAAAGGTTAATATTCGGACAAGAGTCCTATTTTGATAAAATCTGCGAAGTGGGGATCCCTTCGCCCATTAATTAAGGCCACGAATACAATACAGCGACTTTGGAAGAACTCAGCATAGGATTCTGCTGTAGGTGCTGCGCAAGGCTGCGAAGGAGAAGACCGAGAGAGACTGTTGCTTTTTTAAAGCAATGGCTGGAAAGGAATAAAGTTGAGGGGATTTAAAGGCCCTTGGAGGCTCCCCTACGGAAATGCCGAAGGGAATTGATACTGGTCGGAAAATGAGGTATCTGTCTACTGCGGCTTCGGATCTGGCCGATTCCAAATAACCTTCAGCTTCGCTCCAGAATTTTAAAGAGAATGTTCACAGCGGCAATTCTTGAGCAGACCCCCCTCCCTATGGACTTTCTCCATGTTAAGTCCAGAGATGGGCTTCGTGCGGTATATAATTTGTAGGAGACAAAAGGGCCCATTCGAATGACCACGCACGTCTGTTTATATATAAAATGCTCAGATACCAATTTCTAATTTCCCCGTTTCCTTCTAGCAGCCACTCCTTCTTTGAGGGATGGTCGGCTTCGTCCAGCTAAGCTACAAGCCAGCCACTTCCTCATAAGCTCTCCATACACAAATCACTTACGCCTTACTTCATCTGCTTGGACAACTTTCTTACGCCTTGGCCAAAGTCCGGTTTGGAAGTCATTATCACGCGCCCCAACTTAAACCCGGAGCTCCGACTTAAACGTCTCGAGGATGGCGATTCCTACGGTAAATAATACCGGGTCTTCTCCCCCCTCCCCTCCTATACGTCGAAGCATAGCGCAAAGTGATCGCTTACCGCTCGGCGTTTTCCATTCACCCCAGTTTCGAAATCGCTCTTTTGCGGTATGGAAGTTTTTAAAAAGATCCCCGCCTGCTTTCCCACCCTCCTTTCCCCATGGGCAGAGATACGTAGAGCCAAAAAGCGCATCTTTCAGCTAGACAAGCCGCCCAGGAGAAGAACGAGGGTGACTCCTAGTCGATCCAAAGAGAAGAGTTACTTTCCCTCGCCCGCCCAGTCCCCCCTCCCACCGCAGCAGCCTCCGGGTGTCTCCTGTTTCTCCCTCCCCCAGCTGCCGCCCCCTCCACCTACCTGCACTCCCCAAGCCCAAGGTGACAGTGGCGAGCGAGGCTTTAATAAAGATCAGGGAGATCCGTCAAAGGTGGAAAAGTTCTTCTCTCACGGGTGGAAAGTGGGAATCTGTGCCTTCTCATCCTCTAGCGTTGCTGTCCGGCTCGTCCAGGATTGTATTCGGGAGGAAGCGACAGTTAATGAGGAATCCTTAATTTTCAGGCTGAGAAATGCCTAATAAACTTCTGGATAGCCAAAAGGGCTTTTTACCTAACTTCATTTCTCAGCCCTGCTTCAGTCTGCCCGGCCTTAATGCCACTCATACGGCAAGCTGGCTTCCTATTGGAACAGGGCTCCGAAAGGCCGGCCTCCTACTGGTTGAGCGGCGGAGTCACGTCACCCGTTTCTAGGCACACCCCTTTTTACCCTTGTTGCGGGCCTGAAAGCACCGGAGCCGCGTCCAGTTTGTGACCTCTCGGCTCCCGAGTGGACGCGGGAAAGGACACCTGGCTCGTCTCTTCAGCGGAGTCCCAGAGACAGGCTAAAGAAACCACCGATAGGCGGGTGGGGACGAGCCGTTGCTGCTCCGGTCCCGGGAAACGGAGAAAACTGGGAACAAGTGGGTTTTAGTGGGTTTTTCTGTTATCTCCCGCAAGGCACTGCTCAGTTTTTTAAAAAGGCCTTTACTTCTGGCAAGAGGGGAAAAGTTTGTAGCAAAGACTTTTCTACAACTGTACCAAAATGTCCGCTTCCCCGCGAGTAAATATCGAGTTTCCATTAGGTTTTGCAGGTCAGGCGACGCCACTTACCGCCGTAGGAAATGGGGAAAAGAATGTATACGTGTAATATAAGTAAATCACGGAGCCCGCGGTTTAATATATATTTGGTGGCGGAAAGCCATTCCTTTGCAAGGTCTTTTACCTTACCAGTTGTTGTTTTTCCTTTTTCGTTTTTTAAAAAAACCTGTATTAATGTACGAATTGACTTGAAATCTAAGAAGGTCTTTAAGTTACTTGGCCCAACTGAATACCCGAGAGATTGCAACAGAGAGATTAGTTTCGCAGCTCGAGTTGTTCAAACGAATCCGATCCTAAGTACTCGGAAATGAATTCCACAATTTTGGAAATATGCCGTTAGAAATTTTCCGCAGAACGTCTTTCTATTTATTAGCTGAATTTGGATTTGAGGTCCTTAACATGCTTCTTCGGGGAATTGGGAATATAACAGGAATTATTTTGGCTATTTTACAACTCGACCTTCCCCAACGCACCGATTAAAAGCCTCTCTTCTCAATTTCAGGAATAGTCCCACCCACAGTCGGGTAGTTAATTCCGCCAGCCTTGACGGTGTTATAAAATGAAAAATCTGTGTTGGCAGAAACTGGGGTTCAGGTCAACAGAACAGCCACACTCTTTCATACACACTTTATCCCTCTTTAAAAGCAGAAGGTAGGAGAGTAACGATCCCGGTTAGAAAGAAATGCAGTACTGGAAAGTTGGAGACAGAATCTCAGCCAACTCGTGAGAGCTGCTAGTTCCTGGGGGGAAAATCTCACTGAATCAAATGCGATTGATTCCCGCTAAATATGCAGGGTTTCAATCCGATTTTATTTTTTCAAACGGCAAGGTTGCAAAAACCTAATCGTTTCGCTTTTGCAACGCTGCAAATCTCTCAAAATGCTCCTTCGCCTTCGTCCGCTCAAATCTCGCTCGAATTGTTAAAAATAATAAAATAAGTCCGAAGACCAATGTATCCTCGCACATGCATGCGCATAAACCGCATTGTCTTGTGGCCGAATATGAATCTTCGCATGCTTCCCTGCATGGGTACAGGATCGCCTTGGTCGTGAGGAAATGTAGCGTCTCCGAACGCAAATCTAGTGCAAAACATTGTAAGTGAAATTTTCCTGCAGCCTCCTGTCTAATGTGTGAGTTCAAAATATTATCTGCTCGGGTTTTGAAGGGAGTGGACGGCCACAGGCCCCGGTCCAAGGAGGTTTGAAAAAGGCTCAAAACCCTCGTGAGTTTTGCACCGCTTCGAGGATCCAGGTTTTTGATGAGAGAGCCAGCCTGACTAGATGAGGATCCGCTTACCACGCAGAGTAGCTTCAAAAGGTATTCCTTTCCCTTACTCCGGCAATAGTTTTACACAACAGCTGATGCGGAAGGACGCCTTTTGAGGTGAGGTGCAGATCTGTTTTACACACACATTAAGCCATGTTTTGTTTCGGCTTAAGATATTTTATAAACCCGGACACGTGACTTGTGGCTCGCGGTGCTTGCACCCAAGGAAATGTGACTTGTTCACGCACCCACGGTAAAAACACTGTATGTGAATCAGATCGTGTAAATGGTGTATGTAAGATGGGGGGGGGGGTTTCTTTTCCTAAACGATACTCTGAGTTTTTGGAGACAAGGTAAGTTAAAAGCCAAAGACGTATGTTAAAGATATTCCCTACTACTTCGGCTGTGACATTCATTGTTCTTTCAAAGATCTGAAGTCAGAATGCCATCATGTGGATGTAACAAGTGTTCCTACTCTCAAGTCGAACGCAGTTGATCAACCGATTCCTTCAATTGTGATTTCTTTTTTTAAACAAAAGTACTGATAGCTGGATTTCCGAGCCACTTGTTTGAAAGTACGATTTTTCATCGACATACAGTCCTAATGCATGTTTATAATCCCGTTCGTTTGCCTTCACGGGATTGCTAATAAACAGTGTGTATTGCAGCGTTAACGAATCAGTGTATTGCAGCGTTGGCTCTGGTTCGGAGAGACCGATTAAAAACCTATTGGACCCCAGAGAGGGCTTCCCAAAACTGTTGTGCGAATAAAAGGAAAGGAGACTCTTCGGTCGGGTCTCTCGAACCTCTCAGAAGCAAATCCGAAACACAAATGCAAGAAGTAAATAAATAAACTATTACTATCTGACAGCATCTTGGCAGTTTACGGCCCACGCTAAATGTAAACAAATCTCTGCTACGTTCCGTCTGTTAGCAATCTTTTTTTTTAACCCTCTGCAAAAATGAAACGATCAGGAAAGCAGAATCAAGTGGTGCATAGGAAACGGGGGAGAACGGCGGGGCCGAAGCAACATTTCAAGTTGTCGTTGTCCCATCCAGATTTGCCGGGAATCTTATTCTGAATCCCTAAGAAGAAATCGGGCACGTTCCGGCGTCGAAACACCTCCAAAGTCGCCCAGTGGCCGACGTCCTCCCAAGTCAAGAGAGAGGCTTGAGGGCAGAGGAACCGGAGGGAGAAGGGACGGCGCCCTCAGCAACGCTGGGCCTCCCTAGAAGTAAAACTGTCTTCCACGATCTGAAAGCCGCAGATCAGGCCGGAGCCATTCTTCTCGGTAAACACACGGGAAGAAAAATGCGAGGGAAGAAGACGGCAAACACGCGGGGAAGCAAGAAGGTGCCGGATGGGTCGGTGCCTCAAAAGGCGTTTCCCCACGCGGGCTTTCTAGCGTTTCCACAGCCGGCCATGGTTGTGGCGAGACATCGTCGAGGCTCCCCCGCCCTTCTTTTAGCGCCACTCAGCCCTGGAACAAATCTGCAGGTGCAAAGCGGCCTAGAATACGTTTATTCTGAAGTAAACACTACGCTTAAAATCCCTCCGAGGCAGGCGGGTTGGCTTTGTTTCCAAGCCTGCTGGCAGCAGGGGATTCCCAATGGCCGCTGGGAAGTTTCCCGCTGGGGCTGTGAAGGCCCCGCCGCCATTGCCGGCTCCGAAGGAAAGCCGGAAACGGGGCCAACGTGTTAGTGCGAAATAAGCTGTTTCCTTTGGCCTTCGGGAAGTCTGAGCGTGGCGGGAAGGAGAAAGAGCCAAGGGAGACACGCGGCGCACTTAGGTGAAGGGAGGGGGTATAAGGATTGCAGCACCTATCCATTAGGGCTGTGATGTGGGGAGCAAGCACCACAGTGTTCTCAATGACCGATCAATGGGACTTGTAGTTCCAAGTTTAAGGCATCAGCTTGAGGAAGGTGATAGCGGCACTAGCTGCAAAATGAGCACTTGTCCTTGAATACAAAATTCCTATCTGGGCAGGGAGAGAAGCAGTGGCTTATCCATCATTGGTAGACCACCTTTAGAGACAGGAACTAGTTAGATTATAAATTGAGTCTCTGGGACCTCTCTCCCATCCTAATTGCTTTTGTAGTAGCTGCGGTGGGAGGCTCCGCCCACCTGCCCAGGGGCTTCTGTGCATGCCCAAACCAGTAGTAAAAAAATTGGCAAATGACCTCTGTCCTATATGATTAGTGAACTTCTGGCCTGGAGTCCTGCTAGCCCAGGAATTCCCTTAGTGAAATTCTTCACACTTAACTACAAACTATGCCAGGACAAGCTTATTTTCCCAGTCACCCTATCAGGAGAAATCCATGCAATTCACAAAATGCTTCAAACCAAGATTTGGATCCAGTGTGAAACTAAACAGTAGCCTACGGGCATCTTGAGGAAATGGGAGTCCTCCATTCTGTTCTTTTGGGACTTGATTTGGAGAAAGGGCAAATTATAGAGTGCCCTTCTGGGGCAGGATTTAGTATTGTGGCTGAACCACTGATGTCACCTTGTGGAAGTAAAGTGGGAAATATCTTCATGTGACAAGCTAACATGTACAAAACACACTTCCACAAATGGAAGAACTGGATTCAAAGGAAATATCTGAGAATACTCTGGATTCATCCTCCTCTGTTGAGGGCTCAATTAACTATGCCTCTAGACTACCGATATGTGTTTGAGTTATGGTGAGCTCTCTATATAAAGTGAGAATGCCCAAGTAAAGTGAATTTGAACAGATTTCCTATCTAACAACTCCGGACAACCCATGTAGTTGGCACAACCTGACCAACCTTTGCTGATCTTGAAAAATTAAGTAGGTTTGGACCTGACTAATGCTTGATAGGAGACCATTAAAAAAAAACTTGCCAGACTGTAGGCTGAACCAGAAGTTGCCAAACTTCTTAAAAACAGAAATGGCAAGTCAAGAAAACTTCATAGATGTGTCCATGCAGTTATTAACCTGCTGTACTGGAAACAAGTCTGGTTGGCTTTCAGTAATTCATTTCAGAGGTGAAATTCGACCGGTTTGGACTGGTTCAGGCGAACCGGTAGGACTGATTTCAATCGGTTCACTGAACCAGTAAAAACCACCCCGGTTGGCCTCGCCCTCGCCTCCCTGTCTGCCGGCCCAGTTGCTGCCTACTCCTTGTGGCCGCTCGCTTGCCCCTTCCAGCCGCCACGCCCACAAAACCAGTAGGGAAAAAGTTCGAATGTTTCCATTGATTCATTTAATCATAATTGTTAATTTTGGTGTAAACTAATCAAATTATTATCTTCTGCAGCATATTCTTTAGGATAAAATAATCTGTTTTTTTAGATACTACTATTGTCTTTTTTTAAAATTAAATTGCTTAGTTTGAACAGGTCACCATCTAACATAAAAACAAGAATGAGGCAATGTCCAAATATTTTAGACTTCAATTCCTATAAACTCCAGATAGCATAAAAATGGCAAGAGATTATGGGAGCATTCCCAACAATATACATAATATCTGGAAGATACCAGGATGCTTAGACTTTTTTCTAGAATCTTGTCTTTGTATAGTAAATAAAGTGGAATATTTATATTACAGTCTATTGAGGAACCTCATTGTAATCCCTTTTAGAAATGGACTCTCCCCTATTTTACTGTATATATAGCTCACTTTTCTGATTGAATAGAAAACAATTGATAACAATTCTAGAACTCTAATAAAACCACAAGTAAAACAAAATATAGTTTTCTTATATTTAAAAGGTAGGAACTTAAAAGATGTGTGTATGCCAACACATTGCACCAGGCTCTTTGGAAATACTATCAAAGTGAGAAGGGATTTGGGATCGAAATACTCATTTATTTAAGCACAAGCTTTGGGTAAGTGAGGATGATTTAAATGTTGACTCGAGTTCTTTTCCCATTAACCAAGAAATAGGTTGAATTCAGTAGAATGATATTTTGATTTGATGCGTACAAAATTGCACTGCCAGATTACAATCCTGATAGGCAACCCTTTCCTAATAATAAGCCCCACTGAACTAAAGATTCAGACCACATCCCCACTCTTGACTTAAGTGCTATTCACTCCTCCCCATGTTGGCAAGAGATTGCTATTAAAATGTGGTTCCTGGAGCATTGATCCATCCTGGGTTTGTCACATTTCTAGTGAATGTGTTGCCTTCTCTGTTAGATATGCTAAAACTCTTCTCCTTTTCTCCAGCATTATCACCATTCTTTTTATTAACTAGTGAGAAATTTGCACAAACCTGAGCGCTCTAACAAGCAGGTACAGGGATTTGGGTCTTCCTGAGATGAGGATAATGATGATTTATTAAACTTCTATGCCTTCTATTTTCTAATGGCTCTGAGTGACTCACAATGATCAAACACATTATTATTAGAAATATTTATTTCTCCTTTTCGGCTTCTAACAGTCATATGCCTAATTGTTTGCAAAACTATCTTTTAAGGGCATATTGCAGTGGTACCATAATAGTTACTTGTGTGCAGTGGATAAATGTATGTATGGGACAGAAAGAGAAGTTAGGTGAAGCAATATAACGTGTACTGCTAAATATCCTAACAGTGTGATTATAAAAAGTAACATGGAATGTAGCCGGTAAGAGAGTAAACAACTAAGAGAAATGGCAGGGATAGATCCCAGTCAATATTGCAAGGGAAGGGGTGTTGATTTTCCTAACAAATACACAATAACAAATCTAACTGGCAATAAGTGGCTGTAGACAAATAGGAGGGATTTCATCATATCTGAAGGTTAGCATTTTCAGAGAAGTGTCAAAATGAAGAAAAATATCGTGAGCATCGCCAGCTGCTATTTTTGGCATTCCAGTTAAACCTTTAAAAGGAGCACTACATACAACACAGGGATGAAAACATAGCTTGAAATATTCAGAAGAAAAGAAACTGCCTGTGATCACTGAACATATCTAGTGTTCTGTAGAAGAGCTGCAAAATCAATAGTTATTCAGAGGTCTTCTAAATTTGTCACTGGTACTTGGAAAGTACTTCTAAATATTTCCAACATATAGTATATAACATATATCCACATGGACTTTCAGAATAAAGGTTGCTTTAAACCCCACTGCCCCCATGAATAGAGAAATGAAAACTTGTTTTTATCATTCCTTGATGGAACAACTCTGAAAGATGTCTACATCTTCGGATGATCCTTGAACTTCCAGACAGCAAGCCTAGGATGTAATCCTTCCCCTCCTCAGCTCGTTTCCAATATGGAACCCCATTTTAATTATACTTTATAATCTTTGTAGACATTAAACTATCAAAAACTGTTTTCAGGTCCCAGGGGCTTTAATAGTATAGTATTTTAAAGTACCTGATCTCTTCTGAATTACACTCCTAATGTCTCCAAGTTCAAGAAGCTGGGATTTAATTTCAACGCTAAAGCTAAATAATTCTAATTGTGTAAATTGTCCAGAGGGATGATAATTTTTTAAAAAAAGCATCTTTAAGTTGCTCCTTGGAATGGAAAATATTGCTGAGTGGAAACTGAAGAAACCTGGCTTTATTTTATTGGGAGATTTTGACCCAATCACAGACAACGCGTTGTTCTTATCATGGCTATTATGCAAATAAATGTGACAGACTATTGAATAGTATGCCATATCACTGTGTAACTATGGTTAAAGAACCACAAATAGGATAAATTTGACTTCTTACCCTGGCGTTTTTTCCCCCCATTGATTTCCAACCTCAGTTGTCCAGCTTTAAAATGGGAACAAAAGTCCAGGCCATCTCAGAGGACATTCTCTTGAGAAAATGAATATTGCATCTGGCATATAATCTATTGTTTATGCTTTGCATTATTATAAGTTTTGGAATAATGATTTTACAAGACTTCAAAGGACATTTGCCATTTGCATTCTTCTGACCTGGAGCTGGGAACTAGCTCTGAATGTAGATTTTAGATTTCTACACTCATTCCAGATGTATGAGTGACTTTGCTCTACCCCAGCATTTCTTCCACTTGGCTCTTTTTAATGCTCCTGGCAGAAATGATAATGAGAAAGTATTCCAGCAGGAGCTGGTTTAGAAGCAAATGGATTCCATGGCAACTCCTGACTCCCCATGACACCAAATAGCAATCCTCTGTGTTGGAAATTGCCTGCGTGGCTGTCTTCCCAAGATCAGGTCTCTTATTGTGGGGAGGTTTCCTTGTTTCAAGTCAAAAGATGCTAAGAATTCCATATCCTGTGCATGAATAAGCATGAAGTGTCCACTTCTGAAAAACACACACACAGGCTGCTGTCTGCCTGTCAAACCTGCATTTTGATTTTTAAATATAGCTCTGTGGTTTGAAAAAGTTAAAAAAAAAAGGTAAAAGGAGCAAAAAAGGCCTGAGCTTAACCCTAATGAATGCACGGGCTTTTGTAGCTAGGGGAAAGAAAAGAGCTGAGGAAGATTTACCATACATGAATCTTGAACCACATATTCTCATTCGGACTGGGAACACAACCCCTGGTGCAGAAAATGAACCTGCAGTCGGTCAGCCCATTTGCCTTTTTTCAAAACAGGGAAATCTCAAGAGAAAATAACCTGGGTCTTCTAAGCACAGACTAAGATTGCCAGTTTGTTCTGCCAGTTCTGGCACCTCACAAAACCCAGGGATCAAGCAACCTCATTCCACAAGCACAAATTAATGCTCTTTTTTGTATTGTTTGATAGAGGAAGTGTAAAAGAGCTTATTTTTTAAAGATTGTTTTGGACACAGAGTTTTGGTTCCTCACAACTTGAGCTCTTTATTGGGCAAAATGTAGGCTGCTCTTCTCTCCTTTCTTTATCCCTGCATTCATTGCTTTAAAAGATTAGTTGATTACGTGCCATCAACTTGTTTTTGAATCTTATCAACCTTAGCATAGACTTTTTTCCCCAAGCAGATTTATCCTTAACCTGTTGTTTCAAGTTTCCCAGTGGTGCATTCATCTCCACTGTGACTAAATTCATCCACCTTACTGCTGGTTGTCCTCTTTTCTTTTTTTCCACCTTTGCCAGTTTTAGAGCCTTTTCCAGAGATTAAAAGTGGTAGGGGGAGATTATTTCTAAAAATATATTGCAGAGAAATCTGGGAATATGTTCTGTTGAAACTTTGCAAGGGTAACGTCCTTTAAAAAATCAACTGTTCTTATTTTAATCTCATTCTGAAAAAAGAAAAGAAAAAAGAAAAGCATTCTGATGCTTTTCCATTATGAACTCTGGACATGAAAACAATAACAACAACATGCATTTTGAAGGTACCTAGTTTCATTTCTCTTTCAATTTTGTATCACAAGAACTGAAATAAAATCGACAGGCTTAACTGAATAGAAAACCTTAAAAGATGGTATTATCTTTTAATCTGCAAGGAAAACAAATCCCAACAAGAATAATTTTGTTGGAACACTTTTCATAGAAATTGTACTTATCTTAGCTTCTCCAATTTAGTATGATCTCCCATGTAAAGCGAAGTGCAGTAGGTTCAACAAGCACGATCCAATAATGCTCCTTTGAATTGTGCACTAGACTGTTATTGCAACATGATGGAATTCGCTGATGGATGATTTAGTGTGGATAAAATTTAATTGATCTAAATCTACTAGACAACTTCACTCATACTGTCATATCTACATAAGACGCATTAGGGCTGCATAGCCTCTGAAAATATATTGGAATCATCATCATCATTATCATCAATCGTTTTTTCAGAATATTGTGTAGTCCAGGATCACAGACAATCAGATATTTGTGCCAAATGCAGAAGTGGGATGTGAGGATAATAAAGAATCATGTCCAATAACACAGATTATTTTTTCCTTCATGATTTTAAAACCTGTCCTTTAAAATTATTTCTCTTTGTGAACACCACGTCTGCAGCAGCAGGTTTAATAATAATTGGCTAAAAGAATTTCTTTAGGGCTCATGTTAACTTTCTTAGAATTCCGGTTTGAACTTTGATGTACTTAAGATACTAGTCTAGAAAACAGGAGACTGAGTTTTAATCCTGTTTCAGTCATGAAGCTGGCTGGGAGGACTTTAAGGCAGTGACTACTGTATCTCTCAACACAAAGTTTGCTGTTGTGGGGAAAAATAGGAGGGGAAAGGAGAGTTAGGTATGTTCACTTACTTATAAAGTAAGAAAGGCAGGATAAAAATGCAATTAATTGATTGATCCTGGTTCTGATCATTTGGTGGTGAAAAGATTCCAGCAATTTACTACATGCAAATATTTATTTGTAAATCATTGCTTTTTTTCCTCAATCATTTTCTCCTCCTAAAATCAAGTCCAAAGTTTCGCCTTCATTAGAGCATTCCTCTTACTTCTGATGATTATGGATTCTTTCGTTCATTCTTTCTCTCTTTTTTCTTTCTTTCTCTCTTTTTCTTTCTTTCCTTTCTTCTCTCTACCTCCCTCCCATCTACAATTCTGCAGCACACAACAATGGTACAGAATGTTGCAGATGTGGTTGTAAAACTTTATTTGTATAAATCTTGATGGATAAATTAGCTCTTTCATTTTTGGTCTCTTTGCTTTGTGCCCTGGACTAACTTTGAACTATCAAGTTTCAATATCCCTTTTATCTGCAGCCACGTTAGGATTACTGAACCTGCTAGTTCTGTTTACATATTTATTTGTCTTTATTTCCACTTGATGAAATTCTCCTAAAGCATCTTGCCCAGAGGTGGGTTGTAGGCGGTATGCCCCGGTACGGGCATACCGGAGCCAACCCGGAGCATCGGATACCGTTCTGGTATGGTGCTATGGAGGGCGCACCCGCCCACCCTCGCTTCTTACCATCTTTTTACATCTTCCGCGCTTCCGCGCACAGCGTGTACAGCACCTGCGCAATGCTCTGCTGAACAACTGGAGTGTCACGGAGGCCCGCAGAAGCACCAAGACACATGTGTGCACTGCGTGTGTGCACACGCTGTGTGTGTGTGCGCGCACTGCACATGTCCACCGGCAAGCCCGCTCCAACCATACAGGTTGGAACGTAATCCGCAACCCACCACTGATCTTGTCATATTGTTGGGGTATACCCATCCCTAAATCAAGTTACAAAATAGAAATCTGAGTACAAATATTTAGGAGGTCCATTGCTTAAATCTTGATATTCTGACAAGTATTCATTTATGTCTGCCTCTGTTCATTTAAGTGAACGGTCCTTGTAATAATCTATCCTTATACTTTTCCATTCCTAAATTTTCTCAGTATTTTGTAAGGGATTTTAATCCAAAAGTGTTGAAAGTCTCAACATATCAGGTCTACAGGAGGATTCCTATTCAGGAATATTTGTACTGAAAAAATGGAATGGGCATGGAAATTAAAAAAGTGGAGTGGTTTTCATTTCTCTGCAGCACAACCTACTTCGTTACATAACAGAACAACAAAATTGGAAGGGACCTTGATCAGGCAGGAAACTTTATACCATTTCAGACAAATGGTTGTCCAATCTCTTCTTAAAAACTTCCAGTGTTGGAGCATTCACTGATTAGCTGTTCTAACTGTCAGGAAATTTCTCCTTAGTTCTAGGTTGCTTCTCTCCTTGATTAGTTTCCATCCATTGCTTCTTGTCCTACCCTCAGGTGCTAGGAAGAAGTAGTTATCCCCCTCTTCTTTATGACAACCCTTGGATATTGGAACACTGCTATCGATGTCACCCCTAGTCCTTCTTTACAAAATTTTATGGATCTTCATTGCTTTGGATTTGATTTAAAAAGCGTGCTTTGGAAGAGAAAAGAATGCAAATGTGAACTTTTCTAGGTCTTTCCCCTGAATCGCATGGCATCTGAAAAGGGCAGCTTAGCATCTCATGAAAACACTCTTTAAAGCAGAGGTTCTGCATTTGGGGGTCCTGTGTACTTTTTTGAAACAAAATCCAAAGTCTTTGTTCACCTGCAATCATTTTACCTTTCACGTGTCTGCAAAAACTCACAATAATTTGAGTTATTTACTTAAGAAGGCCTCTTAAAAATAATGCAGCTTGGACCACTTGGAATGTAGTCTTCTAGTAGAGGTCAACTTTAAGGATTTGCTATTCCTTTATTTTGTTAGAAGACCAGCCATTTCACATTGGAGTTTCTCAAGGATTCTTAAAAGGAAACTTCCTACACAAAGAAATTTCATTTTTACCTTCCATATTGCGATTACTACTTTTATCTTCCATATTGCCATCACTCTGTTTTTCAGATAAAGTTGATTCGAGACTGAGTTTCTGTAGAGGAGCTTAAGCAATGGAGATAGTTGTAAACAATCCTTTAAAACCTTTCTATTTTTAAAGAGCGGCAGCTCTCCCAGATCACACAAGAAATCTTCCACTACTACCAGAAAGCATTTTTTAAAAAGACAAACTCTGGAAATACCAGGAACCTGCAAACCATATATTCTGCACTGAGATGAGGTCCCAAAGGATACTTAATGGCTTTTAGAAAAATACTTGTTTGAAAAATGTTAAACACTTGGAACAAGAAGAGTGAAATGTTTCAATAGGAAGACACTCTCCTATACAAACATCTTCTCTTGAATCAAACAGAAGAGTACCCACATTTGGATTCCTACATAATGATTGCAGTAAAACATAATTTTACACATCCTTGAAAAGACAACAATGAACATTTGTCAGAAACTGACCCTGGCAGCAATATTACACAGAGTAATTAGTCCCTAATGATATAGATCTGCTGTCAAATAAAGTTGCATGAAAAAAAAAATCTCACCAACCTTTCTCCAACTGTTATTGGCATCTGAAACATGCTCGGAACAGAAGAGATTAACACTTAACGGTAAGGAAGAGGTTACAGTGTCTAGTGTGAAAGATTTTCCCTAAGTTAATGCTACCTAAACATGCTTATTTCTGCTTAATGCACAAGTACTTTAAAATTCAAAAGAAACTTGCAGGAATAGTTTATAATTTGTTAATAAGTGATAAAGCAAAACCAGTAAGAGCTTTACTGAAAGAACATGAAAAGAATGGCCCATGGCATGGAATGTATAGAAATATAATCACTTTTGAACTGATTTCCGTTCTGAATGTATCTGTGCTTTCTTCTTCTAAATGTGGGGTTCAACCTTTTGTGTTTTATTCTAAATAATAGGATAGCATTCTCCTTTGTCACACTTTAATGTATGTCCTAAGCTTGTGCCAGAGGCATCAGATTCTGGAGTAGTTCTGAGGGCTTTATTACAATGGTAGGAGATGGATTATAATATTCTGGAGCTGAATTTTAAAATTAAATTGAACATATTAGAAAATACTACTACAGTTTATGAGAGTATAAAGCATTATTACGAAGGGAACATATGTATTTTAAGTAAAACCTATGTTATATTGTGCAATAAAATGCCATTATGTTTCTTTAAAAATACAATGCATATATCTACATAAAATTATAGGTCCTTCAGTGATTTTAACATTTAGTGGGTTTTAATTGCAGATAAATAAATGGACAGAATTTTAAAATTACATGGGGATTTCTTAAAATATGATCTACTGTTTCCAAGTGTATTTCATAAGACAGTTCTAAAGGAGAGCTACTAGTATGCCATATAAAGTGCAAAAATAAATTAGAACTTCCTTCAATTACCAAGAGCAGAGAAGATTGTAATTTTCCACAGATAAATGGTTCATTAAGAGGACTAATCAATTTAGAGAACAGAAGAATTAAGTTACCACAAACAATTTGGAACTTCACCAGAACCAAGATTCGTAGAAAATATATTTGTTATGCAATATGATCTCTGTGGAGAATCTGTAATGTACAGAGATTATTTCTTCTTTGGAGATTGTTTTTTCCTATAGAGTAAGAAACAAAGATATCTAAGCAGTAAATCTCTTAGACACCTTTCTCCAAATGATCCAGAAATCCAAAAATTATACTCGCTACTTCTAAAATCAGATTTTTATAAACTCACATTGCTGCCAGTCATCTTTTCAGATATATAAAATCCAAAAGGGTTAACTAAAACTAAAGATCATCAATTTACATTATCTTCACTAAGACCTAGTAGAATATCACAAGTAAAAGATGTAAAATAATGTAGTAATGTATAATAATCAGGCAGAAATACTCATTATATTAAACAGAGATAAATTAAAACTAATGAAGTAAGTTGAGCATTGATTAGTCCACTCTGGTATTTTGCAACATTGATATTTCGATTTGAGTTTGTTGGAGAAGCATCTCTTGTTTTCATTAAAAAAAATTATACCCCATGCACATTTTATAAATTGCATTTATATGCATCTCCTTCAAGAAAACCCAAGAGGCAGCCTAGGTCAGTGATCCTTAAAAACATAATTTAACACCCCTCCCCCCCATTGGTAACAGTGTCAAAGTGTTTCTCTAACCTACTATTATTATTATTTGGCTCATCTGGAATTAATCATTCTATCACTACTCTTAGTTTGTTACTTTTGTAGCATTGCCTGAGCTGCTCATATAATCTTTTTTTTAAAATTGAAAATATTACCTCAAAACAAAATATAGACCAATTCACAACAAAAGCTAACGAAGTATAATGATGCAATGCTTCAGGTTCAGTTCCATACAGTTGTTTTGGAATGCATGGAGACCCAAATGTAGCAGCTGTTTGCAATTCATTCAATCAGCTGCATGGTACCCCCAAAGATGCAGTGTTTTAAAGAATTGCAGATAGATGTTATAATCATATCCCTCCGTGCTCCAAAGCATCTTTTTTATGGAATTAAATCTGATGAATTAACCAGCAATATTGACCAAATTATTGCCGTTTGAGAATCGGGTGGCAAGCAAGTAACATGAAAATAGGCAATGGCCATCAAAACATTTAGAAGCATATAAATAGGCATGTTTTGCCTTTAAGTACAAATGTATGGTAATTCTTTCTAAAGAACCCCTTTATAGTCAAAGTAATTGATTTATTCAGTAACTTTCAGTAGTAATAGGTGGCCTGGGTACAATCCCAAAACATCTGGAGTAGTACTTGAACATCATTGGCATTGACAAAAGCACAGTCAATTGCAAAAGGCAGTGTTACTTGGAACAACTTATATCCTGCTGATGACACCTTTAATACCATCAAACAAGAACATCTCCCTCTCCCAGGTCCTTGGAAAAGACTCAATAAGTGGGATAAGAACGCCAAACCAAGTCTAAATATCTGGTTGACTTTGCACCAACCATAACAACAAGTTGGGCTTAAAACATTCGAAGTATGAAAGACCACTTTGAATATTCTGAGCCTAGAACAAAATAATATAACATGAGGTTTTTGTGCTACATATTGTTTTGAATAATTCAGTTCCTTACAACTGGAAACCTGGAACAAAATATTTATTTTCTGATTGCTATAAAAGTAATGTCAAAGGATATGCAGTAACACAGGAAATAATGAGGAATCTTCTGTTAAAAGTCAGAAAACTTAATGTTATGTACTATGCTATGTATTTTACTTTAATATAAAATCAGCTCCTTGCCACTGCTACTAATTAGGTGATAATATGGAGGAAAGTCTGAACTACTTTGGCTTTTATTCAGGCCTCCCAAAAGTTCACTAAAGTAAAATAAGCAGTTTTTATTACTAAAATCTTTACAACTACTGAATATTTCTTAGACAAGTATTCCAAGCCCTGTATAAAGAATTCCATATACCAACATGTATCAACTTGTGCATATTGCAGAAATTGCATTGCAATTTATTCTCTGAACATTTTGCATTTATTGCAAGATTTAATTAATCACTTTGAAGTGGACATTTCTTTTTAAATGTTTTTACAGTACTTTATTTTTATTTTTTTGCAAAAATAAGCTTTTGATGCCATGTGTTTTGAAAGGTGAGCCAGAAACCTTTTAAATGCTTAATAAGATATACTTGATTTTTTTTAATGCTTCCCATATCAACTTGCTTCTTTTTACACTGCTGGAAAATCAGAGCTCATAAGATATACACTGACTAGTGAAATTCTTGAAGTTCCAGGGATTCTGCAAACACACAATGTTCTTAAGTGCTGAACTTTATTTCCATGTCATACATATTTCACATAGAAAATTGTGAAATGACAAATTTGTCACAAGGGTTTGTCTTCAATTACAAAATCTTGCAATATATCCTAGCAGATGTACCAAATGGCTGTGAGTGAAATCCACTGGCCATGTCCATATCACTGAAACTGTCTTGTGATGTTATCAATTCATCTCTTTTGGAGCAGTAGTTACTGTAGTGGCTTCTTCAGTTGCACAGGTAGCTCCTTTATATCTATACAAATTGTATTTTTGGATCTTGAGAAGCGGTTGGAAGCACGACTTCCTGTCAAGTAATGGAAAAATTAGTTCTTGCCAATTAAAATGTCTATTCCTGACAAATACCAATCTGTCTGGAAGGAATGGTGGCATTTATATCAATAGAAAAACCGACCTGCTTTTACAAGGCTACAAAACTAATGTTTAAAAATGCAACTGGTTTATCAGGTCAAAAAGGCCACTGAGGCTAACTCTGTCATCAGAATCAATACAGCAGTCATTTTCAATTTTCTGGTGTTGAAGCTGGATGCTGATTGCACTAAGGCAAACAGTCTTCCCTATTCCCCGAGTGAAAATGCTAGAGAAGGAAAGTCCATATGGCATATTATTTCAAGCCCAAGTCATTAAAAGTATCAGAGAATTCAGTGTTGACCTGTGCTGAGGTGCTAGCTGGTAAGATGTTCAGACAAATGTCATACTGTTGGTCAATTCCAAGGTAACTGTCACTCATCAGATACAATGTATAGATATATCTGGAAGAGAGGAAAGGATATTGGTTTTCATTTCCAAATCAATCTTCTTTCAAAATAATAATTTAAAAAACCAAGCTACATCATCTTACCTTCCAGGTATTTCTGGGGTATAAAAAGCAACTGAGATCACATTCTGATTTCTGACATAGCCCACTCTTTTCAAAGCCACCAGCTCTTTTTTGTCCACTTCTCCTAGGATCACAAACCATCCCTCATCCTTGACTTTAGGGAATCGAGGTGCAATTGCTTTGGTGTCTTGCTTGCCCTGAAAGAAAATATAATTTAAGACTGTCACTTACATAAATCTATTCTCCATATTAAAATGTAAAATGCAGAAATGTCTGTTCTTCAGGAACACTGGCTATCTTTGACACGAGAAACAGACAAAGGATACTGAGGCTAGGAAACTACTGCTACTTCAGTTATTAAAGACTGAATATTCAAGAAATATTGTCTGGTCAATTTTTGAAAAAAGCTATTTTTTTCTCATAAAATGATAGTGTAACCATTGGCATAGATTTCATAGTATTTCAGAAAAATATATAGTTTATATGCATAATTAGATTTATTGTTATTAAATAAATATGTGATATGTTTAGTTGTTTTATGTCAATTTATATTATCAGTTTTAGAGGTTTATTTTTTCCCTTTTGTTTGTTGTGATATTCTAACTTAATAACTAATTAATTTATTGGGTGTGTATGTATTACTGTCTTAATTTGCTTTGGTATATTGTTTTCTCTGTTTCTTTTTAAACACTGTAATAACATTATTTTAAAAAATACATAAAGTGATCCACGTACTTATTTATTCACTACAGTTTTGACACTATTTTTTCAAAACAGTATGAAAGAATGGAACCAAATGGAATAAAATAGGACTCAATTATCTAGCCACCACCTTTTGCACAATTGATAATAAATAAAGTTGTTAATAGAAAAAACATCAGCCATACAGCAGCAAAATATTAATCATATAAAACTGATTTGCTCTAAATCTATTATGACTCTAAAATATACAATACATTGGAAAAAATTAAAAATGGACATTAAGCGATACCCTAGGACACCTTACCTTGGTGAAACCAATACGCAATCTATGCAACTTAATTTGGAGAACATATTCTTGATCTGCATGCAATTTCATCCATTTTTTATCATCCCGAATGTTCATTGACAACATTGGAACAATCATTTCCTTTTGTTCATGGACTGTGTCATCCCAGCAACCTTTAATAATCATACTAATCTCTATAACTGGCAAGTGGGACAAGTAATGCCAAGCCTGTGAAAAGAACAAAGAGCAAGAAGATAAACAAATATTTCCAGTTATTCTAACTTTATTACAATATATTAAATTAAGCCTACACAGACTTTCCCCCCAAAGATCTAGCTTGATAGATCACGAAAGTTACATAGAAAGAAGCACAGACAATGAAATGTAGATAATTTAGAAATGCTTCCTTGGGAGAATCACATATAAGTGAGTTTTCCTTAAATTTCCACAAAAGTCAGTAGTACTTTAACAAAACAACTCAAATAATTATAATCAATATTCTATGCTTTGGCTACTTCTATCCAAGTAAGCATGGAACTACTCAAGAGTAACATATTTAGTAAGGTAAGTAGTATGTTTTCAATTACTGAATTCTATTTATAATTCTATTCTAAATTAACTCTCCCCAACACAATACATGAATGAAACACTGGTTATTGATAAGGCAAATACAGAATTAAGAGGATCATTTGACATAATTATTTCAAATCTAAATTCTTTTTTAAAGTTATCCATGCTTCCAAGTTTCTGGGCTTTTTTGAAATGAATCTTTAATATTAAATGTTCTTAAAAATATCAATGTTTAATGGGCAATATTTTGTTATACCCTTCCAGATTAGATATTCCAACAATTGTTTATGTGTTCAATCAGGTGAAGCTATGCTGCCAACTGAATAAAGGCTAAGAACTAGTACAGGTAATCCCCAACCGATGACCCCTTATTCAGGGGTCATATGACTGTTACAATTGGTCTGTGAAATTCCAGCTGCTTCAGTGTCCTTGCTGTCACAATCCAGGTGTTCAGATACAATGGCTCATGATTATAACATCACAATGAGCCCCCAACATGTGATCATCATTTGCAATCTTCCTTACTGGCAACCCATAAACAAGTCAATGGGAAAGATGGCAGGGAAGGTTACAAGTCACTTTTTAAAGTTGCTGTGCTGATTTTTCTCCTGAGAAGCCCCATTACAGAGTAAAAGATCTATCAAAGCTCTTACACTCCATGTCCCCCCTGCCCATGATCCTCGGCTTGTTTTGCCTGTGGCCCTTGCCCAGCTATATCTCCTAGCACCTACCTATGGCCTTCATCTACTTGTCTACTCTTCCCAGGCCTGCCCGTAGTATCCAATGCCTCAGTACTCCTTGCCTGGGGCTCCCACTTTTTCCTGTTGAACGACGTTTCTGGTCTACAGGCTACAGTGACAGTTTCTGAGCAATGCAGTCATATGACACAAACTTTATGATTGCATCACTTAGCGATGGCAATCCCAACGGCCATCCTAACCTGAAAACTACCTCTAATATTGGCTATGTTTGATGAGTCAACTTCCCTACATATAGATTCCTTAGAGGATCCAACTTTCTCTCCACAAAGTATAACAAAACAGATTTTGTTAAAATGTCTGTTTTTTAGCTGCTCAATTTCCTTTAATGTTGATTGTGGTTTTCAGAGAACAGTTGAAGAATGCAAAATGAATATACTGTCAGACTTTCTCTTATTGTTTCTGCTACCAACCGAAAAACAGTTAGTGCGCAAATGATTTCCCCTCAAACTGCAATTAGTGTAACAACAATAGTAATATATTTTATAGATATCATATTGATCCTCAAGTTACTAGTTATCCTCCAAGCTCCATTTTGGAATTCTGATACTGAAGTTTGTATGCATTTTCTCATTTGAGAAGGCCTTCTTAAGAAGTCTGCTTATTGTACTTTCAATTCCTGTAGTGAAAAAAGTTATTGTATATAGAAGCTTCCCCATATTTTCATTGACAAATTCTTTTCAGCCACCAAGGTGACAGACCCATGTTATTGAGATATGTAATGGATAAAATCAGAGACTCTCTAGTCTTTGAATCTATTATTCAGCATATGTACACACATCGTGTTTACCTAAAATTTTAGCACTGATTCAGCAGCAAGGGCTACTTAAACTCAACACTATACATCTATCTATGTGACCTGATCACATCCTTACAACATGAAAATTCTTAGTTAGTGTAGCACATACATATACCCACTTCTTAACTGTTTATTTTCCCCCCCAATTAGGAATTCATCATTCAATGCTTGGTGTGAAACTTAAGTAGCAACAAAAAAGTAAAAACGGTCTCTTTCAACAATGAAATGAGTCTTCAAATTATAATATAAAAATTAATATTTTATTAACAAAATCTGGGAAAAATTCCTTTCTTTCAAATATTCTGTAAAACCGTAGTGTTGGGTTTCCCTTGGCTGCTAATGCAATGGAATATAATCAATTCAAGGAACCAGAATCTCAGACAAGTTTATTACTGACACCTATAAAGCCATTATGACAGAATTCCAGTGTCTCTAATGCAAACCTTATTCATAGTTTCTACCTCATCTACCCTTTTCAGGACTTCAAAGTGGTGTGCACAGCACTTCCTCCTCCAACTTTTCTCCATAGAGCTTCCAAGGCTAAGAACAGTCCTGAACCTAGATCTCTCCAGTGCCAGTGCAGCACCTTAAAATTTTCCATGTCTTTTGTCCCTCCTGAGTGATGCAGTGGACCATGTCTTTTTGGTGGTAAGCCTGTTTCTTGTTTTCGTACTATACAAATTTGGTCAGGGAATGAAAAGTGTGTAAATACATGTGAATGTATGTAGAACACTCATTCTCAAATCCAACATCTACAGCAGAGGTGTCAAACTGGCGGTCCGTAGGTCGGATGCGTCACATGCAAGCCACACCCACCCAAGCCCTGCAAATGGGAAAAATGTCACAAAAGGCCATGTGACGGTAACGTGATGTGGTTTGACACCCATGTTCTGGAGGATGCCAGTTTTCATCATACTGCTTGCCTGTATACAATGGCAGGCAGCACAAGAGAGAAGAAGTCTATCCCTTTGGACTCTGATGCTAGTGGATGTGGCCTTTATTGGAAGGCTTGATTATATTCCTAATCAACAAAGTGATTTACATTTTCTACAGATTTTTATTTCATCGGATTTGTGGTAGGTTTAGAAAGAAGTAGATGAAAACTTAAGCCTAATTAATCCCAGCAACATACTTCTACCATAGGTTCCCTTTTAAAAGTATGTGGCAGGTATACACATATAGAAAATTGGTAAGATTTAAGAGCAAAGTATAATAAAAGGTTTCCTCAGTGCTCATTTCCCTTGCCAAGATATTTGACTGGTTTCTTTTATGTTGTAGCAGAATGTATTTTTATTTACAGTTACATGCATCTAGATGTGTGGTGTAAGCAGTTTATGTTATTGACATATTAAAAAGACACATGAATGAGATGGACGCGCCCCATACACAAAAGCTATTTTTGAAGAAACTGCTAAGACATTTCAATACCAGCCAAACATATTTATCTGAGGATTAATCTTCATCTATTGAATCAGACGCGAACACTACCATGCATACTATTATTTAATTAGCAGCCAAATCCTCTGCCAGTCAGCCGCTGTTCCGGGCATACTGATGGGGAAGTAGATGCAAATCTCACAGTAGTACTGCTTTTTCTCATTACTACTGCAATTAGCACTTAAATTGATGCTTTAAACATACTAATTTCTGGAATAATTCAGGATTTGTATGTTACCTGAGATCGTCTCACTGCAGAGACGACACCAGATTGCTACGCAAATTGAAGCACTTTTGAGCCAAATAACCATCATCGTATCAGATGGAGACAATTTGCATTTGGTTTTAAAGATAACAGAACGGCAATTTATGCAAATAAATTAAGTTAGTTTACTTCTGAGTTTTCCCTGAACTAATTATAACAATGTTCTAATTTTTCAACACATCTATAACTTGGACTGAAGTCAACATATATTACAAATATAAATTTGTGGTAATAATGGTTTTGTTTTTATTTAAATATTTTTCATTGTTATGATCAATATGTGTGGTATTATGTTTCTATAAGTTTCATTTTCTCAGAAGTTAAACGGAGAATATTAGTTTGATTTCCTAAAGAAATTCTACAGCAAGACTGCTGTATCATCTTACTTTCCAGGAATTTCTGGTGTATAAAAAGGCAATCAAGGCATGCAAAATATAGTTTACACACTATATAGGCAGGTATCATTATATGGCAATATGAAACTCATTTTTTTGTGATGAGCCATACATGTGTACTGATAATTGTGGACTAAGTGAATAGCAGAATACACTTGCCACCCTATAGTGTATCTTTGTGGCTCTAAAATGTCAGGGAACTCAAGATCTATTATAAGCAAAGATTCTTTGATGATGAGCATAAATATTGTATCCTATTTCTAATCCTTTTTAAATGATGAACTATATATTGGGAAATGGCAGGAACTGTGAAAAAAGCAATAAATTACAATAAATATGTTTTTTAAGCTAGAGGGCATTTAATTTTTAAATGCATAAAATGAAATAAAATAAAGTTGGTCAGATAATGGGTCTATAAATAAAAAAAACTTGCATCCCAGTGAGGATGCTGTACTAGATTAGCATGAACAACTCAATGACCTCTTTGATATTACAGCAATTGCACAGCACGGCACACACACAAATAGTTAATAGATATCTTTACAACCCACCTACAGGTAAACGTGTGTGGTGTGTGAACTTTTGGTCCAAAGCAATTATGTATGTCTTTGACCAGTAAGTTTGAGCTCTAGCAATGCAGAGTTTGGAGGGAGAAAGAATGGTTAGGCAGGAGGAAAGTTGTGCTGTAGAACAGACTGAACTGAGCTACTACAAATCTTCTATGCAGTTCTAAGAAAGATTATCAGTCATTGCATTTATACCATGCAGCTTTATTTCTTTAGTAATATTAAGTGGGATAGATAGACAATTGTTACCTGTGTAATGTGTGTGGAAGTCAAATCACAATCCACAATGGAAGCAAAAATATCCTCTTTTCCATCACAGGCAGCCATCAGTTCAGGAAGACATTCAACAGGCCCTTGATAAGCACCTTTTCTTTTTCCTTGGCTCCATTTCCTAATAAAATAGAAAATGTATGATCATTGAGATTTTCAGTTCAGGGAATATCCCCTTCTTAAAAAATGGTCAAAGACAAGAACATGAAGTTGTGAAGACATTTTGAAAGAAAAAAAAAGTAAAAGCTATTTTAAGTACAGGGTGTCTTAGCAGCCTTTCACAAAAATAGTTTTTGGATTTAATAAAGTTAAAATGACAGACTGCTTCTAAAGCTGGCATGCAGCATGTCTAAAAGTACCACACTGACAATTGTACCATAGCTCAAGATTGCAGATTATTAAGCCACTTGCCTGTTGTTTTAAACCACATGGATTAAAAGTATCACGTAGATTAACATTACTAGTTTAAATTACACTTTAAAATTAATGACATGGTGATTTCTTTCATAGGCTTATGTAGTTTTGTATGATTTTACTACAATTTTTATAAGAAAGAAAAATATACAGTAAGAAGGAGAAAACTAAAAGGAAATTGGAAAGAAAGCTGAAAATGCAAGAAAAGAAAAAAGTAAAGGAAGAATAGAAAACATAAAAAGAAGTGGCTTCAAATGTTCACAGAGGTACAAATTGTACTCCATTTATAAGTATAATGATAACTTTACATCTTACTTTTAAAACTTTATTTTTGTATATGATAACTGCAGCAGGATTATTGTAGGCATGAAGATGGAAAGTTTTGGCATTTCATAGGCTTATGTAATCATCAGAAGACTAGCAACATTTGATTTAATGCTGTATAGCAAATTGTATGGAAATCAAAGTTTGATCCAATGCTGGCTGTTTGCATTAGAATAGAAATCAACCTTAAAGGTCTTCACTTTCTCTTAGAATTAAGTGCCACTGAATCAAACATGATTCCTGGGAACTTCATGGTCATCACATTAACCTGTCGTTGATGACAAACCAAAACTTTTCCAACGACACTCCAATGATATGCCCAGCCTTGTCTATCTATCTCATATGTTGTCTTTCTCTACTTCTAATTCCCTTAACCTTGATAAGCATATATTTCTAAATTTGCTATATTGGACATTTCAAAATGAATCCAAGAAGATCCATTATGTAAATTGAAGTTTGTTTATACAAATATGAAGGTAGCTCATGAGAAGTGAACCGTACCTAGATAACCGTGGGCTTATCTAGTTCAACAATCTGAGTCACACCTGGCAGCAAGATAAACATTATATAGGAAGCCAAAATGCAGGTTGTGAGTACAAGAATCAATTCTTGGTCTCATTCTCTAGCCACTCCTATTCATAGACATTACTAATATGTGTCCATATCAGGTAATGTGTAGCTGTTATGAGTGCTATTCACTAATGGCTTTATTTTCCTTCAGTTTGATTAATTTCTTTTAAAATGTCTAATTTGGAAGACATTGCTACATTTGATATATTTTTGAGAACAAAACCAGTATGATTAAATGAAGGGCCATTTCCTTTGGTCTCTCTTCATTCTTTGATTATTCAGCTTTATTGAAAGATTCTAATTTTATGAAAGGGGTAAGAACCCAGTGGAAGACAAAATCTCCAAAGTATTTGAGTGACTCAGATATGAATAATCTTAATGTTATAGCACAAGTTTCAACAAAAAGGGAGTGGACAGAGAGCAACACTATATCGTCCTGCATTATAAAGACCAGCTTTATAAATAATTAACTGTATACCTGAAAAGATGAAGATGGTGATATTCTATGTTAGGTAAAGTAAGCAAAGAGGAGTCATGGATCCATCGTCCCTGAATCAGCATCTGTACCAAATTGGTAAGATTTAGTACTGTCACCAACCATCCCTCATTTGCCGCAACATCCAGCATTGCCTAAATCAAGAAGAAAACTATATTAATTATACAAATAAATGAAAAGTTATTTTAGAATACCTTTTACGATTATGGATGCATATTTGTCTATTATTATGAGTGGTGATATGACGTTGAACGCATCAAAAACCCCTATGGATGGAAATAAAGTATGTCATATATAACAGCAAAGGAGGTCATATAAATCTAAATAATGACCAGGTAAACAAATAAATGGCAAAGGGAGCAAACTTTTGTAATGGCTAATTTCCTTTATATGAAAAGCCATTGTTTCTTCACCCTGTCTATCTTGTCACAATATAAGGCTTTTTTTTTATTCCAACCTGAATCAAACTCAAAAGCTTATTTACTATATTGCTATAATTTATTTAAGGAACATCACTTCTGGCTTCACCCATAACTTACTGTCCAATTTTTACAATTTGACTGTCATATCTACTTTGTGGAAGAAAGCTATACACGGAAGCTTTTTTTGGCATAAGGTTCTTTATAATTATTTACAAAACACAACATTTGTATATTTGATGGTAAACCTGCTATTCTTTCCCTCTCCTATATCAAGTTACAAAATCAAAATTTTATAACTTATTTCAGGATTTGGAGCTGTAAAACTGCACCTGCTAACAGCTTCCCCAAGAACGATTTAGTGCATACAACACTGAAAACTTAATTATTATTTAATGTACATAACAAGAGATTATGTCTTGGTTCAAATGTAAGTACCAGCACTCTGGCTTCATTGACATTTTACACTTTTGGAAAATTTGAATTAAGATGGGCTACCAGGAGTTATTTTCCATTCTAACATCTTTGATCCACAGGACTGAAGAACTACACTGGAATGAGCTATAAACATTTTACCAGTCCTAGCTAGGGGCTGTATTGTAATCCTGAAATACTCCATTTATTGATAACATTTGAATTAGGTCAAAGTTTATGATGAATATTTTATACCATTTCAAAAGATAGGTGCATATTTTACTTTTTAAAAATAGAAATAATGTGATTTCACATTATATCTTGGTTATAAGAGAAATATACTCAAATCAGTGAGAAAGTAGCTTCTATACACACTTGTTATTTTATACAAATAAATTAAATTCATTTCGGTGCAAATGAGAGACAGCAGAATTAGCATTATGGAGATCCTTTGTTGTAGAGTAATATTAACTAATAGGAATGGATATTTGTGAACTTTCTGGGAGATTATTTTGTATACACTGCCAATATCTGATGATCATCTATTCTTAGGTTCTGGAATCTCTGCTGTGGGTGATATGTTTATCTCTGTTATCATTCCATCCTTATAATCTCAAATTCTATACAAAGAATCAATTTAGCTATAGCTCCCTGGTAGTTATGGCATAAATTAGCAGATGGCAACTTGCAACTTTATCTTCATCATTCATCATCATTCATCATCATTCATCAAAGATTCTGAAGTCATTAATTGCATGGCACCTGACAATTCCTTCCACCAGTTCTCCTTTCTTGCAAATAAGCAGAGGATAATTTCAGTTATGTGTGTTCTTGTGTTTTAATTGCTTCTGTTGATCATTTTTTTAAGCTGCCCTGAGTGCTTTACATGAAGACAAAAAAGAGAACTTATATAATTAAATGTAACATGCACAAGTTGGCATTAATTATTTCAAAGGAGACCTCACGTTCTGGAATGCACCCACCAACCTTGTGCATTTGGTCTCTCTTAGTAAGTCCTGTGACTATTATAAAAAACACACACACACATTGACCTTCACAGTAGAGGTAGACACCTGGTTTTCTTTTCTTTTGCTTCCTACAATTATTATCCCTCCCCCTCAAGAATTATCTTTTATGTTTATGAAAGATGAATTTTGACAAATGCTACTAAAAATATGCAGGTCAACAAATTCCACCTCATTCCTATTTTAACAGCAAAGGATGCACCTTAAGGAAATTTCCAAGATTGGAAAGGTGACCATAAAAATATTAATGCAAAACTATAAGAACACCAGGAATGCTGGAAAATTAATGTGTTTTTTTTTAATTACAAAAGAATCTAGGGTTGTGGTTTGTTTTTCATTTCTTAAAAGGGGCATTTACTCTGCAGTTTGATGCTAGAATGTATTTCAAACTTCTCATATAGGCCACTAGAGGAATGTTAGTGGTCTATATTAGCCCGTACATTTAATCAAATGTTTTATAGACAAACAAAAGGCTGCATTTACTTAAAGCAAACTAAACAGTGGAATCTTCTTTAAACAAAGGAGCTGTTTACACATGGCAGCACTATTTCAATTAAATTACACTGATCCTGGAGAAATGTAGAATTTAAAAAAGTACACAAAGCTGGTTTCAGTTATGTGGGGGAGGCTTGGTTTAAAAATGATAGCTTATCCTTTTCATTTGGATCGAGAGAAAATTTTTTCAAAATGTTGAGATATATCTACGGTACCTGTTTGTCTATCTTCAACACGGTTTTAAAACATTTCCTTTAAATGTAAAGCATGTCATAAAAAGAAAAAGAAAGTATTTTATTAAATGATGATGTAATACCCTCCTGTCTCCCTGAAACCTCCCAGAGAAACAATCCAATTTCTCTATTCTCTACTCTCCACTTGGATGTGAGTTGCACTCTATGCACCGCAAAGGGAGTTCAATGGTTGGGGACAGTCATTTTTGAATTCCTCAACAAAGCGGTATGTGAACTGAAAAGGTAACTGAGTACATACTGAGATGCTACAGACTCACTGCAGGCTTTGGGCCTTTATAGTTGTATCCTGCAAGATGACTTCTTTTCTCTACAACAGGATTGACATCTTTGGATCAGATATATATGGAACAGGTTTCCTACTGCCACAGATGGATCATGGGGCTCATGTGGGATGAATTCCCTGCTAAGACACGATTGAGTTGCCATATAGATAAGATAAGATATAGGGTGGGGTAGGATGAGGTGAGGTGATATGATATAAGATAACCTTTATTTTCATCTTTTTCTGTGAACACACGGGATACCTAAAAAAAAAGAAATTCTGATGCCCGCTCTCAAAAGAAAATAAGCTGAAATGTTGAAAGTCCACCCAAGCTAACAGCCCTATCTGGGACAGAATGCTTTAACCAAATTTCTGTTGCAATGATGACAGAGCAGTTTCTCACCTGACAGTTTGTTATTAATTCTAGCTTCATGTATGCCATTTTAGGCTCTAAGGAACTCTTAGCAAACAAAATAGACGGTAGTGACACTCTATATGGATTAGCCTTTAGCCTAGTTGTTAGCCTCGTTTGCCTCATTTCCTCTTTCAATCACACCACCTCCACCTCAGAAGACGCTCAGCACCATAGGAAGACTTCCCTGTTGCAAAGGCTATTGTTTACTGCTGCCTCTGCCATCCAAAATATCAAGCCCTTTCAGAGATTACCACCAATCTCATACCCTCTGTGCAAGCCACCAACACTTCTGGTGCTGACATCTTCAAACAAAGCAGTTCAAAGGAATTCAAAATCTCCATGACAGCTTTATCAATAGTTCCTCTCTTGCTAAATATCACCAAATCCAATATAGATTGAGGGCCATTTGGCATGTAGTTCTGTTTTCTGGTCACAATTCCCAAAGAATCACTCAAACCGGGTAGCACTTTCAACTCCCAAAAACCCAATAGTCTTGACTTGTATTTCAGGGAATTCTGGCTTACAGACTGTCCAACAGATATTCTACATGTTTTGAAAACAATATTCTAGCTGTACTTCCAATAGTCTATGTGTTCTTCTTTTTTTTTCCTTCTCCTAAACTACACTTTCCCTTTTATGTTCCTTTCAATTTTTACTGCTGTTATTAGCTATTATCCCATTTATTACCTATGTAGAACTCTACAGATACCTTTAATGATAAAAAATGTGTAGCATGTGATGAGGAATGTAGCTCATTTACTACTGCAATTTTGTATTGTGTCAGTGAAGCAGATCTAGAGACAAAGAAATAGGAAGTTGAGTAAGCAATTCTGCATTCCACTAAATTACCAAGATTTGTATTAGGATCCTCCAGTGTGTCCAAAGCTAAGCAGAAACTGACAGCAGATTATTCATATTGAATCAAGAACAGCAAAGATATTAGTGTATGTGCCACACTGTGCCTGAAACTGAATAAAATAAATCCTCTTTTATGCTTTCCCGCCCATCATATTTATTCTTTGCATCTTTATCCTGAGGTGTAATCCAGGAGAGGGAGACTTTTACACAAATGGCTGGGTTCTTCCATTTGTTGCTTCGAAATCTAATCTTATTTTTCCACTCATTAACTAGGTGCCAAATGTACAAATACTTGACACTTCAACAAAAATGGGAATTGCAACGAATACTCAATGGGGCGAATTGAATAATTTTCATTTGTACTGTATTCCAGAAGCAAATAATCTAAGATCTTTGTTTTGGAATTACTAGTTCTGATTAAGCAGTGATCATGAGAACAGGGTTAAATAGTGTTTATGTGTTTAAAAAAAATCCCATTCATTTTGATTCCGGGCAAGGAGTATTCACTCTCTTAATAAAATGTCCCCTTTGCTTTCTTTCCTTTTGTTCTATAGTTTCCATGTTTAATTTACACTTTATAAAATTAGGTGAACAAAACAGCGGCCCTGTACACAGCAGAATCTACTGCACAAACCATTATTCAACCACAAGAATGAAGAAAAGCAATAAAACCCTTTAAAGGGAGGCAAACACTCATGTGGCAAACACTTCTAGAAACATGAGTTCTAGTTGAATTTATTCTTCAATATTCTTTATTTGTTGCTCAATAGTGCCATTGATCTGTTATTCAACACTACTACTAATTTGGAATATATGGCAGAGAGATCACAGTGCAGAAAAATGAGAGAAGGAGAAATGAACCAAAACTAAACCAAGACTTTGTGCTGGTGGTCTAAATGGTATTTTTGTATTGATTAAAAAAAGTGGAGGCAGTCACTCTGTGTGTATTGGTAATGTCAATGCCAACTGATAGTCACCCCAAATCAGCATGGTGAAAGGGATAGCCACCTAAATTTAATAATAACAATAAATGCATACAAAGCCAGAATTGAGAAGATAGCCACAGACAGCAAATTCTGTCACTATAAAGAAGCCGAAGAAACATTGGACCACCTAGTTATCTACTGGAGGAAGGTTGCACAGACTGACTACAAACAATGGCACGACAAAGTAGCAATGGTACATTGGAATAGCTGCAAGAATTATTATTTGCTCCCAAGCAAGAAGTGGTAGAACCACAAAATAGATAAAGTAATAGAAAATGAAGCAGCTAAAGTGCTCTGGGACTTGAGAATTCAAACAAGCACCTGCCATATAATACCACAGATTTAACAACTGTCAATAATTAAGACAAAAAAAAAATCCTAGATAGTGGACATGGCAGTATCTGGAGAAAGCAGAATAGAAGGAAAGAGCTGGAGAAAATACCAAAATTCAAAAACCTGCAAGTAGAAGTAGAATGAGTGTGGCAAAAGAAAGCAAAAGTGGCATCAATAGTAATAGTTGCCTTGGGTGCAATCCCAAAACATTTGAAGCACCACTTGAACACCATTGGCATTGACAAAATCACCACCAGTCAATGCAAAAGACAGCTTTACTTGGAAAAGCTTACATTTTGTGACACCTTGAAACAAGAATAGCTGCCTATCCCAGGTCCTTGGGAAGGACTTCACAGTGGATAAACATGTCAAATCCAGTCTAAACAACTGGCTGAGGGAGCATCCAACCATTACAATGACAAAAGGCCACACTTCCTGCATTCACCCATATACTATGCTAATGCCTTATGACATCCTAGATTCTTAGGAAAAAAACTCTATATGTATAAAAGCCAACATCAGTTACGCTCCTGTTATGCCACATTTTAATAGTAATAATAAACTCTGAAGCAAGTACAATATAAGCATTCCATTTGAAAAAGCAGAATTTTTCTGTGACATAGAAAAGGCTCAGTTCTTTTAATACTTGCTGCTAATTCTTAGTTTTTACTATTTTCAGAGTGGATTAATTAAGTCAAAGAAATTCATATCCTGAATTTTAATCAGGATTTATTTTAAGTTTTGATAAAGCTTTTAAATTCATTTTGGGTGAAAAGCGGCACAGTTTAGGAAAATGAAATGAAATGAAATTTCCTACTGCGCTTTTATTTTTGTTATGGAAGATGGCTTAAGAAAGTTCAACCTAACCTTTAAAACCCACTAGCAGCTTCAGATGAAACAGATGACCTATTCAGGAAATACTTATTCCTGCATATTTTTGAAAGCATAGGAACAAAGAATGAAATATAGTTTTCCACAAGAGAATTGTCTTCCATTTATTCTATCAGTAGGAAGCTATATAAAAATTAAATTAAGGAAGTATACCGAGTTAAGTTTATTACATAAATAGATATATTTTGAAAATACACATTATTTGTCATAGAGCCTAGTTCTTGTCTGTAGTTGAAGTTCTTTGAGTGATCATCTATGAAGTTGCACAGAAATTATGCGTTGCTGCAGGGCCCATTCCAAATCTTTTGTTAGTTACAGAATTTCTATCAGGAACCAAGTCCTGCAGACCTATTAAGCATAACAGCTCATAGTAAACCCATGACTCTCTGAAAATAACATAGTAGAATACACAAGGAACCTATAGGTTACATGATTTCATGCACATGGAGAGGGTAGGCTGTGTGAATTCACAGATGAACCGGTTCTGCTTCATAATTTCTATAATTCATCATAATCTCTATGACGCAGTCAGCTAATTATCTGAAGATGCATCTTCAGTCATAAGATAACCGGGAAAGAATTGCTATTCCAAAAATTGTTACTGAGAGAGGAAGTCCAATTGTAGTTTTAAGTGAAAAGGGACGTCAAGTGTCTGCAATAACTCAATAGAGGGTTTACCTGAAGAAAAACTGCAAATGTTACCTTCTTCAAGAATGTGCATAGATGTAGAGAAAATTCTGTTGCCCAGCTATTTCATAATAAAACTTGATTGCTGCGATTTCTATTTAGTCAAATATTGGGGAGAGAAACCCAATCCATTATTGGAAGAACAAAAATAGGTACTGGACCCTTTGAGATGAAGCTGTAGCAGAAAAGTGATATTTGGACATCATGTAAAAGGTAAAGGTAAAGATTCCCCTTGCATATATGTGCTAGTCATTCCTGACTCTAGGGGGTGGTGCTCATCTCAGATTCAAAGCCAAAGAGTCAGTGCTGTCCGAAGACATCTCCATGGTCATATGGGTGGCATGACTAAATGCTGAAGGCACACAGAACACTGTTACCTTCCCACCAAAGTGGTCCCTATGTTTCTACCTGCATTTTTTATGTGCTTTCAAACTACTAGTGTGGCAGAAGCTGGGACAAGTAATGGGAGCTCACTCCGTTATGCGGTGTTAGGGATTTGAACTGCCAAACTGCTGACTTTTCTGATCAACAAGCTCAGCGTCTTAGCCACTGAGCCATTGCATCCATGGACATGAGCATGAAGTAATTTCTCAACTAAATTGAGAAAGTTACAATGGTACCTACAAAACAATGGTAATAGGAGGAGGAAGGTGTGTTGAATATGTGTGTTGGGTTATTTGTAGAAATAATAAAGGTGGGATACAAACAAACAAACAAACAATATAATGTCTTGACCCAGGCATAGACATCAATTCTGGAATAAAAGAGGTATTTGGATGAAGTACTATTTTATTTCTATTAAAAAATAGTGAAGGGAGAATTACAAAAAGAACATTACTAACTCCTCTTTAAATGAGCCAACATTACTGTGACTCAAAATGACATCCTACAGAACAATTGATGAAAAGGAATGATAGCCATTGACTCAAAAGGTTTTACCATCAACCTGAAGAGAATGAAAGATAGATTCTAGGCATGGACTAATGGAATCACTGGCAGATACAGGCAAGCAAGGCTTTTCATGAAGTGCTTTTCCAGTTAACTAGAAAAAAGGGGATACAATCCTGAAAGAGAAAAAGAAAAGATGGTTACAAGATGTACTCTTATGGAAGACAGCCCCAAGTGTAAAAGGAATGCCAAAATATGATGAACTGGATTATTGCAACGGATGGTTATTTCTGCAACAATTTTCATTATGGTAAAAATTCCCAAAAGATTTTCTACTTAGAGAATAGGAAGCCATTAGGGATAGTTTCTGAGAAACCCAGAGGACCTCTACTGTCTTGATTTTGAACTGAGATGGAAAAAATCCTCCAAACTGTAAGATGGTGTGAATCAAAAATTGAGGTTTGAGCTCCTGCTTATTGAACTATCAGGATAATTCAGGAGATAGTAACCAAGATGCAGCATAGGAGGAGAATTTAGTTGTCAAAACTAGAATTCAGTTGGTCAAAATCCTATAATATTTTCAAGATTCTGATCAGAAAGAGATCACTGGAAAAGAATATGGAATTAATTTCTTCCAAGAAAACAGAAAAGTGCAACCTTAGAGACTAGGTATTTATTCTGACTTTTCTGCATAAACTTTGGGATTGACCCGAGATGAAAAAAATACTGATCTTGAGTGGCTCAAATGATCAATAAGGATGCTGTCATTTTTAAGCATATTGATAGGAATAAAATAGAATGCAAGATCATTAGTGCCATATGGGTAAGATATAAAAGTAGGATGGGCCTTTTTCCACTTGTTTGGTTTTTATTTTCATTCATAGCATTACTTGATACCATTTGTACTGAAGGAAGCCAAAAAAACCTCAAATTGTTTCCAAACTGTTAAAGACATTTAACTTACATTTTAACATTGATATACCACAAACTCTCTAGTACGAACTATGTATTTTAGATGCAAAAAGATTAGAGATGAGCTTCCAGCTCTGTGATCAGGTCTTTATTGAGAACATCAAGGAAGGACATGTGAAAGTTACACATTTGATGAGATATTATAACCAGCTACCACTGCATGGACTTTTTGATGGAAGAAGAAGGACAAGAGAAGGAGATGTTGGACATGCTAAGCAAAGAGGACAGTATAAAAGTACCACATCTCTGAGCAAATCCAAACATGGGTATAATAAATGACTGAAATCATGACTGTCATTTGGCTCAATAGCTAAAGTCCAGGTTCTAGTCCTTATTTTGCTACAAATATCTTGCATTCTGGAGACTATAGCTTGTATAACTGTTTCCTTGATAGCAGAGATAATGTATGAGAGGAGAAGGGACGAGTTTTTTTCGTTTCCTTTTTATAGGTAAATCCTGATTCTGTAAAAGGAGGAACATATGAAAGGTGTGGTGAGAAAGCTTGTACAACTATGAATGAATTAACAACTGATTGTTATGGCATCCTAGGGCACCATAGCAAACTCACAGGTATATCATGGGATATTTTAAAGTTTGAGTGAAACATAGCGGTATTCAAAAGTCACCATACGAACTACTAGCTCAAGATTGCTATAGTTTTGGCATACAGGTACACTGTGAAAAAAAATTGAGACACCAAGGATGTTGCGATCTGAGAAAGTTAGAGAACCTCTAAAGTAAAGGTTGGCATCAAAACATACAGCCCATGACGGTTCTAAAGAGCAGGGAGTTCATGAGTATACTAACTTTGAATCCAACACATTGAAATGAAGGTGGATGAGAGCTTTGAATTATGACTGATAAGCTACAATAATGCAGAACTGATTTGCAGTTTGCTCAGTAAAGGCCAGTGCAAATAAAGCTTTCAAATTCCAGAATTCTGAAGGGATAAAGGTTCAAGGAGGAAACAGCTCTATAGATCTTTCATTTTGTGTGTGGCAATGCTCACTGAATTATGCACTACATTCTAAAGATGGTAATTAATTTTATGAAATGTTTTACAAAACATCATATAATTGTCTAAAAATGACTCTGTAAAGAACAAAAATATGACTTTATAAGCTTAAAAAGGTGCCCAATTGAAATCAATTTCTAAGGTCATGCCCATTTTTTTTAAAGTACAAACAAAACTTTACAATTATTTTATCCTGATAAATTGGCATTCTTTGGAGGGTTAAGGTCCATTTTCTCACAACATTCAATATTGGGTAAACACCTTAGAACCGAAAGTACATTTTCAAGAATTCTATTCAATGGCAACAGTTGTTCACAGTAACTTTCTGCTGAACTTTTAGCCCCATAAGGTTAGCATTCAGGAAGCTCAGCTGCTATCTAACAAACTTAATTAATCAAAAAGTCATTTCCGAGCAGTAACTATGAGTAAAAGTGCTTCAAGTATGCTAGCAAGCCTACAAGTTAATCAAAATGCTAATGCAGTACAAATTAAAGTTGTGATTAACATTTCACAGTAGCTGCTTAAGTGAATTGATCACACAAATGGGTTAAGCATTAGTCATTTCCTTCAGCACCAACTGGGAAAAAGGTTTGTCATGAGTTTAGGAGGAAGGAGTAATTGTACTTCAGAACCGTATCATCAAACTGTCAGCAAATATATTACCATGCAACAGTTCTTATGGCTATCTCGAGTGTTCAAAAACAAACATGTAAAAAAAAATCACAAACACTGGAAATAAATTCTCCATTTGAGGGCAGGTGGAAACGATTAAACTAGTACTATATGGGGACTTAATTTTCTTTCTTTATCATTTATGTAGTGCTGTAATCAGTTATGTTTGTGCTATACTGATAAATATTCATATTTATCTTCCTTTCAAAACAAGTATTAACCTCATCAAACATAAGGTGCTTTGTATAAAGTGAATGGAGGTGCTGACAGTAGGGGAAATTTTTTTAAAAGTTGTATAAAGTTTATCCTGGCTAACTTTAACCACAGTCTCTCTAGCATTTCTCAAAACTACACGGATTGACTCCTTCATGTAAATGAAACGAGTGTCACCAAATGAAATTTATTGTGCCCTAAGGCCAGATAAAATTGAGTGTCACAAGCACCAACCATCAGGAATCAAATATAGGTAGTTGGTAATCCTTGCTTACCAGCTGCTTGTTTAGTGACCAGCAATATGACCGCACTGAAAAAGGAGATTTATGACCAGTTCTTGAAACTGTGGCCATTGAAGCATCCCTGCAGTCACATAATTACAACTGTTTGGCAACTGGCATGCAATTACAATGGTCACAGCATCCTACAGTCACGTGACTATGGACCATTTGTAACCTTCACAGCCAGTTTCATACAAAGCAAAATAAATGGGGAAGCCAGCAGGAAGTTGCAAGTTGCGGTCATGTGATATCATGCTTAATAACAACAGCATGATTAGCTAATGATTGTACAAGAACTGACATTGTAAGTTGGGCACGGTCACATGTTTTACTTTACAACCTTGTTTTTAGTATCCGTTCTGATTGTGGTTGGCGAGTGAGAACTCCTGTAATATCTCAGCATATTCCTTTGTAACTGTTTTGCTAGTAAAAGACGAAACATAAACACTGCAGAATCCTGACACTTGGAACTGGAATACTGGAGAGGAAGGTTTTTTAATAACTGTCATGACAGCAACGAAGGTAAATATATGTGTCCCAGGATAATGTTGCAGGATTCAATCTGGGTGGGTCACCAGGACCAGAGGTTTTGTCTTCTGAGCTTTTGGACTTGTGCTGGAGCCTGTCTTCAGGGAACTTCTCTTTAGCAGAGTTCTCTACACAGAACACTGTGCTAAAGAGAAGCTCCCTGAAGATGGGCTCCAGCATGTTTTAGTTTAGTTTATGAACTAAAACATCATCCGTTCCCCACACAAGGAATAGATCAAAGTCCTGGCAGTAATCCTATAGAAATGTTGTGTATCTGAAGTGGACAGTTTATGCATGGAAACCTATCAGCATCCCTGAATCAAGATTGTTCTGTGAGGAAAGATAGGCTAAAGTTCCTTCAAGTTGCTGTGTAGGACTGATAAATATCATCAAAAATGTTTAGTTGCTATTATTGCTGCCAATAGAGACATACCATTTATAGAAAGCAAAGATTCATACGCTTCTGTCCCAAATACAGTATATATCTTTGTATCATTTACCTCAACAAATAAATAAGTATAAAGATTTTGATTCATTTAATTAATTGGGTTTTCTTTATCTAATTTTAGAACTTTTAGGTCTAAAATATGACCTAAAACAGATCATGTTTTAGGTAATATTTATGCAGAAATAATGAACATTCAAAAGGGTTCAAAAACGTAAGTACCTTAGTACCACAATATGAGAGTATGATTATGAGACAAGAACCATTTCTTATTTTGACACAAAAAACAGATATAGCAATGCAAGGTATGATTACTAGGTACAGAAAAAATTATGGCCATAACTCTGTTCTCAAAGAACAGCATAGATATTCTGCTGAAATGTGCTTAACATATACAGGGTAAATATTTTTCAAAGGATTAAGGCTGAATATCATAAGAGTAGCCTTATGTCACCAAAGTAATCATGAAAAAAATCGCTTTTGTTTTGGTAATCATATTTAATCAGTATTAGGTGGAACTGTATCTTATCAACTCTGAAGGGAAAGAAATACATAATGATCTTGGCTTAAAAATTGATAAAGGCTTATCAAATTCCTATTTAACTTTTGACCTTTATTTCAAATCATTACATATGTTGCAGAAACAGGCAATGAGAACCTGCACTGACATAAACAGTACAGAGGTAATGTTAAAAATGTATATACACTAAAATGATTTTTAGTAATTATGGTGTATAGTAATTATCTGAGGCCTGTATTTTTTGAGCATTTATAAACACGTATGCATATAGCCAAAATACCATATTATCAAGCCAATATATTTTGTTTGAATAAAATAGGCAACATATTTTGTTAATTAAGGCCCGTCTACCTCATATGAGTGATGTGATGATGCATGAGATAAGTCCTATGAAATAGAAGGACACTTCAATTCCCACAATGGATGAATGGCTGCAAAAGTTAATGGTGTTAGCAGACATGGCTAAATTGACTGCTTTGATTAAAGAAAAAAACACAATTACTTTTGTTTCTGCTTGGAAACCACTTCTGATCTTTGTGCTTGAGGTGAGAAAAAAAAAGAAATTTTGATTTTGGAGTTTACCGATTAGGTAGATTTGTTGTTACCGTGTTTTCCCGAAAATAAGACAGAGTCTTATTTTCTTTTGACCCCCCCAAAATAAGCATTTGGCTTTATTTTCAGGGAGGTTTTATGTTTGAGGTGCAAGAGGCAGCAAGCATGGTCACTTCATGGCTGCTGCTGTGTTGCAATAGTTTCAGGGAGGGCTTATTTTAGCACATGCGCTCAAAAGCCCGATTGGGCTTATTATCTGTCTTATTTTCAGGGAAACAGGGTATAGAAATGGCTAGTTTACGCTATTATGTAAAAATAAAAAGTTGAGGTTTGATGCTATAATCTTATTCTACTGCACTAAAGGGAATTTGAGGTCAGCGCCTTTTCTTTCTTTCCCCCCCTTTCCCTCCCACCTTTTCCCTACTATTTTCTTTTGTATTTTTGTATTTGATATTATAAACTACTAAAAAAGAGATAAAGCCTGTGGAATATTATGCATTAAAATATGTGACTACATTATGATGTAATAATATCAACAATTCGGGCACATTTTCAAATCTAGATTTTGGCAGTCATAAGTACCAAACTAGACCATTAAGCATAAAAAATTAACTGTACCTGACATATTCTGATTGACTGGTCTAACACCGTCTTGGTATCAGTGACATAATCTGGACATGGAAGCACGGCACGTTCAAAGTGGGCTTGCAACAGAAGATGACATTTGGTGTGTGAGCTGTCAAAAGAATGTGGGTTGACTTCAATGGGGAGACATTTGGCCAGTTCGCTATTCATTTGATCTTCATTGTGCCTCACTGGGAGGTCTGTGTATTCTTCAGCATCCTGAAAGAGAGAGACAGAGAGGGGGGGGGGGCAAACATTAGTGTAAAAATATATATGGAAAGAACTGGGATATAGACAATTAGGAGCTTCCTTTGGCAAATTTTACCCAAGCCCCTAATAAAACTACTTACGAGAAATATGGACCAAGTGTTCCTAAAGCTTTCAGATATATTCTCATCCACAAGCACAAGAAGCACTAGAGAAAGGCTGGATTACATTTACAATATAGTAATGTTTTTTGGCAAAAGTTCAAATGCTTTCCAGAAGAAAATGCTCTCTCAGTTGTAAATTTGGCCAACTGCAGATTAATTAAAGTTAACTTTGTGAAAGCTGCGTATGAGAATTAATTGTAATGCATTTTACTTATGTTCACATGGTTACTGTACAATAAAATATTCCTTTTAATTGACAGATAAAGCCTCAAGACAAGAGGATAAAAAACTTGAATAATAATTCAGAAAACCCTAGAAATAATACCTAAGCAACCTCTAAAAATGTCATGGGCTTTGAACAGTGTTTTTTTAAAGAACAGATTGAAGACAACTGCTACCTAATCCATGATGTCTTTTCCATTCTTTTGTGAAAACTGTGGTCATTTATTTTCTGAACCAAAGGGTCAGTGCCATCTTAAGCCCTATAGAATTCTTCATGTTTGCTTCACTCTTATTTAAACCACATCCCTTAACAATATTTTAAGGGATATTTACCAAGGAGATTTTTCTTTTGGGAGCTTGGTAGCTCTAGCCATGAGACAGACTAAGGGGTGGGATCAGCAGAATGGCTGCAGCTGAGCAGGTATTTCTGGAAAACAGAAAAAGTCTCCTTTCTCCCCCTTAAGCAACCTGTTTTATTTACTTCCAAAATACTCCTCTGGTTTCAAACAATTTGCCTACTTCATTTCCTATGAGTGTGTGATGGATGATTGTAAGTGAAGTTCATTTTCTTATCTACATCATGTAAGTAATTAAAGGAAATTGAGAATGAGCACTGGAGCTTTTATGCATCTGGGAACGAAGCTGAATGTAGGGCACCAAGGTCAGCCTAGTCCATTATATTTTTATGTGACAGACTGGTCTGCTTGCCCTGTCCCTGTTTGCTTAGCATAGGCAGGACAGGCTACTAACTGCAAATCTGTGCTTCTGATTTGCCCAGCTGTCCTTGAATAAAGACATCTTCCACTGCAAATGTGAAATGGCAGTGATTGACAACTCTATGATGAACTCAGCTTGTAACCCCCTGCTACTGTTTTCAGATTGCAGGAAGACAGACGGAATAAAGAAACATCCTTCATAATCAAATCAAAGTGGCCTTGCTGTTCACTCAGGTTTTTTTCTGCATTCATTTCCCTTTTTAGCACAAATCTATCCTGCAAGTTCCACAGACTACACAATGCCAATTTATGAACAACAAAAACAAGAGCCTGGCAGAACCACTTTAAAAAGACTGTTCAAAATTGGAGAACGGGTACATTAATAAGAACATTAAGAATGCCAAATGAACTGTTCCTTCATTTCCCTTAAGTGTCAGTAAGAAGCTGAATGAATTTGGAAATTCAACAGGAGCTGATAGTAAAAGTGTATCTGCTGACATAGAAGGCATAAAATCACATAAGATTTGGAAGCTTTCTGATAGAAGCATAGAACTTCTTTCCTGGATTTCCTTTTGGCCAAGAGGAAATAATGAGGAAGAAAAGTGAAGCAGCTGAAAAAAAAAGTATTTAAAGAGTCCCCAACAGTTTTTGGTTGCACTGATACAAATATTTATTCCGATTCCTCTCAACCCTTCCCCCCTTTCTTTTTTTTACAGTGAAAATAATAAAAATAATAATAATCAGGATTTTGTAACCAAACAGCAATTTCAAAAATATATGCTGTGGCACTTCTTGGAAAGAGAGCTACAACAGGCCATAAAATGTATTCCTTTCTAAATTGTCAAGAACAAAAGTAACACTGGTAGCATGAACTAACATCATGCAGCCTTAAAATAGAATCTGTGTCTACATTTCAGTTATCATTCTACATTTGAATAGTCAATGGCCATTCAGTTTTCAGACGGAGGATTTTCACAACTGTTAGCAATTACAAGTTTTTATTTGCATGTAAATCTACTCAGATCTCCCAAAATAATGGAAGATCATATTTATTGATTTTAGAGTATCACAAGATGTGGTCCTTTTATACTTCCATACAATTCTGTGTCAAAGATAAAATTAGAAGCACTTTGCATTTTTATTCATTCATTTACCCTTTTGCCTAAAAACGAGTTCCAAATCCAAAAACTTTTGTTGTATTATTGAAGTTTTCTCTAAAGCCTAAGAAAACATTTACTCTGAGTTTTCTCTTGCCTTACCTAGCAGTTCAAAACCAATGGTTCCAAAGAGTGGAAATAATGATATAGATTTGTTTTGTTCAGGAGATATTGGTACCATTATTATAAAAAAGCTGCAAGGGACACCTGGCCTCTAATAAGATTTAAAGGCCCACCTTAAATTCCCAACTTAAAACTAATTTTGAATTACTGCCACCTAAATGTTAATCAGTCACATATAGAGTATTAAGTGAAAATTCACAAAAACAGATATACCAAGGGGTAGAATCCAAAAGTCTTAAAATACATAGTTTACTACCAGAAGAGCTTGGGAAAATAGTAGCTTGAAATTACAGCAATTTTCCAATCAATTAATATTATTTGTAAGCTCCTGTTATTTCATCAATATTATTCTCTCATCCAAATTATTTTTAGCATAAAATTACTTTACTCCAATGTAGATTTATACTGTGTACCAGTTCCTAGATTTATTAAAAAAACAAGTATGCTCTATTTTAGCAACATATTTTATAGTGATTTAAAGCTGCAGGCACTAAGTCTTCTATACAATGAGACTAACATCTAGCCAGCCTGTATAATATTATGCAGCACAATCACAATCTGGTACAAAATAACTAAGGACCAAGTGCCATCAAAGTCAGTAATACGCCTAAGCAAATATACATTGGATAGAGTTGTGAGCTGTGGAATAGCTTGACCAATGCAGGTGACAAAAGAAAGCCTTATTTATGTTAAAACATAAGTTCAACCATGAGAAATAGCAAAGCCTTTAAAGTTAATGAGTTGTAGACTTCTCAGGCCAAACTGATTAATTTGTAACACAGAGTCTTAAACTAAACCAAACCAAACCAATTCAGCCTCTCACATTCCCTGAGCTTGTAAAGGCAACTATGCTCTTTATCAACACTATACTGGGAAGCTTGTTTAATGTGGAATTTGAGGCACCAGTAATATATTATGTAAATTTAGCACTGCAGATTGGCTTTTACGACAATATTTAAAAGGTGATGTACATATGTTCATCAATTATTTTCTTATATACATTTTTCTCATTTGCATCATCTTACATTTCATCATTCTGGCAAGTATTCTTTGTATTAGCATACATCCATACCTCTATGATAGTCTGCACCATAATTTTCTTTTCATTCTGTTCAAGCAATTTCCCTATCCTCTTATATAAATTTTTCATTCAGTCTATTGAAATATTAATTTATCTTCTAAAACTTTTTTGGCGAGAACCTGCACTTCCTTTTCCTGTATTCTATTTTAGTTCAAGAGAGCCTAGTGCTTTTTCTCATGTTACTTAACATCTACATGAACTGTTTATCCATCAGGTTGGGATGAAGTACCGTGTTTCCACAAAAATAAGACAGGGTCTTATTTTCTTTTGAACCCCCCCCCCCCAAATAAGCTCTTGGCCTTGTTTTCGGTGAGGTCTTATTATTTTGGAGGTTCTGGAGGCGGTGAGCATGGTCACCTCATGGCTTTTGCTGTGTTGCAATATTTTAGGGGAGGGCTTATTTTAGCGCATGCGCTGAAAAGTCCAATTGGGCTTATTATCTGGGGAGGTCTTATTTTGGGGAAAACAGGGTATACCTAGCTGTACATCATTTCTGTAGGAAATAAAGGAGAGGCTTTGAAAGTTCTGAATAGGTGTCTGGAGACTGTGACAATTTGAATGGAGCAAAGCAAGTTCAGACTAAATCTCTCCAAGTCAAAACTGTTGTTTGTTCATAAACACAGCATTCTTAAGAAAATTGGTCCTGGTAATTGCTTTGGATAGGATAACACTCACCCAATAACACAAATAGTTATTAGCACACTGGTGCCCTACAAAAAAAAAATCTTGGAAGGCACTTAGAAAATCTGTATTGACAACATTTCCATCTGTCAATTCCAAATGGCCACACTGCTTGGAACCACACATATATTATGTGGATTATTAAAACTTCCTAGGTTCTCTGACTTCCAACAACAATGGGTATGATTTAAAATTTAGGTGTTCTCTTGAATACTAAGTGGCTACTTGGCAACAATAACTTGCACCTTTATCACGACTCAGCTGACTATTGTAATACATTGGGGCTGCCTCAGAGATGACCTGGAAGCTACAATGGCTGTAAGTTTTGGGAGCAAAGTTACTAGGTCCCCCCCCCCTCCCCATTATTCTACATTGCCAATGTAGAATTGTTTTAATGTTGCTTCATTGGCTATCAGTAAGCTTCCAGACTCAGTTCAAAATGTTACTTATGACCTTTAAACCCCTAAATGGCACAGCATTGATAAATGTCACCTATTGTCTTGCGATGAATGAATCTAGTGAGGTCATCCAGGGAGCGTTTCCTAGAGGTCCCTTATTTAAAAAATGCATAGGACGAAATGGCAGGCCTTCTTTATAGTAGCCCCCTTCCCAACCTCTTTCTGGAGGTCTCTTCAGTGCTAACTTTACTCAGTTTTAGAAAACATTAAAAGCAACACTATTCCAATCAGCCTTCAACTGCGGCTGATTATAGATTGCCATTCCCAGATTTTGGTATTTTGTTTTTCCCTCAGTTCTAGTCTACTGTTTGCATTGTTTCTATTTTAGCTATTTTGTATTTAGCCATCCAGAATCTTTGGGATTGGGGCAGATTATAAATTATGTATAAATAAATAAAATATTTTAGAAATACAGAAAATAAAAAGTTTGAACAAGGATTTTGGAAGTACCATAGAAATTGGAATAAACAGGAACAGTAAATAAAGAGCATTATAAATAATGTTTTACTGTCAAAACTGTTTAGCACTCATGAGCAACACGTATAATGGAAGGATGTCTATAATTATAATTAAACAAATCTTTAGATAAAGTTACCTAAATAGCCAGCATTCATATTTCATACACTGTGAATAAAAATGTGCACATATTTTTCCCCCACCTCATATTTTCTTCACAAGAATGCACCTATGAATTCGGCTGAAAGAGAACGACTAGCCCAAGTTTTCCTAGCCTACTTTTATGCCTATGGGAGGACTAGAACTCACAGTCTCCTGACTGGAGTTCTAGTTACAGTCTCTTGGTTTCTAAGCTAATTTACCTATTACACGGTACTGACTTCGATATTGCATTATGCCTCATTTAATCTCATCTCTACATTATGGGGATGATGGAGAAACTGCTATGGATAGAAAATGTAGAAAGATACACTTCCATCAGTAACCTGTCTTAAGGAAAAGCATCTTAAGGGAAAAAAAATCAGAACAACATCATTATTTAAAATGACTTTAAAAGCACTTAGATATATTTAATATGATTTTAAGCATAACAAAGCAGATTAACATAAAATAAAGCATTAATATATGTATCTCAATGCTCTTTAATGTCATCTTCTAAAGACAATTGGATATAAAATTAGATGCTTAAGCATGTGTTATGGTCTACTTGCTACCAAAAGTGTTACCTTGGAACACCTGTTTTCTGTAGTTTGTGATCAAGTCAGACTATCAGTATTACAGTGTTTTTCAAATTCAATATGCCAATGTTTTGGGCCCACTACACAACAGAGCATTCTTCATCTTTACTATCAAATTCATTTAAGTTGAGTTAGGATAGACAAAAAAAGATCTGAAATTATTGTAACCTAGAGATAGGAGAGAAGTCCATTCATCCTTGTTATTGAGCCAACTCTCATCTTGTTCTCAATACAGTAACTATGAAGCTTGTACTAAGAAAAAAGCCTGCTAGAAGTCTTCTGTTAAGTTTATTTTATCAAAAAATAAAACGGAGAAACATTTATTGTTCCTTGACTAAGTTACGAGCAAAATGTAACCCCACCGTTCTCTGACTCTAAGGAAAAGGAAACACTTGTAAAGAAATGGATGAAGGATAGCAAAAATATTTGCCCTGTATTGATCCAGTTTTAAAAACATTTTCTCTAAATTATTTGCTAATAATTAGCATAACATAGTTAATTAAGTTAGTTAAACATATGCATTTTAAAATTTTGCTTCTTTCACCCAGGCATTTAACCTATTAATATGTGTGTGTGTGTGCGTGGCAGAGGTGGATTGTTTCCGGTTTGGCCCAGATCAGGCGAACTGGTAGTAGTGCTGGCGGGAGGCTTCGCCCATCTACCCGGATGCTTCTGCGCATGCACAGAAGTGTCACGTGCAAAAGCGCTCACGTAAGCACGCACAAATCGGTAGTAAAAAAATTGGCAACCCACTACTGGTGTGTGGGGGAATATTCAATTCTTGGGTGGTTTATTAATTCTAAGGCTAATATATGAGCTAGCTCTACCCACCAACATCTACTAGCAAACAGATGGAATTAAGCCAGTCCTAAATTTGTAAGTAGCAAACCAAGCAAAAGGAAATGCCTCTATTAAAGTGGCTCCTAACAATATTACAGTTAAACTTACTTTTGTGATATTTAATTTTATACAATTTTTTATTTTTAGAAGTTTATTTCTACTCCACAAGATTTGGTTTGTGGTACCAGCTTCATAGGATAAATAGTTTTTGATTTTTTATGAATGCAAATTAATTTTTGTTTGTTTAGGCAGACACAGAACTGAGGACACATTTGCTAATGGTTTGAAGAGACAAATGTGTTATTTTTTCCTCTTCTGCTTTGAATATATAGAGCAAAATGTTTTGTACATTTTGTACAAAATTTATGCTTGTACATTCAGGATGATTTAAGGACTGGTATTTGTTTGTTTGTTTATTTTTGGCCTGATCAATCAAAGTATGATGTACCAATTCATCTGCCTGGCTATCAAATGTTATAATTTCAGTCCACTTCTCCCTTTCAGGTATGTCAGGGAAACAGTCATGCATTATCTGGAAGTAACATTTCTCTGACCTCATATTTTAAATCTCCATTACTTGCAGTGACCTTGGGAAATAGCTGGAGAAATAACACATTCAGTGCAGAACATTTTTTTTAATTATTTCCTTCCAATTTGAAGTGTCATAAAGGAGAATGTGCAGCAGACAAGTTAAGATATGAACAGATCTTTCAAATATGAATCTTCACCTTTCTCTTCTTAAAAAATATGAGATTTATTCCTATTTAATGACTATAGTGAGTTTGCAAACATCCCATAATATTCTAATGATCACTTACAATCCAGAAATTCAAACACTGATTACAATTAGCTTCAAAGTCATACACAGCTTTAGATTTTAAATAAAATGGAAGTAACATTGACTTCTTAAAAATAATAATGCCAAATTTCAGGCAGCCGATATTCAGCAGAAGTGGCCTCAGTGGTGGGTTTCAAATTTTTTAGAACCTATTCTGTAGGTGTGTCCTGTTTTGTGGGAGTGGCTTGGCGGTCATGTGACTGGGTGGGAGTGGCTTAGCAGTCATGTGACTGGATGGGTGTGGCCAACTTGTAAAATGTGGTGAAACTCACTTAACAACACTCTTGCTTAACAACCAAAATGTTGGCTCAGAAACTCTGGCATTTGAAGTGTGCAAGCCTTAAAGCTGTCAAGTTACAAGACCCTTGCATCCCTAACCCTTTACAAAAAAGCCCCAGGGGTGTTCAAACTTGACAGCTTTAAGACTTGTGGACTTCAACTCCCAGAATTCCTCCTTCCCTTGCTCAGCTGCTATCACTGCGGTGCCGCCAGAACAAGTGAGGTCTTCAGAGGGACCTTCCCACCCCCTCCAGAGAGCCCATGCAGGGAGAGAGGAAATGGGCTGGTTTGAATGTGGACAAGTGGACGGTTTAATGGCCAGTGAGTGCCTCCTTCACTCGTTCGGGCAGGTGGAGAAAGAAAGGAGGTGCGCGATAGCTGAGGGTGAAGGAGCTCTCCTTCGCCCTTGGTGGTGGTGGTGCTTTCTCACGCACCTCCTTTCTTTCTCCGCCTGCCTCCTTCACTCGTTCGGGCAGGGTAAGAAAGAAAGGAGGCGCACGATAAAGCACCCCCGCCACCAAGGTGAAGGGGAGCGCCTTTGGCATCAGCTATTGTGCACCTCCTTTCTTTCTCCACCTGCCTGAACGAGTGGAGGCCACTAAACCGCCTGCTCACCTGCATTCAAACCAACCCACCTCCTCTCTCTTGGCATGGGCTCTCTGGAGGGGGAAGGAAAGATCTGTGGGGTGAGCGAGCAGGGGGGGCAGGCCAGGGGAGGGACTGTTCCGGTACGGGGCTTCTAGAGGCCCTGGTACGCAAACGCATGCTGGATTTCTGGCATCGGTACGTGGGTACTGTACTGCCTAAAACCCACCTCTGAGTGGCCTGCAGTACTGGACTCTAACCATTGTGCCACTGAGACTCCTGCAAATGGTATGTGATGCCTATGTCCAGTTTTTGAGGTTTCTATTGAAGGAATTCTTCATTGAATGGATTTTGTATCTCCAACTATATTTGGATGATACTGATAATGGGACTAGTTTTGTTATCTTCATGGATACCTAAATTGAAAACTGGAAGTTAGTGACCATGGAATCCTTCTGCATCATCTGATTGTATCGAACCTTCTGTCAATATTATAATTCTTCACATCAGATGGTTTTCAGAAAATAGTGATGGTATCTACTAATTAATCTCTAGGGCTAGGCCACTGATATATACTATCCCTCATGCTATTCAATATTCAGTATTGAAGTTCTCAGTATGGTGGCGGCACACAGATTGACTACTATTTATACCTGTGACGTGCGGTGAGGTTTATGACTGGCGAGGCACTGACACAGTGCTGGGTTTCAAATATTTTTAGACTTGTGGACTTCAACTCCCAGAATTCCAAATTCCACAGCCAGGCATGCTCAGTTCCAATTTAAAGTGACAGCATTTGTTTTTCTCCTTTGCTCCTTCTTTCTTTTTCTTTTTCTTCTCCTTCCCCTCCTTCCTCCCTCTCTCCCTTCCTCCCCCTCTCAAACACACACACACACACACACACACACACACACACACACACACACACACAGAAGTTGGATTGGACTATCTCTCCTACCCCTTCCCTCTCTCACTCACTCTCAAACAAACCCACACACACACACAAAAGTTGGATTGGATATCTTTTCCAGTGGCTTGAAAGCAGCTCCTCTGCCATTCCCCCCATTCCCCTGCTGCCTTTCCCAAACACCTCCACCATTGCAAATGCAGCCTGCTGTCTGGGTGGGAAATGCCTGGAACACAATAAAGCCCACCCACCACCTCCTGCTGGCAGGCTGGGGTGAGAGGAGAGGCAGAGAAGCCGGAGGGGAGCCGAGCCGAGCCTTCCAAAAGAAAGAGGCTGGGGGGAAGTGTGTGTACTACAGCATGGCTCTTTGCCTGGCTTCCTGCCTCCTCCTGTGGTCTCCTCAGTGCTCGCTTGTGCTCTCCCTCCCCAAGTGTAGTTTGATTGCAGGCGGAGCCACGTTGCCTTTTCAAACTTGCAATCAGTGAAGCTGGGCTAGATTTTTATATAGTTTTATCCAGCTGTGTGTGTGTGAGAGAGAAATAAATGGGGGCCTGGGGAGGAAGTCACTACACCTGGGGAGGGAGAGCACCAGTGAGGAGACCACAGGAGGAGGCAGGAAGCCAGGCAAAGAGCCATGCTGTAGCACACACACTGGCCCCACAACGTGGCTCTGCCTGCAATCAAACTACTCTTGGGGAGGGAGAGCACAAGCGAGCCAGGGTCCTTCCCTCCAGCCTTTGCCCAAAGCCCTGCACAGCACCAGGAGGATGAAGTTTGAATTCCTCCCCCTCCCTCCAACCCATACGTACCTTTTCCAGCTTTTTTTAACATTTAAGCAGAGTCATCCACGGTGAGGCAGTAACTAGCTCAGCTTTTTCCTTTTACTTTTTTTTTTCATGATGAGAGTGGTGAGGCTGTGCCTCACTTGCCTCACCTGACTGCACGTCACTGATTTATACTCCAGGTCCAAGAAGCAGTTGATAGCTTGAATTTGCCTGGATTTGCTACTGGGCTGAGTGAAGGTGAACAAAATTAAATTAAATCCAGACAAGATGGAGATGATGAGTAAATGTAAGGAATACGTTGAGAGAAAGGGTTCCCAGGCCAGACTTTGTAGCCATGTGAACACTTGATAACTGCTCAGTTTTAACGCTACTAAGTGCCATACAAAGAGTCTGGTTAATTTGTGAGAAGGAAGAATAGACTACAGGTGTGGGCCACTGTGGATGTAAGAGGAACTTGCTTATTTAGAATGGTAGAGGGAAATCAACTGTTTCATTTGGCTTCATTCTTATTTTCAATAAAAAATATCTAGCCAAACTGTATATGAAATATTTCTGTTAATAAACCAAAAGCCTATTCAATCTAACCATTTTCTTAATTTGTTCTCTAAATTATATTTCTTCTTTCACTACCCATCATACAGGGTACTTCCTCAAAAAGGTTCAAAACTTGCTCTTCTCTAATAAGCTCACGATGTAATACTGTTGTTAGCCTCAAGTAACTGTGTTTTCCTTTCCAACAAAAAAACCCAGCACACAGCACGGAATGCTGGTATCCGTCAGTACAATTTTGTTTGTGGTTTGTAGCTTTCAATAGCTTAGCAGCTTAATGATAAAAATCAATTCTTTTTCAAGTGAGAAACTATTTTAGACAGTACTAAAAGGCATTCATAGGATATGGTTCCCTTTTAAATTTCAAAACATGAGCATTACTTAAGCAATTTTTAAAAAATGTATTTATGGATGCCTATTTTCCATAAGAATATCTGCAGACTGAATTTTAAATAATGTGTACAGTGAGAGGATACATATCCATTGATACCCAAACAAAGCAGACCAAGTACTAATAACACCTATGGTAGTTAACAACCCCAATGTTAAGGGTTGCTTGGTTTCCAATTTTACCATATTAATTTCTTGTATGTACATAAAGGCTTTCAAGAGAATCAAAACCCAAGCAAGTTCATTGTCCCATTAATCACAGTTGTATTTTCTTATGCCTTGATATAGAATATAGAATATGTTTTCCAATATATTAGCACAAGTTCTCAAGCTTGTGGTGCAATGTTACTGTACCACATGTAAAACATGCGGACATCTGTATGACAATTTCCCCATCCCAAAATTGCAGGCTAATTCTGCTGATTGTTGACTGCCAGCAGTTCAGTTTGATTCTGACTGGCTCAAAGTTGACTCATCCTTCCATCCTTTCGAGGTGGGTAAAATGAGGACCCAAATTGTTGGGGGAAATATGCTGACTCTGTAAACCACTAAAAGAGGGCTGTAAAGCATTGTGAAGCGGTATATAAGTATGTGTTATTTCTATAATGGGAAATTTTCCAAAGATATGTAATGGTTTGAACAGTGAGTTGTATCAGCTAGGATTGCAAGATATTGTATAGATGTAAGTGATCAATGCATTTGCACAGAGTCTAGGTTTAACTAAGGTGTTTTAATCCCCTTGGATAAGAGTACCCCTCCTATCTAAATAGTGGAGAGTCTTAAGGGATTCTGGCTATGAATTCCTTAAGTGACAATAGCCTTCCAGTATCACTGAGCCAATTCTCATCTTCTAAGACTTCTGGGATAAAAGAGACTGGATCTACAGGGGATATTGAGACTTGAAAGACCATCTCCACAACTAATCCAGCTAACGACTCTTCCTCTGGGCTAGACTCTTGCTGCTATTTGAAGCTACTATATAAAGTCATATGATAAAAACATATTTTGCTAAATCTCAGTAATTTAAAACCAGTCTATTCTTTGGTGACTATAATGGCAGGGACATTGACAGTAGGCTAAATATTGGCTGATGGCTCTATCTTTAAAGAATCCCCACCCCCAACAATAGACATCCTTAAATGTTTATGTAGAAATCTGCTTGAGTTGCTGAGCACTGGACTTTACATGAATGCTATTTCATATTTTGGTGACTGGGGGAAAGGGAACAAAGTGAAAAATGGAAATTTTAACTTGGCTATTTTATAATAAAGGATGCAGTGTGCACATTCAATAAACCTGTGCTCTCTATACTTCGACGCATCTTACAGTCCTATTTACTACTTGTAAAATATATTTAATAGATCTGCCAAGAGGAAGGTAACTGAAGAGAGCTACTTTTCCTGCAATTCGAACTAGCAAGAACTTCTATTAAAAACAAAGAAAAATAGAGATTTCAGTACCAGATGTCTGGGAAGATCCCATTTGGATTTGAGCTACTTAAATTTGCAATCATGTATTTATACATCTAACAGAGCTTCTGTTTCCCCTAGAATCTGAAAATTAACTAGCTTTGTAGCATCTTCCTTGATCTGCCACCCGTGCCCTGAGGATTACAGACTCCACCTGAGCTTGTTTTACAAGCATAAGAGAAAAAAATTAATCTCTCCTGGCAGCAATCCCACTGGGATACGGATGAATAATGATATCCCTCTCCTGCTGCCCTCTCAGTCCACTAGAAAACCACTCTAACTCAGCAACATGGAAAATGCTGAAACCATTCCAGCTGTGGATTAGCAGCCAGTCAAGCATCCATCTGCTCTGTGTGAGAGAAGGTGAACATGCATTCTTACAGCTTACATAGCATTCAACAGTAACATCTTTTAGAACCCCAGTTAACGAAATGATAAAAAAAATTCCAAAAGAATTAAGAAATATTCCCTATTTTCTACAGTAGCACACTATTTTAAATAGCATCAATCTATCTGTATCTCTGTAAGACATAAACTACAAACATTTTCCTTCTGTCTTATGGACTGGATAGCCCACCTGCTGTTTACAGTCTGAACATCAGATCAAATATTAGAAATAGAATGCAATGCAGAGACATTAAGTCCTATAGATCATTTCCCAAATACGTAATTTTTCATTTGACTGTCTTAAATGACATTAATTGGAGAGATAAATTCTTAAAAAGAAAAAAAAAAAACATTGGCAGAGGCAACTCACTTTTTTTTTTACATAACCAACCGCATTTTTCTCTAAGCAATCAGGACTTTAGTCTCATCCATTTTTTTCACTCATATTTCAATATTTGCCCTTCTATTTCTTGTAACAAATCCTGGACTATATCCCCTCCTTCTTATAGTTGTCATATTCTGCTCAACCCAAATTAGAACCACTATTTAAAGATATGTTACCTTTATTTAAAATTATATGTTGCCAAACTCCAATGATTGGAGACAGCTAAAGATAAACATAAATAAAGTACCATATAAAAATAACAGTTATGCTATATTTTTTGTAATTATTTTTTTTTGCAGCTTTTTTAAATAGAAAGGATTAAATATTATCAGTAATCATATAATAATAACTGTCAAAAAGAAGAGAGATATGTAACTGCTTTTTTCTAGACCTGGATCGCTGGGAGTGATAAAAAGATATTGTGTCTGTTTGTGTGTGTGTGTGTGTGTACATTCTTCTGAACTTGGTTTTCCTCTCTACATTTTCTCCCATCATTGCACTGCATAAAAATACAATATGGCATACTAAGTCAGCAATGAGTGGTGGGCACTGTCATCTTGATTTACCTACTGATTGTGCTTTGTTGGAATGGCTGAGAGCAACAGGTGGTTTTAGTTTAAAGTTTGCTTTAGAACTTCAAGGGTGGGGGAATATGAAGGAATTACTTACGTCTGGGGAGACACTGAGAACTTAGGTCACGCAAACCATGGAATGTATGCACAGGAAAAAAAATTCAGAATGCCACTAGGTCCTAGAAAAAATAACAGCAGCTCACAAAACAATTTCACCCACTTACATGCATTATGGAAAATCAAAACAAATGTATCCTGTGCCAGTGTTAATTTGCAATTTCTTGCTAAAGGCTCTGCCATAAATCAAGTTAAGTTTGCAAAAAGAAGTTTTAAGCAGAATTTATAGTTCTAAATGCCCCAGTATTAAGTACATAGGCACAAGCAGCTTTTACCAACCTGGTAATTTCTAATGCATAGGGGCTGAAGTTGTCGGAGGGAGCCAGGTTGGGAAAGAGTGAAAAAAAGGCAGGCATGGTTATTTATGTGACTGCTGGAAAAGAGGAGAGAATAAAGAGAAGTCTGATGGACTTAAAGGAGACTTTAACTTATTGGAGTGAGGCAGGTTCCCTGCGTAAGAAGAATGCAAGTAAACTGTGACATATTATTGAGATAATCTCAAATCTGTTTTATCTTGCCTGTATAATATTGAAAGTACTTTTCAGAAATTTACAACTTGTAACACTGATAGCGTGATGCTACTTTTCCTATTTTAAGCTATGTATTATGAGCATTAACTTACTTTATGTAAGCTACATCTGATGTTTTACCCTGTAAATTCCTTTATGGTAAAGCCTAGGGATAGGTTTTGTCCCTATGCAAGGCAGCAAACAACTGGGATTATATTTCCATGACAATTCTGATATTGACAGAAGTCTCGTATTAGGGTTGTAGAGTGCTTCAGATTTAGAGTGAAAAAGGTCTGTTAAGGTGCATGGGGGCATGAATGCAGATCCTCTCTGCATATCTTAAAGCAATCGTCTCTTTCCCAAGATTATGTAGCTGCCCTATGATACCAGGAAAGGAGGCGGCTGCTTTAAAGAGTTGAGGATGAGCATCCATTTATGTCTCTTTTTGTTCTGAAGGATTTTATAAAAACTCAGTTCTAAAATACTTAAAATATATATCAAAAATATATTTCCTTGTTTCAAAATATATTTCCTTATCAAAATATATTTCCTTATCAAAATATATTTCCTTGTTTCTCGCCTGACTGCAGAGAAAATTAAAGAAGAGCCTGCACATTTATTTTACTGGTTTCCTACTCGGTCAATTCTCAGTAAGATACGGTACAAAAAGTCATTTTTTTATCCCACTGTCAAAACTGCCACTAGTTGTACCATAAAATATTTTTTTTAAGAAAGTTATGAGCAGGCACCAGTTATATAGGTTGTAAAATCAGTTTAAATGTTTGCTAATACTCTTGCAAACCCTTAAAGAAAATTAAGTTTATTGTATTACGACTGTAGTATAACCCCAAATAAAGGGGAACGCTCTTCAACAGAAATGCAATTGTTGATCAAATAAATTCTATTATGTAGAATATTTCATGTTCACTAAGTAAGTGGAGGTGAACAATGCTGTTTGGTTTGTCATCCCTACATGTGTGGTGGAAGTGGAATGTATTCTGAAGTTGGGGTGGGGGGATGTTCCAGAGGGCAAAGAACCTCTCCCTCCTGTGACTTGAAGCCATATTCTATATTCTCAGGTTCATATCTCAATACAGGGAAATAAAATGGTCATTTCCCTTTAAACTGTTGCCTAATTAAACCCTCAACTTGCTTTTTCAAATCAAGATAATTTAAAATGCTGCTTGAATGACCAACTTTTCCAGGAACCATCTTTTTCTGGACTCTAATGAAGGAGATAAAAAGATAGATGAAACCATCTAATGAAAATATACACTTATATTCTCTTGGGACATACACTCAAAATGGCCTTTTCCTATTAATCCTAAACCCTCCAGAACTGATTGGAAAACCAAAATGAGTTCGAAAGAGAAGACTTTCCAAATTTGGACTCTTCTCTGTTGCTCAGGATTGTGCCCAACTACCGTATATCAGTCGTCCACTGAAAACAAGCATCCCATTTCAGTTTTCTAACAGTCTCAACTATTTTCCTATGAACCCGCTCTAAATCCATAATGAATAGCTAAGAGACCTCCCCAAATAAATAGGGAAGATATGCAGGAGATACAGAAATGAAAAGGAACACTGTAAAGTCTCAGTATATCTGTGCCTGAAATAAATACAAACACAATATACTGATAAACTGATGATAAACTCTTGAAAGTAGTTATAAGAATATTCCACAGAATAGAAGACTCTGTCCATACAGAAGGATATATGAGAAGGATTTCAATAATTCCAGATTGTACCTAAAATAATACAGCATGTAGCAAAATTTTGTCTAGCATTATGTTATAAGGAGCAGCTAAATATAAAATGAGTTAAGAGTTATTGGATGTAGAATATTATAGTGAGTGCGTGTTATTTAAATGTTGGCACTTAACTGAGAAAGTAATAGATCAATCACTAATATTATCAAGCATTTTAATAATACTTTAATGCATTATTAAAGCAGTGTTTTTATATAATTGGGGTTTAGTAATACAATCTTTTGCTCACTTGCTATGTTACCATTTAATTCAAACTAATTATCATTTAGAAACTTTTTGGTGATTTAATTGAAAAATATGCATTTAAATTTACATTATTATATTTATAGTGTACTTGGTTTACTTTATTTATTTGTCTCAATCTATTGAGTAATTTTAAAATGCATCTTTACTTCTGTGACCAACCTGTACATAATGATGATCAATATTGTTAATGAAGTTACTCATTTTCATTCATTTGTCCTTGAGAAAAGCCTGTACTCTTGACAACAAATATGATCCTGTACTTTAATCTGCTTTTCTGTTTAGTATGGTTATAATCTATAAGAGTGGCCTTCCATATTTTTCATAGCCAATAAAGCCTTCATCTGAAACAACATTTTTAACTGTCACTGCTCAATTATGTGATAAAATAGTTGATTCTTAAGGTAAGATATTTAAAACAAGGATAACACCCTCAATATTTTATTAGTGCAACTGGATTTGAAAAACTGCTTTGTGGGTTATAAGCCTTTAGAAAATGAATGGCAAATAAAAAGGGGAATGAAGTCTTATCCACATAGCTTCTGTTGAAAAGCAGGAAGGATCCTGTGAGCTCCCTCTTGTGGGAAAAATAAACCAAAGAGCTGGTAAAGAGAGAAAAAACACATGGACAGAACAGAAAGTAAGGATATGTGCAGTGAAGGGTCTCACAGTATGGAACCAAAAGTTACAAGAGGGCCCATAAAATTTGGATGCCTGAAGTGCCCTAAAACACCTTCGTCTCATACAAAGAAATTTAGCAATCCAACTCTTGAAGCTGTAGAAAAACTAATCTTAAGCCAGATCTTCTTCTATACTTCATTCTGCCAATTTTCTTGGCTGGTTTTGGAGCAAGATCAGAAAAGTTATATTTTAATTAAGCATTCAAATAGTCTTTCCCCCCCTTTTGCCTAGTACTAGTTCATACATATTAAAAACCTGTCATCTTCTGAAATGATAGTTTTATTTATATCTAGGAAGACAAGGAAATCAGCTATAACTCTATAGTAACCCCTTTTTAACCAGATATGTTGTACTACATCCCCATTAACAAGCTGGGGAAGTTGGGCCTAGGTGGTTAGCAAGAATTATTCTACAGTGAGAAAAGTGATCCTCATATCTATCTAGAATCTAAGCTCTGACATCTTTATGCATATTGCTGATGAGCTCCTTTGAAGAAGACTCCTGGGTCTGGAAATCGAGCATTTTGACAATTGTCTTTGGATTCACAAATTAATTGGGAAGGGATGATGTTGATAAAATAAAATAAATACAAAATACACATTGAACATACTTTAGGTTTGTAACCTCCAGATTTAGAATGTGTGTCTTGTGGAAGCAGTGCTCAGATTGCTCTGAGGGGTGATTTTTACAATGGAATCAGAAATCAATTTCTGCCATCTAACATTCATTATCGAGTCCTTTTTTATACTCAGAACATATTAGCGATCTTTTTTTTACTTCTGCAAGCAAAATAAAAGAGCCAGGAATAAAGCTGGATTCCCTTTAAAGATATAAATCTTCTCCTTGCCTGAATGACCACTCCAGCATGGAGTACTATCTGCTTTCTGTGAGTTTTGTTTTACTGTTGGTAAATACATTATTTTTTGTAAGATAAGCTTTGAAAGGTTATCAAATTAAAAAGACAATCAATGTATCCCAAAATAAGAAAAGATAAATTAAAAACAAACATCTCTCTACCCTCCAAACCTTATGAGTAAATTGTGAACATGGCTATTATTGCAACCATGTTTTGCAATGTTGACATGCGTTTTTTCACTTCCGCCTACAGTTTTCACTGCCAGCATCATTAAGAGATTCTTCAAATTACTTTTTAAATATCTCTCCCCCCAAGGACTTTCACTTGCATCTAATTAGACTACTTACCCCATGCCATGTAATTCCCTATTGCCAAAACTGTTAAATGCTTCAATAAGTAAGTGAGAAAGGCATCAATGGAACAGGACAGATGCAATGCCACTGGTTAACAATAGAGGTGTGAAGTGACTCCTTTAATTATGAAGCTCATTAATGCATAGTTTGCATATGTGTGTGGGTTGTGGGAATCTATGGGAGGATACTTAGTGGCAATTCTGTTAAAATACCTAATTTCTTCCACAAAGCAAACAATTTCAGAAAAACTCACTGTCTCTTAGTAAAACAACATAAAAGAAACTAAAACTCTTAGGCTGAATGTTAATAAAGAAAATGTGGTAACTTTATTATTTACACTTCAATTTACATTTATAAAAATCTTCACATTCCAATTATATTAGAAATTTAATTTTATTTATTCTGGGATAGCAAATGAAAGAAGCAAACTACATTTTAAGAGAAGATCTGATGTTGGCAAAAAAGCAAACCAAAATACACCTTTCATCAAATAAATCTGTATTAAGTAGAATCCATTGCATGAGGTATGGGGCATATAATTTAGGATGGCAGCCAAAACCATTATTGAAAAATTTAATTACTTATTTGTAAGCAAAAGCTTAACTAAAGTGTCTAACTGGTATTTTCAGAAATGTAATTCTTTAAAATGAAGAATGCAGCTACAATCATAGTTCTTCTATAGTTATTAAGGCAACCTAAATTTGATAGAAATAATTATATTTTTCACTCATTTATTTACAGGAGGAGAGATCTACATTATCTGAAGCTTGATTTCCACCTGTAGGACACTCATGCAAACAGGAAAGCCATATTTATCAGCTACAATATTGCTTCTCCTAACACCCTTTTGGAGATAATCTAAGATAGCACCGGAGAAAAATGTGTGCCTAGCCTGTAGGTAGAGGAGTATGTGAAACCAGCCTTCTTAAGCTGTTCCCAAATGGGAAGATTTGCAAATCCTAACCTTCTTCAGATAGGACTAAAGGTCTGGAATAGAGTAGAGTAGAGTAGAGTAGAGTAGAATATAACAGAACAGATTTATTTGGCCAAGTGTGACTAGGCACACAAGGACTTTTTCTCCAGTGCATAAGCTCTCGATGTACATGCAAAACAACAGAGTAATAATAATTATAATATGATACCAATAAGAGGGGGCAGTAGAGAAGATGAAAAGGATTATATATTACAGCTAAACAACATGGGTAAATATACTTAGACATCAGTGGTGGGTTCAGGATCCCGTTGCAACCGGTACAGTTGTAACGTAGCCCGTGTTCTCCACATGAACACGCACAGCACGCGCACAGAGCATGCGCACAGAGCATGCATGCATCCTACCCTTCAGCGACGCCTCCGCGACGCTCCAGCTGCTCAGCGGAGTGTCACACAGGCACTGTATGCGCCGTGCGCGTGTGCAGAACTGCCAAGGAGTTTAAAGACAAGTAAGGATGATGGGCGGGCGGGTGGGCTCTCCGGAGCACCGTACCGGTACCCGGTGCTTCGGGCAGGCACCGGTACGCCAGTACCGGGACAAATCACCTGCAACCCACCACCGTTAGACATTGAACTTAACACTTCTATAATCCAATTCATTTTTTAAAAAAATTTAACCAATGTGTTTCTATTGTTAAACTTAGCTAATGCCTAAAAATGTTACTTGACTGACTTGACTTAAACACTGCCCACATTCTTAAGATCTCCAATTATCTGTTAAATCTATGTGACACATAAGGGACAAAATAGAGAGCAGGCAAGTAACTGATTCATTCTTGGTTCACAATGACAAGTATAATGGGAAGAAGGAATAATCTTGAGAAATTGAAAGAAGAGCCACTATGAAGACAAAAAGGCAGCTAAAATAAATCTGAGTTTGGGATAGAACTGCAATCCGAGTAACAATCTCCCATAAGACCATCCCTAGTTCTCATGAAAATAAAGAGAGGGAGGGGATGCACATTTAGAGTTGCAGGATTCTGTTACTGGAACATTATAATAAAAATAGCATTAGCAAGAACGACTTTGGTTTCATAGTCTGTTCTGCCTTGAAGAGTTTACATGAAGAGATGTACTTAAGATAAATTCATGTCACAATGAGGAAAAAAGGAGATAAAAGTTAGGAATAGGGTACTGATCCATTATCTTATCAATAGTCTGACTCCAATCACCTGATATCTAGTTCTATATGACCAAGGATATTTCTGGATTTCTGATTTAAAAATAAAACCCATTTGGTTGGAAATTGAGGCAACTTTCAAAAACAATTAGCAACAGGAAAAGGGAGTTTTATGTCCAAAAAGAAAAAAAATAACTAATAATTCCCCTGGGTGTGCCCAAAGTAGCTTTCTGGATGCTGGCCAATATATTTGCCTCTCTCTTTTTTATAATAAAAATTACACTACTGAATAAAAATGTACTCCATTGCTCCTAGCAGCTGCCTGTGGCTGCCAGACAACACATTAAGCTGGCATAGACAAAGTTTAAAATTAAAACCACGAAAGCACTCCAATCTTCCAGCACAATTTTTAATTATATTCAGCAGTATGACATCTTTCCTTTAAAAATAAAAATAAAATTAGTACTTCAAAAAAACAAGAGCTGCTTTCAGCATATATAAAATTTTTGTGGGATGAAGATTTTTGATTCCTACAAAAGTAGTCTGAAAGTTAATAAACGTAAATATTAATATAGTTAATATATGTAATTTTTATATTTTATATAATTATATTTTATATGTATAATATAATGAAAATTCTATCCCTTGATGAAATCTAGTTACAAACTAATGGATGAATTCCCAATGTATTGCCTTCACAACTCCTGCTATGTCACTTCTGATAATTTAAGATCACACAAAGATTATAGCAAATATCTTGTTTTGTCCATTTTACCATGGCAGTAGGAGGGAGTACTTTCTTTGGCTTCATCATAATTAATAAAAAGAAATAACTTACTGTCAGAATAGAGAGCAGTTCTTTCATGTTACACTCGGGTTTTAAATGCTCCTTGAACATTCTGATGGTTGGATGCTTCAAATAGTAGTAAGAAGCAATGCGGCCATACGTCAGAGGTTCAATATTGCGGTCATCCTATTAGACATTAAAAAATATATACATTGTAATAGAAGTAATGCAGAGTGTATATGAGACGAGTTAAACACATTTTAGACAGCATTATATCAGAAATGTGTAAATTGCATTGTGTTGAGATTGGGATTAAAAATATATATTATCATCATCATTTTACTCATTGTGTATCTAGTGTAGGATGAAGGCCTCTTCCACATGTTTCCAACCAATACGTCCTGAGCTTTCTTTTGCCAATTGGGACCGCAATATTGCTGATGTCATAAATCAATCTTGTTTTAAGTCTTTTTTGTGGACGCTTTTTATCAAATGGGATCCATTCTATGACTGCCTTGGTCCATCTGCCATCAGTTCTTCTTGCTATTGACTAGCCCATTTCCATTTCAATGCTTTTACTCTCTTGATGATATGGCATATTTTCATTTGTTCTCTAATGTATGCACAGGTCTTTATCTCTTATCTTGCAATGCCGAGCATGTATCTTTCCACATTGCGCCACTTGCAGCTTTTGAATCGATACAAATATATATGTATATATATAAATGACCCTTACTGATGTAAATGCCAAATTTACAGAAAAATCCCACTGGGTTGGGATTCTTGGGTACCCCAAGAATTCCATAATAATAAGTTCTAATAACCTTTACCAATTCTTCTCTCAAAATGTAGGATGGAGTATAAATTAACCTTACCTCTCCTATTTTAATGCAGTAGGAGTATTCCAGATCAAGAAGTGATTTCTCAACAAGGTTGGAAAGAAACTTGTTCATGTTATCATGGCTCACATCCTCTAAGTTATAGTAACTGCATAAATGAAAATAGGACAGATTTAAAAATAAATATTGCTCATATGCAAATAACAATATAATGTAACACTGCCCAACATGTATTTGTAGTGTAGATTGTCATTCACTTTAGGTGTAAATCAATTGCCACTTTATATATTATATTTCCCTGACTGAATGCTTGAGGGAATATAATTGAGATTAAAGGACAAGTAATTCTATTTTCCCTTAAGATGCTGGATCGAAACTGGGAGACTGAGAGTTCTAGGTATGACAGCCAACTGGGTGACCTTGGATCAGTCATTTTTCTCACTTCAATCCACTTCATAGAGTCGCTGTGAGAAAAATAGGAAGCAGGAATACAGGTAGTCCTCGACCTACAACCACAATTGAAAAGTTCTTCTAGTAAGTAAGACTTTCGTTAAGTGGGTTTTACCCCATTTACGACCTTTCTTGCCAGAGATGTTAAATGAATAACGGCTGTTGTTAAATTAATAACACAGTTGTGAATGTGGCTTCCCTACTGCTTGTCAGAATGTTACAAAATGAGATCACATGACCTCGAGACAATACAGCCATAAATATGAGTCAGTTGCCAAGTGCCACATGACCAATTTTGATCATGTGGCCATGGGGATGCCGCAATTATCATAACTGTGAAAAATGGTCATAAGTGACTTTTTCAGTACCATTATAATTTCAAATGGTCACTAAATGAAGTATAAGTGGGAAACTATCTGTATTATGTATATACTGTAAACTGCCTTGGATTGAACAAAATGAGGTTAAAAATCAGTCCATCAGTGTTCCACCTTAGGCATGAAAATCAGTTGGGGGAATTTTGAGCCAGTCATTCTTAGCCCAAAGCACTTCTCAGGTTGTTGTTGGGAAAATGGGAGGAGGAAAGACTATTAATTATATTTTCTGCCTTTTGTTATTTATAAAAATAATAAAGCCAGGATAAAAAATAAATATACATATACATATACACATACATACATACATACATACATACATACATACATACATACATACATATTTGTGTTACAACCCCTGGTATGCCTAAATATGGGAGGAAGGTCACTACTCCCTCTTTCTGTCCTTCGGCTTATCACAGAAGACCATGCAGGCAGAAAACCATATTTTAATTTTATTTTTAATGTTGCCTTTTTATATTTGTGTTGTATTTGTACTGATAAATAAATAAAGGGAGACTAGTATAGATCTATTTCGAGCTAATTAGCTCTCATCAGCTAGCCATACCCTTACTGGGATTTGAACCCGGGCTGTATATATCTTAGGCAGGAGTCTTAGCCACTAAGCTAAGCCACCAGTAAGGGTTATCAGTAATAAAATAAAATAAAAAATATGGTTTACTGCCTGCATGGTCTTCTGTGATAAGCCGAAGGACAGAAAGAGGGAGTAGTGACCTTCCTCCCATATTTAGGCATACCAGGGGTTGTAACACAAATACATACCTATTTCCCTGGCTCAACTGATAAGGAAGTGAGCCCGTGGCTTAGTGGCTAAGACTCCTGCCTAAGATATATACAGCCACACACACACACACACACACACACACACACACGCTTTCTAGTTATTACTCTATGTGAATTTTCAACAATTGGATAAACACAAAGTGATCAGTACCATTTAATTTTTTTTATAATGTTATTGAGAGTTTTACATAATTAAAAGATAAAGGAGATCAAATGTATAAAAGAAAAAGGGTAAAAGAAGAAGTGCTAGAAACACTTAGAGAGAGAAAGAGAGAGAAAAGTAAAAGTTAAGCAGCAGCTTCGGATCTTATTTACAATTGCAACTAAACTTATACCATTTCTGCCCCTTTAGAAATACATTATAGTGCCCTTCTTCCTATATTTAACCTCTTTTAATCAGCAAACCTAGAAATTATCAGCTAACTTTTATCCAATTCTAGCAAAAGTCCACAAAAGATTTCTAGTCTTTTATATAAACACTTATTGTTTTGTCCCTTATTAAACGGTCACTTTGGCCATCTTTGCAAATTCTGCCAACTTCACAATCCATTCCTCAACAGTGGATACTTCTGTACTTTCCCATCTTTGTGTCTTGCTGTACATTCAAACTGATTTTTCCACAAATGTCTTTATTATTTTAGGTGTATGGGTTTTATTAAAATGCAGGTGTCAAATACTGTGATGATGTATTCCCAATTATTCTAATTCCAAATTTGTACTGTTTGTGCTCCCTGTTACAAAAGCACCATTTAGGTAAAACTTAGCAAAACATTTTGAGAATAAACAGTGTTTAGATATATCGGTTTATGTTTGTTGTCCAATGTAAGTAGTTTCTTTTAGCTCCAAGTGGCTTCCTTTAGATATCGAACAATGTATTTACTACATAATTTGCTATAAGGTATAAATTTGAGGGGACATGTATAACAGTTATTTTATGAAATGTTATAGCATGCATTTTGATATATCAATATGTAGTTTGGAACAAATTGTACATAAGAAAGATCTCTTATAAATGGTTAGCTCCCAGATTTCGCACACTACCTTAATACTTTCATATAAATCTCTCTCTATATTATTGTGCACTGAACTAGTATGGCTGATGCATTTCATATTTCTACTAGTAATCTGCGTTTCCCCATTTCTGTGAATTTATTGTCATTCGCTTTCCCCAGCAGCTTACAACTTTTGTCATTTTATCTTATTGTTATATATTTTATTCCTCCCCATCCCCTAAAAAAAATATTAATAAAATTCTTGATGTAGGATGATAAATAGGAGTGGTATTCAGCAGGCTCTGACCAGTTCTGGAGAAACGGTAGCGGAAATTTTGAGTAGTTCAGAAAACCGGTAAATACCACCTCTGTCTGGACCCACCCCCATCTATTCTCTGCCTCACGAGTCCCAGCTGATCGGGAGGGAATGGGAATTTTGCAGTAACCTTCCCCTGAATGGGAAGGGAATGGAGATTTTATGGTATCCTTCCCCTGCCACGTCCACCAAGCCGTGCCACGCCCACCAAGCCATGCCCACAGAACTGGTAGTAAAATTTTTTGAATCCCATTACTGATGATCAAATAGTCTTGCATTTTGAAAATAACGTCTGCTAAAAAACAGTTGAACAATTCCAGCATTCAGCATACTTAGATAGTTTCCTCCGGGAGAATGAGATAATGGCCAGGGAAAGGGATAGATTTTTGACTTTTGTTCAGAATAACCATAAGAACATTTTTAGTTTTTTTCAATGAAACAATTCATTTACATATAAGGAGACAGATTATGAATTGTGTTTTTAATTACAAGGATGTTGCTTAAAATTTAATGGCGTTCATAACTATTAATAGTAATGTATTGTATAATCATGATAGCATGTGACATGTAGTCATACTTTAGTTATTACTATTCTGGAAATTACTCTAAAAGGAAATTGCTGATATATAAATTTTGTACAATAATTAAAATGACACACTACATTTTAACTGAAATTACAAAACAGAAAGGAAAGTATATTTTATTCTAACTTATCATTTTAGGAAGTTATCATCCAGTGAGAAATTAAACATCGTAAGGATCTTAAATATTTAATTTTGTATTAATTTTGTATTAATTTTAATTTTGTATTAATTTAAATAAAAATTAAATATTCAGCTGTATACAAGGCTTAGAATTGAGTTAATTGATTCATATGAGAAATTTTTTAAAAATAACTATTATGTTCCACAGATGAAATCCTACCTGCAGCAAAATGGAATATTACAGGATTCTTTCCATTCAGACTATTATCAGTGTTTTATTTATATTTCTTCTCAGATTATTTGAATGCAGATGCTACACTAAACTATGGTTCATTAAATCAAAATAAATTTCCTAAATTCACACAATGTGCTTGTTCATAATTCATGGTTTGGAAATCACATTGTAAATCTGGATTGTACAACGTGCTAAGTTAAAATCAAACCAACTAGATAATGGTTTAAAGCAATTCATGAATCAAACTGTTATGCCAATTGGAGTGATTACTTCTGAGCCACCTTTGTTCTTTAAAGAAAATTTTTTTACATGTATTGGACGATAATACAAATATTGTCTACTTTTATTACAATATTTGTAGAAAATACATGCTTTTAAACAAATCTTTGTCTGCAATACAATTCTATTTATGATTTTTCAGAAATAAAATTCAAGGCAACAAATTTTCTACCAAGACTGAAACACTATACACTGAACACAACAGACAGTTCTTTTGTAGTCTATAGATTAAGTAATAATCTTTGGAAATATAATGATTTGATCTTCTATAACGAAAATAACATTTATATATATGCCAATGTAATATTGAGATTAATTTCTGCAAATGCTTCATTTAATTTCAACAGAGTCTGGGAGGTGAGTTAATTGCAATGGAAGATAATTTTATATCAAATTGTGAACATTTTTGTAGACTATTATATATATCATACCATTCTCCTCTGAAAACCGCAAGGCTACAAAACAAATCATGAACCATGTAACAGAATAACGTTCTATTAAAAAGAATAAAATAGACTGATGATTACATAGAATTTCATGAATAAATCTTCTAGTTTCCCAACTTGAAGAGAAAAAACTAAAATGCCAGAAGAAAATCCAACTGAATCAAACTTTTCCTAGGTTTTATTCAAACACCATAGCATAGGCAAGTATATAGAATTTCCCTTCCTCAAATATCCTAATTTAGAAAGATTCTTTAGAATAGATTTGGGAAAGTGTGAGGGTGAAGAGTAAAAACATATCTCTGCAACTTGAGGCTTCCTTACATAATGCTATAATTAATTATTTGACTGCGACTCTAAATAAACCTATAAGTGAGTTATATCATTCACATTCAGTAGGACTTACTTTTGTATAAACATGCACTAGATTTCTGAGTTAACACAGTTTTTTTAAAAAACAAACAAACTTCTATTCTGTCAAACAGGAATCCAGCTAGAAAGATTATCCCTCTTTTTATTTGACACTGCTACTACTATCACTTTTGTGTACTTTAAATGTTCCTATGTTCAAAGCTGCATAAAGCTACACTATACAGCTATATAGCTACACTGCTCCCCCTTTTCTGGGTAACTGTATTATCTAACTATTTAATTGAGGATAAAGAATAAAAACAATGCAGTTTCATGGTCTTTGCATTGAATCATCCAGTCATTATTTCCCCTCTGCTGCAAACAGACAGCCCTCCTTTTTTGTCAGCACCCCATTTCATTTATTTCTCAGTGAAACCCAGTTTTACAATAATTGACTTGTCAGGAGCTTTAATTTATGAGGCTGGGCTCTGTAAGCTTTCTCCTATATTCTGCTCAACCTGCACACAAGCAAGGTTGAATATTTACAATGCTGTTAACAGGTGCTGAGTTGTTTAATGATTCTAATAGCCAGAAGCGTACTGAGAAAGCCAGCGGGATCACAATTACAGGCTGTTTGAACACAACAATTACTCGTCCCCTGAGAGGTGTGAAAGTCAAAGGCAGTTTTATACTAACAGTATCTAGCACATGGACTAGACAGGGTAACTTCTATTAGTAGCCCATTGGGGAACAATGCAACAACAAACTCCAAGGTACCATAAAAAATTACTAAGTGTGTAAGGTTTAAATAATCAAAACACTAAAGCAGCTACCTTTCTTTCCTGACTGGCCCTGAAATAACAGATGACAACAAAAACAAACCACTAAAACAGCAAATATCCAAAATAACCCTTCCACACATACTCACACATACAAAAGAACTATTTTTCCTTGTATAAACAAGGCTGGAATTTCATCAGCTGAGAAACGGAGACATGCAGAGACATAAAATGTAGATGAAGTTACAACGACCATTTTGGGTTTAATGTGGATGATGGTGGCAATAGCTTCCTGTTTAGTGTATGTAAGCCTGAGCCACAATCTCCCTGGGAAATTTTTCATGAGCCTTGAAATGGTGCTGTTAAAATTGTCAGGCCTGTAAGTCATTTGTTACAAAACGCCATGTTTTTAATGCTTGGATTATATGGTAGAAGCAATGACACAGATAATGAAAGCAGGTTCCAGAATATACTTTTTAAAAAATATCTGCCTCTACTCAGAGAAAGTTGTGAAGAAAAAAAATCTCACAAGAACCCGGTTTGTGATTATTGTAATTTTCTTGAAACGTAGAAATATCTTATAAATATAACATAAACAGCCATCTTAACGAATGGTGTTCCATTTTATTCACTTAAAATATTTTCAACATCATGCAATTTAGGTGATGCTATTGATGAGAATTTGTTTAACTTCAGGATAGGATGCTTGGGCAAAATATGCTATTCTAAGCATAGCCCTGATAGATGAAACACTGGGGAGATGACCCAATCAATGTCTTTTCTGTATCTAATCCAAGAGTTGTAGTTCAACATGCCTCGATTGGTAGGAAATTGGCCTTCCCTGGAGAGCCATTTCATTTGCAAGAGAAAAGGGATTTCTGCCACTAATACATTGAATGGCCATTATTATCATTTTTGACTGGTAATCAAAATGGAACCAAACTGTAGAGTTACTTTTATCTGACCAATACAATTTGTTAGGCTGTCTGCAAAACCATACATGTTTTGAAAGCATCAATGATTTAGATATAAGTTTATATTTAACCTTGTTTGTCTTATTTTATTTAAAGTAGACATTGTTCAATTTGTCGACCTGTAGAATTCTGGCCGGAGGTTGTAGTAAAAATTACTCACTTATTATATTTTTGCTTTCATAGAATATGTCAAATAACTGCAGAATGATACTTAAACAACAAATTATGCTGCACAACTGTACAGCTCCTTATGCTGCACTCAAAGAGGCTCTGAAGAGTTGAGAGACCATCCAAATAGCCATAAGAGATATTAGGCAGAAAATTAAAAAAATATTCTCTCATTCCAGTGAAAACTTTTATTGGACTTTAGCTTGGTTACCTTTTTAAAAGGAGAGCTTTTCTGTTTCTAGCACGTTACCTCTAGCAGAATCTCAGAAGTAATAAATAGAAAGGACAAATAACCGAAAGATTAATACATCTTTCTGACATTAAGTTTAGTATTTACCGTAATTGTCACTATCAATGTTTGCAAATGAATTTGTTGCCTTATGAAAGGGGCAACTTCATTTTTTTATATCTTTCCTAAACCAAAGAAATTAAAGAGGAGTTTTGATTGCCAAAGATTCTTTTTCTTTATATCCAAAGATAACTATATATGATGAGTTCTACTCTGGTTTCTTCTCTTACACTAGTGTGTGACTCCATAAACGCAGAGGGTATTATGCTCCAGCCAAAAAAATAAAATAAAAAATACTTCAGAGAAGAGAGGGGAGATAGGTAATTATGGCATGTTCAGATAATGAAGCATATTTAAAAAAGGGCTCTGCATGTAGTGTCTTTGTTTTTCTTATAAGTTGACAGAAAATTTGTTTTTAAAAACAAATATTAAGAAGCATTAGCAAAAAAGGGAAGTGTTGACAATACTGTGATCTTAAATACATTTATAAAGGAATTGAGTGCCACTAAAATTAATGGCATTTGCCACGGTGTTACTCTGCCAGATCCAAATGACTGAGAATAATGAAGACTGAACGCCTAACATTCCAATTATTAACACATATGATTGTTTAATTCTAGAGGACAGCTATTTATCTAGGGCTCAACGGTTAAAAGAAGAGCTGGGAGAGAGAATATTTAAAACACATTATGCAGTCTGTGTCCCTTCTAGCTCTTCCCTTTCATAATTAGGATGGAGGTAATGGATGAAGTCCTTGAAGTCTATCTATTCACTCTGTCACAAACACACTTTCTAGTGTCTTAGCTCATTTGTTACTACTTGACCAATTTGCAACTTAGATTTTAGCAATTGGTGACATTTAAAACTATGTGAAAATCAGCTTGCACACAGGGTAAGTACATACGAACATAGCAGGGTGTGCATGGAATATTCACTCTAAGAAGCATTTTACCATTTATGTCAAATTCATTTAAGTCCTTAATATAGTATGATAAGATAGCAGAGAATGAAAGTAACTAACTGGTTAGTATGCCAGGAAAAGCTGGACAGCAAAGCAATAGTGTGAGAATTATTACTCTGAAGCATGCCTAAACTGACTTATGGACTGTTTTGCCTGATGAAATCGCTATTTATATATATCTCACAGCAGTGATGGGCTCTGTGGAACTGCTAAGAAATATTCATATCTAGACTTTATATTCTGGGTCCTATACAATGCTAATTATAATTATAATTGGGAACGCTTTCTATTGAAGCAAGCAATTCTATTAATTAAGCAAAATAAATTTTGAAGAAACAGAGAGAAGTTTGTGCAACATAAGCAGACCAGTATGTATGTACTGTATATGCATATGAGAGTGCATGTAAATATGAATGTGTGCACATGGACACAAACACACACGGACACAAATCTTTACTACTTAATGGCCACACTAGGTGAGGAATTCAGGGAGCTGAAGCCAACCCAGCTGGAGGAGATTCAGACTGCAAAATACTATATTAAATGGATAAGAGGATGGAACATATCTCTAGAAAGACTGAATCAAGATAGAAAAAAGCGAAGCAGTGGACGAATACCATCTAGGAACAGATTCCCGGAAAGACTGAACACTGAATTCCCCTTCCCATGTAAAGTCTTTTTAGATAGTAAGTTGTGTGACATATTTTAAATTCAATAGGTAGACATCCATCTGCTCAACAGGCATTGTTTTTCTTTCTCTTGAGACTTGATATACATCCTCAAAATCTGTTCCAAAGGTTTGGGGCACTGTTTCTATTTAACAAAACACATAATTGGCTTCTGCTCATTAGAATGATGCTGCCAATTCAAAAAGAGTAGAAGCCATTATGCTCAATTCCTGTGGGTTATAAATTGAACCTTCAGACAATTCTGAAGAATGATAGGCTTGTGCATAGTTTGATGATGATTTGGGAGGGGAAAAATGTTTGGACATCACACAAAAGCAGCATCTCTCTTCAGTAAAGTTGCCCAGCCTCGTTCCATCTTTCCGTGTAAGCATTCTGCTTTAAATATCATATTAATTCTACTGAATAGACCCCTTAAACTAGTGGCATCCTTTGTTTTTAGGCTTGTTCAGAAGGCTGAAAGAAGTCAAGGGTTTTTTTTTTTTAAATAAACATCAGAGGTGCTGTGTTACTTCTTCTGAATCACTTGAAAAGTGTGCATAGCCCTAGGGATTCTAAGCAACAGACTGGCAGTTCTGTAACAAAAGCACACCATCTTTGCCTTTGTTCTGAGAATAATGCCCTACATGGAAAAGTAAAAAGTACTAAAGTAGAACTGAATATTTAATGAAAAAATATCATTCCAGAGATTATATTCTGTTGAAATCAAGACAGCATTAATTGACAGCAAATAAATGGTATGTGCCTTGTCACTGAGTTAGGACTATTTTTCCCCCTAGCAAATATTGTATTGTAATTATTTCTTAGTATTTGGTACTAGTGCTTAATATTTTCTTCTGCAAACAAACATGATTTTAAATAATGGTTAAAAATCAGAAAAGTAAAAAGTGACTATCAGAGAATGCTCAAGTTCATACTGTATTAAATTATTTTTGGAGGACCAAATCTCATATTTGTTATACAGGGGTAGGAAATATTTGGTGGCCAATGGATGAATTTATATTTTTTAATGGATACAAATTGTGAATTATACATGTGGAGAAGGTTAGATATTTCAGGAATTTGACAGCTCCTAGTCTTAGAAAAGGGCTAGTCTGGGAATATACAGACTACTGTAATAGTAGATTACAACTACTATTCTCTTCTCATAGCACTGAATATCTTGAAACAGATTTTTTCTACAGATCAAACTATCTGTACCAGTAATATAGATGTTCTGGTTTTCCAGACAGCTGCTTCCCCAACATTGTGGCTGATATGGCTGAGTACTTAACTCTCATTTTGCACTGCAATTTTCAAAATATTGAAGCTGGAATATCATAATGAATGTCATACTGATTGAAAATTAGAAGCTGTTGTTTAAAACTTGCCATATCATTACTATTACTCATTCTGAAATTTAAACTCAGTGCTTTGCAAAACATGGAATTATTTAGTACTTAATAAAAGTGCAGAATTAGTAATGAAACATGGCCAGAAATTTTAAAAAAGCAGCAAGATTCCCCTTCTGCCCAATCAATAATAGCCCTATGTGCTATTTTGGGGGGGATAGGGGTGGGGAGGAAATCACTACAAGTTTGAAAAGCTGATGAGAAAATTAATTGTCTCTGAATTTTGAAAATATCTTTAAAGAGCCTAAATACAAATTATACTGTAATAATTAAAACTTAAGAAATTGTTTGCTTCCTCACCAGTTAAAAGCTTATTTGATAAGCAAAATTGCAATTTGGATCAAAGTGTGTGGGAATGATCTGCAATTGGTGGGGTTAACCAATAATGCCCTTTCGTTCTAACCATCTATAGAATTTCACCTAAAAATACATAACAACATTAATTCTTGACTTAAGATTCCATAGCACTTCATCAATCATCTATAATAGGAATCTCTAAATTTGGCAATTTTAAGACCTGTGGACTTCAATTCCCAGAATTCCTCCTTTAAGGTCTTAAAGTTGCCAAATTTGGAGATTCCTGGTATCGATGATTGATAAGAAATATTGCATTGATAAGAAAAATCCTGGGATTTTTTGTTACTCTTGCAGGGCATGCCATTTCCAACATTATTCAATAGTTTCTAGAAGTAAATCTTCTGAACCGGAAGTGAGTGAAGGTTGTGGAAATAGACCAGTCCCAAAACAAGGTAGTTTCCATAATAGGATACTATGAACTGGTTTGGTTTGGAGGATCTGTATCTAGAAACTGCGAAACTGACCCCAGAAACAGTACAGTTCATAGGAAGAACAATGTGTTTTGTACACACACACAGATAAATAACTAGCACAAACTCTTGGCCTTCATTTGGCACTTCAGTGAGAGCGAAGAATGTAATAGCTTACCTGGGATTCATAATAAGACGGCGGAAAAAGTAGGTCCAGGTGATATAATCCATTGCATCTTGCTTTGAAGTTATAGTTCCAGCTGCAATTTCAGCATTTAAGTGATCAGACAAAACTTCTAGTAAACTGAACAAAAACAAACAAATAATGTACCAGTTATAGTTCCTGCTGCAATTTCAGTCTTTAAGTGATGAGACAGAATTTCTACTAAACTGAACAAAAATAAACATGTTCCTCTTTTACCTCGATTCTACTGGAAAAGGCTCATAAAGGAATTTTTTGTAAAAGTCTTTCTTGATGTCATGAACCAGAATCACAGCTTTGCCTTGATCATCAAACTGAGGTCGACCAGCACGTCCCATCATCTGAAGAACATCTATGAAAGTGAAACAGTAATAACATATGATAGACTCTCTCTATATATCTTTTTTTTCCATTCTCTCTCTCTCTCTCTCTCTCTCACACACACACACACCCTTTTTATTTTAAAGTAGATTTCCAGAAACATCAAAATGGTGTTTTTAAACACAAAAATATTACTTAAGAGACATATATTGCATTTATTTTGCTTATACCATAAAGCTTTTTTTAATGTTGTATTCTGCTTGGAAATGTTATGCATGGCAGATAAAATGCAAAACTTTAACCATTAAAAAACATTAAAAAGTTATTTCCAGTTATTCCCAGTTTATAAAAAGAAAGTTAAAATAAGCTTCAAGTGCTTATATGAAAGCTCCAACAATATCGTCTCACATCCTCAGTGTGAAATTTGGTTTCATAAAAGATAAGAAATAATGGGGATTAGAAATATTGTCTCCAAGATTCCAAATGTCATAGGAAAATAGCCATTATAATTTCACATCTCTGATAAATAATAGAACAAGGAAATGAACATAAAATCCCAGGCATGATTCGAGATCTTTTAAACTATATGTTATCCTTTGGGTGATTATTTACATAAATGAATTATTCTGATTGTAGATTCTGTACCATATCAGCTACATAACTTACATATCTAGTTCACCTTATTTCCTCTTTGTAACTGTTACCTGTTTCCAGATGTAATAATATTTCTTATATTCTATTGAAGGTATTATTTTTAACTTTTAAATCAAACCCATTATATTGTTTAGTGGGTGAGAAGTGAAGATAGATAATACATTTTTGTAAATTGTCTGATTTTCTTTAAACGTATCAAAAAATTAAAAAATCCCGTTATTATGAAAAATCTGAACAAATCATGTGGCGTATGCAATTTAGCCTAATTCTCTTTCATTTTCAGGAATAAGGATTAATCTTTCATAGAGTAAAATAGTCCTTTTCAATTTGTAATTATACCTGTAATTGGATAATCCACATAACGCCTGGTTTTCCCATCATAAAATTCTGTTCCTTTAACAATTACTAAATGTGCTGGAAAATTGACACCCCAGGCTAATGTACTTGTGGCAATAAGAACCTAAAAAGGAAAAAGATGTAACTGTAAACTTTTTCTTTAACAAAAAGTGTAAACAAAACTTATGTTTTCGAAGTTAATAAAATGTGGCTCATACAGATAATACCTGGGTTGCGACAGTAATTGGGATTGTGATGCGATCATAAAGTTGCTTAGTGACAACAATCCTGGCTGTCCCTTTTGCTGATATCACCTCAAGATATGTGGGTCATTGAGAGTAAAGTAGCAGAAGTTCCAGGTAAGGAGAAGGCGGGGTAGGTGGGGAGGATCTGGGAGGCCCAACACAAGCTATGCACAAGCACAGAGAGGCCAGGGGAAGTAGCGTGTGGTGCTACACCAGTGCAGAGAAGTAGAATAGCCTGGGGAAGATGGTTGTGTTGCTGTACAAACATAGGGAGGCCAGGGAAACAGGGAAAGGAGGCCACGTGGAGACTGGTGAAAGCAGGATATGGTGCTGCATGAACACAGGAATGCCAGAGAAAACAGGGCACAGTGCCATGCAAGCTGTTATGTCACCATTGGAGCCTGAATCTGTGGAGGAAGATGAGCAGGAGTTGGAGCTGAGGAAGATCGAGGGGGCGACTTCGTTGGCTTCAGAGGAATGTGGGGAGGAGGCCGACCAGGGCCCCTCAGGAGTGGGACGGCTTGCTAGCAGGTAGGAATGGAACCAGGATGAACAAGAGGGCAGGCAGTGGAAATAAGGAGCAAAGGAGCTCAGGCAATGAGCAAGAACCCCCTCCTCCAATCCCTGATAGTGGAGAGGAGGTGGGAACAGCGCAGGCCAACCACAAGACTTGGGAGGAGAGCACCCTGTCTCTCTTCATCTGGGGATTGAGACTTAAGGAGATGCTGTGTGGAGGGCAGTTTGTCGTGAAGAAGCACTGAATTCATGGGAGTTTTGGGTGCCATTGCCGACGTTTGGAGTTTCCTGGACTACTTGCTTTATTTCTTGCTTCCTGCATTAATTGCCTTGTTCCTTTGCTTCCTGAAACCATTGCTGTGTTCCTTTGCTTCCTGAACTCATTGACTTATTCCCTTGCCCTGCTGGATTTCTTACTTTGTGCCGGACTACTTGCAGCCAGAGGCTGCTGGAAGTGTGTGTGTGGATTGTGTGATCACTTAGCTCTGGGACTTGCAATAACATGGGAGCATTTGGGGGAAAGTCGGAGCAATAAAGGGACGATTTGAAGTATCAGCTGGCTGTGTTGCCTCTGTGTGTGATGACACAAGCAGAATGAGGCTGGAAAGGAGTCCATGGGTTGGCCCAAGAACAGGGAGGCCAGGGGAAGGAGGCTGCAGATTGACACAAGTGCAGGGAGGCTGGGGACAGGAGAATGTGATATCATACGAGTGCAGGGAGTCTGAGGTGATTTATCAGAACAATTTGCAATCTTCCTTGTTGACTTGCTTTGTGGGAAGCCGATGGGGAAATGTTGGAAATTGAGATCAAATGACTGTGAAGCACCACAACTGTCATAAATATGAGCAGGTTGACAAAGTACCGAACTTGTGATCTTGTGTCTGCAGGGGTAGTGAGAAAAATGGAATTTTGAGGACCAGCCATATGTACCACTTGTTCAGCAGCATCACAACTTTAAATGGTTGCTGTACAAATGGTCAGTAAGCAAGGACTACCTGTATGCTATTATGCATATAGTAAACATACTTGGATTTTACAATTCACAAATAGCTCTTCCACAGTTCTTCTGTCTCGTTCATGAAGGCCAGCATGGTGGATGCCTATTCCAAAAGCCAGGGTCAATTTAAGATTAGACTCTCGTACTGTTGAAATGATGGCACTCATCTGTAATACATAAGTTTAACAGTATAAGACAGATTTACTTCAGAATCTTTCAGAACATTTTCATCAATAGCAGGAATGTTAATTAAAAAGAGTTTTCAAAACAATGTATTACTCACAATATTTTATAAATAAAGGAAAAAAGTTATCCTGCTAAATTATTTAAAAGCCCCCCCCCCCTAAACTTAACCTTGGCATAAATCTGTCATGGCAACATTTATTTTCTATGGTGCACCATAGTGGTATCTTCATATCACCTCAGTCCGTAAGTGGGACAGACTTATATTGTACTCAATAGCATTTAATGTTAAAAGTGATGTTTTACTCTTCTTCAACTACCACCTCAATGTCGGTATAATTTGTTAGGCTTTGTTGCTCATTCTTTGTAGAAAAATCAGAGAACTGGCATTACTAGGAACAGAAGCAGGATAAGGACTAGCTATACGAATAGCAAATGTGATGCTGGTATAACTTAGTTCCAAATAAGGGATAAGTGGAGTTCAGCATGAGAGAACAGAAATAGTCAGACTCTTCACAAACAGGTTTATTTAGGATTAACAAACCACTGAAGTAACAGGGTTTGGCACAAAATAAGTGTTATAGATCAAGTCAGCCACACAAAATAACATCCAACTTAAGTCAAAACATTTTTCAGATAATAAATAATTATAGGCCAAGTTGCAAAGACATAAACATATAACAAGTATAAGTAAAACCTTAGAAATCCTTTTTGAAAGCTATCTTCCACACACCCACTTAACTGCTTTTGAAAAGTTGGCCAATCTCAGAAACACTGTTTCATGCAATGTGTAAGAATTTTTCTTAAGCTTTTATGCAGAACGACACATAAAAATACACAGACAATATCAGAAACCTTTAGACTGGAAAGCATTATTGTTTTCTTTAAAATGTTAAATGAAACAATTTATCTTATTGTAGCATAGTAGCAGATAAATTTGTTTACAGCATCAATATTACTGTACATCTATCAAGAATGAAGGAACTGTTCCCTCCCCCCCCACACACACATTGGCTAATGAAGGAAAATAATTTCATGAATACAAGAAACTCCAAAGATCAGTTTTGTAATCTATTTACATTTAGACTAATTTTAAAAAGAAAAACCGACAGAAAGCAATATAATGCAAATGTCGCATTTTGATAATGATTACAATGTGGACACTATCTGTTGTAGTCCCGCTACCAATATGTTTATACGGTATTAAGAAAGCTCTAGATGAGTCATCCTACAGGGAAACAAAAAAAGATTAATGTTGCTGTAATCCAAATTTATCTGAGAAGGACAGTCAATTAGACAGGGAATTAATAGGATGGTATAGTAACAGACTTCATTTTTCAAATAATATTTCGAGTCAGAAACAAACGATCAAGAACAAAAACAGAAGGTAAGATTCCTCTTGGTTCTGTTCTGTGACTGAAATATCTGGTTTTCTCCTTAGAACAAATAATATTAAATAATTCAAATACAGACACTGTGCGTTCTCTTATTCCTGTTAAGTATGGACCATAATGTGAGAGTTTCACATCACCTTGTTTCCTATTCATACTGGATCACAGATATTGTAATATTAAATGTACATTTTGTTAGCAAAGCTTCATCATAAAGCATTCCCACCCCACAGACTCTGATTTACACCACTGGGCGTTTATTCAGAGGGGATGCATTTAAGAGTTGTTAGGCTGGGGATGGCATTCAAGATCCAATTTGCCCACTGCTTTATATTAGTGTTGTGACCTGAGCTATTGTTGACTATATTTGCAATGCCATGTATTTATCACAGTAAAACCAAAGGACCTTTATAAGGCTTTCCGCCATATATCCTGCCATTCTCTCATGTTAATAACGGATGATTTTACTTATTTCTAACAGATTCTCTTGCGTTTTCACAGAAATCAGTAGAGCAACACAGCAAGAATTACAATACTACCTATGAGCATATACGACTGCAGAATTCTGAGAACATTTTGTGAAAAATTCCTGTGTGATTATTATTTTTTAAATAGACATTATTTATTACCTTAACAAATTGAGGCAAAAGTATTAAAAGTTACTGCTGCGCAAGAATAAGTTAATTAATCTAGAAGGGACTATGATTGTTTATGGTAGCACTTGTTTAACAACTATTCTTCAAAGTATAAAACAGTTTTTCGTTATGATCCTAAATTTCAGTGAACTCAGAAGACTTGTATTTGAGTAAAGATATGTAAAAGAGTAAATAATAAACACATGTTTTATTTTACTCCAGATACTATCCTCTACAAATCCATATGCATACACAGCAGTTTTCTTTTGAAAGAATGAATCATTTTTATGATCAAGGGTAATTTGCCTGAAACAAATCCAAATTTATTCTAAGCTCAAAGAAAACTTATATTTTCACATGACAAATAAGAATTATTTTAAGTCTATTGAAAAGGGCTGATTGTAGTATTAATGCCACAATAAAAAAATAGATCTTTCCTAATAAATCAATGTAACCTGTTGGTACTAAAGAAGAAGGAAAAAACCCTGCTATCGTTACTTGACTTAATTATAAGCACATTCATCTTATTGTGATCTCTAAAATCTGAGCCTAGGATTCCTTTCAAAGCATACCGTAATATGCTTTTATATAATTTTAAAGTAGCAAAAAGGAAGTAAAGAAATAAATAAAGTTTATGACAAGGTTATGGAAATTGTTGCCAAACTTGACTATATATTTTTTGCTTTATTTATTACACACATGTAAAATTAGGAATGATATAACACAAATATATTTTTTAAAATATACCTAAAAAGCTTTTGTTTTAAAAAAGGCAGAATTCCATTTAAGTAGATACATTACCCTGTGTCTGAAATTCTTTCCAGTCAGGGTATAATTCAGCAAGCTGATGACAACACTGCTGGCTCCGAAAGAAAAGAGGAGACCAGATTGGACAAGAATGAGCTAACAGATTGTGCAGTCCAATTCTGTCCCCTTTGAGTGTGATATATTGTTTCAAGATGCTAAAACCCCATACTTTCTCAAAGCATTATCTGCTGTCCTGGTTTTCCCATTTTCGGGGAATCCTCATTATTAGTACTCTGTAGCCTTTTCAAAGCACCTCAGACTCAGACCATATGCCACTGCATAATGCTTATCGATGGTCTGAAAATGGCCAGTAAAGAAAGATGGGTTGCACAAAGAATCAGGAAAGTGATGAAGTCTTAAAACAAAATATAAGCACACATTTAACATCTGGCACAGATGTTGTGCAATGTTAAAATGTCCCTGTACTAAGGTACATTTTTTTAAAAAAAAATCTGACATCATTCAATACTACAAAAGAAAATGGTGCTGAAAATGCAAAGACAGATTCTGCTCAACCTCCTTCCACATTATTTATGGACATAAATGCTGATATGCATCACTCTAACTGATGTGACTTAATACTGGGTATAATGTTAGAACTGAATCTAAATTACACAGTAATTTTCAGGCAGTTATATCTTTTCCACTTAATCTGTTTCCCAAGAACAGAAACTATCCAGGCAAGGTCAACCACAACTTATGCAACTTACTCTTCACTCTAGGGTAAAAAGTAGAGATAAATATATCATCAAGAAAGAAATATAATTTAAGAAATAACATTAACACATTCTAACTCAGTGTTAACATTTTACAAATAGGCAGGCAGTGTATCCTCTCCAGCTTACAACTTCTATCCTTTGCTGTGGGCTGTGCTGACCTGGTATGAAGGGAACCAACTTTCACTCTCTCTCTCTCTCTCTCTCTCTCTCTCTCTCTCTCTCTCTCTCTCTCTCTCTCTCTCTCTCTGTGTGTGTGTGTGTGTGTGAGAGAGAGAGAGAGATTCTTGCTGCTTAAACAAGTTCATGAAAAAGCCCCATCTATTATGTGAAAAGGTAAAATACACAATACCCCAAAATTACATTTAATCTGATTATGCAATTATGAAAATCACACTGATATTAGTTAATGGTATAAGTAGCCAAAATGAATCACATGCTTGACAATTATTCAATTCAAAATAGAGCAAAATTACAGGTGGACATATTTCCCCCCTATTTTCAATTCCGTAAAGAAAACATATCTTCACCCACTGAAACAGTCTCAGTTCTACATGTAGCTTCCTGTTTAAAAATCACACAAATATTCACCAATTTCTTCAATATGTGCAATTGGCTTTTCAATTACATCCCTGGGTTTGGATGAAGTGTTTTAAGTATTACCAAACATCACAGGTTCAAAATACTGTGGTTATTTAACGGAAAAGTTGTAGTACAATCTTAACATCCTGCACATGTTTAAAATGTTAAATATGTTGTAATTTTTTTTAATGGTTACTAAATTTTCTTCCTCTATATAACTAAAAGCAGTGGAAATTTCAAATTACAGCACAGGACAACAATCTCAGGCAAATACCGTGTCTCCCCAAAAATAAGATAGGATCTTTTCTTTTGACACTAGGCCTTATTTTCAGGGAGGTCTTATTATTTTTGAGGTGCAGAAGGCAGCGAGCATGGTCACCTCATGGCTGCTGCTGTGTTGCAATATTTTTGGGTAGGGCTTACTTTGGGGAGGAGGGCTTATTTCAGTGCATGCGCTCAAAAGCCTGGTTGGGCTTATTATCTGGGGAGATCTTATTTTCAGGGAAACAGGGTAGATACGAATTTCATATATTCAACTTTTATATACTCCTGTTGGCAGCAGATTTTTATCAAGCAAATTCTTTAGTTTAGAAAATATTAGAATCATTATTGCAACCTTCAGACTAAACCTGTAATTTTCCCCCTTGTACTATTTTGGACTTATGCCCAATCTACATTTATTTTGTTTTATTTCATCCAGGACTACGCTGACATTTTTACTGCTTCAGATGGAATAGCAATAGCCCTTCAAACCTCTGTTCCCTGAAGCCAATATGTTCAATATTAGAGTCGTTTTGGCACTATAAACAAAATGTCCAGCCCTGTGCTTCTTTCCCCTTCTTGTGGTAAAAATGGAATAATGAAAATGTATTTATAAATTGCTTTCAAGGGATCTCAAAACTCAGTTGACCAGGACGACTGCTTTACTCTCAGTCTATGCTAAGTATGCATTTAATGCAGGACAGCTTTCACATTTATTTTTTCAAAGAGAAGATAGCACCCCCTAATCTTTGCTTGTAGAAAAAAATCCTACACCACAAAAGAAAAATATATAGTTAAAAAATGATGGCTGTACTTAGTGGAAGCCAAAGCCTATCCCTCTTACACTATTGCACCTAGAAATCTTTAAAACAGTGGTGGGTTGCAGGCAGTGCACCCCAGTACGGGCATACTGGAGCCTGCCCAGAATACCGGGTACCGTTCTGGTACGATGCTCCGGAGGGCCCACCTGCCCGCCCACGCTCCTTACTTGTCTTTAAACCCTTCGGCACTTCTGTGCACACGCATGGCGTGTACAGCGCCTCTGCAATGCTCCGCCGAGCAGCTGGAGCAACAACAAGGCTCGCGGAGGCGTCGCTAGATGGTGAGATGCCTGTGTGTACTGCACGTGTGTGCTTGCGTGCCGTGTGCGTTCATGTGGAAGACGCAGGGCCCCATTGCAACCGTACCAGTTGCAATGGGATCCGGAACCCACCACTGGTGTAAAAAGACATCTGAAATTGATGTCCATTGAAACAAATTGCTATAACATGCACAGCGGTGGCATAGCTGGCAAAAACAAAAAGAGGTCACTGATCTCTATTACTGTTTGCTTAATAAAAAGCTGCACAAAAAGCTTTTTTTTTTTGGTTATATCCATAAACGAAAGTACATTTTGAAAATGTGTGTGTATTTTTATTTTAATATACCGGATGCACCAAGATAGATCTCAGAGGCCAACAGACCATCTAAAGATTCTAAAATTAGGTCAGAATTTGTGAACATCAGAAAAAATGTTGTTACACTTAAGAATGTTTAAAGATCATAAATCAAACAAACAATTTTTAGTTTATAAGAAAATGGCAACCAATTCAAACATTTAATGTAATAAATTGTTTGTGGGACCTGACCTTTGGTATGCTCTGTATATACCCAGACAAATATATGTATGTGTATATATATGTTATAGAGAGATGAAGAGTTTGTAGGGGTCAAATGCCCTGTTATACAATGCAATACAATAGCAGAGTTGGAAGGTACCTTGGAGGTCTTCTAGTCCAACCCCCTGCCTAGGCAGGAAACCCTATATTGTTCAGACAAATGGCTATCCAACATCTTCTTAAAGACTTCCAGTGTTGGGGCATTCACAACTTCTGGAGGCAAGCTGTTCCACTGATTAATTGTTCTAACTGTCAGGAAATTTCTTCGCAGTTCTAAGTTGCTTCTCTCCTTGATTAGTTTCCACCCATTGCTTCTTGTTCTACCCTCCGGACTTTGTTCCCGGACTTTCAGTTCAGAAGTGTTCTTAACCTTACATGAAACTTCAGAAGTGTTCTTAACCTTCATTTTCTAAGAACAATGTAGTGAATTGGGAAGACGTTTGAGGACATGTGAAATAAAATGGTACATATATGTCACATATTCTTGGGTTTTTTTTGGTTGTGTGATGCTTGTTGATTAGAGAAGCTCATGGAAAAGCCCTAAATAGTCCATAAAAATAGGGAGAAATACATGACAGTATTTAAAGATCACACTATCTGAGTATGCCATAGTGAAAATCATACATAAATATCCCAAGCCAGTTTAAGCTTGGGTTTCAGCTGCTTGCTAAAGCCTACCTACTGTGAGATCTCGAAAACATCAAAGATAATGGTTCATGTTTTTAAAAACAGAGCTAGGAAATATGTTATAATTGACAACGTGAACCACATAAGTCACAGCTTATTTCAAGCATACATGCAGGCATGTATGCAATATTATGGGATAATGCCTAAGGAATCAACAGCACTCATCTTTCCAGTTTTTTGCTCTTGAAAAGCAAATAGTGTTCTCTGAACTCTGGTTACAACTCCTTTTATAGAAATAAACTCTCCTTTGGTAATGATGAAACATGAAGTTCTGGGAACTTGTGTTCTGAAAGAAGAGGTCAAGGAATGATTAAAGGAACATGAAACCCTGAAGCCCATTCTCAACTAATGCATCAAAAGTATTGTATGTGCCAACTTTATGTCATAAAAGTGGTACAGAAAAGCAAAACAAAACCACGATCGAAGTCACCCAATTCTATTTTTAAAAAATAATTTTCATATATAATTCACTTAATTGAAGTAATACCAATTTACCTCTCTTTCATCCATATTCAGCCATTGTTTTGGATCATCTTCAGTTGCCAAAAATGCAATGAGCTCCAAAGCTGTAAGTCTAGTTTGTCGTCTGGATGATACAAAGATAAGAACTGGCTTGGCTGGAGAATGACTTCTAATGGCTGTTAAAACACAAAAGAAAAACCACATAATGGAATGCAACTTCTCGTTCTAGTATCTCCTTCAGCAGCTTCTTCTCGGAGTGTCAATGATTGTTATGAATTATGAATTAATTATATTTTCCTTTTGAATTATTTCAAAAATCTAAATTTATAGCAAAGTCAACTTTCTTGGAATGGGGGGGGGAATGGGGGTTTAACAGTTAATACAGAAAAAGAGGAAAGTAGTCAAAAATAGCATTTTAAAAATGCACAAATGAAAAGCTCCAGCTTTTAGCACAATTTTATGGGTGGAGAAATAAAGTTTACAATGGCAGCTGTTGACATATGCGTATCTATATTCTATCAAACATATGGAAATAAAAACATTCTCTAAATTATACTGCTAAAGTAATTTGATCAGAACATAGAGGTATTAACAGCATTCCTTTAGGTATAGTCATACCTACACACACACACAGTGTATTTAAAATTTAAAAAAATGCTGAATGTAAAAATAACAATTACTTCTTGGAATATTTGAATGATACTTGGCAATCTAATTTTAATACTAATGACAATATGCAGGTAGGACCATAGGCATGTGCATGTGTATACATATAACAAATGACAAGGCTGACATTGCCCCTTCTTCATATAGAAATCAATACATCTGTTTCCTGATAGAAAGCTTGACAGATAATGCATTTTTGTTGTTTCAGGAACAGGTGTGGCTGAACAGCTCTGGACAGATTTATAGTTCATTAGTGTTTTTCTACTATGCTCTTCTTTGAGGTGTAAATAATCTGAACTGCCGAGATTGGTCTCTAGTCTCCAATCAATACTTCGCTTCTGTCATAAGGCTAATTAGATCAGCTAAAAAGCCACCTCACAACTGTCTCCTTACAATCAACAGCAGTTCACAATCCAAAATTTATTTGGGGACTTCTTTTTAATTGATATAATAAATATTCCTTATGGAACTTACACAGTATATGCTTTAATAAAATATGAAGGTGGTTCTTAAATTTGTCCTTTCCAGTGCAAGAATAAAAAGTTGAAAACAGAGACATCTCTGGATACACTTACATTTCTGAAGTTTATGGTTATGCTGTGAAATTAGAATTATGCAAGCTTAACTTGATGTCCAATTTCTGTTTACGTTTTTTGTAAAGATTCCATTAGGAGCAAATCTCCTAGTGAATTAATACTGAGAATGATTTACATGTTGTAAAACTCAACACACTAATAGGAAAAGGTTTTCACAGTGTCAAATGGTAACATAAATTATTCTGTCTGAAATATATTTCAGTTGCACTCTGTGCTGTTAGCTCTCTAAATGTATAGGGCAACACATAAGCCATGTTGTTGAAAATACATTCTTTAAAGATACAAATAAAGGCCAAGAAGCAGGTATTATAAATGTGCCTGCCCATAGTATGAGGTGAAAGAAATAGCTAAGTTTGCATACCCTGAAATGCTGGTTTGTTCATGCTAGCCATGCGAGGACAGTAATGCTGGCCTGGGAAACCTTGTATGTGAACTTCCAATGGAACTGGACGCACGGATGGCCTGAAGTTAAATAGCCCCATCTAAAGAGATAAATAAAGTTATTTTTCTCCCTCATGCTTAAGACTGTAAATATTTTAAAGATAATACTCAGAAAGTCAACTGTAAGCATCATTTACGTACTTGATTAATATTTAGCCAATCAGCTAGATCCTTGGCATTGGCTAATGCTGTTGACAGACCAACTACTCTGACAGGCTTTTCTGTGTGAGACGAGATGAAATTAGTCCGAGACACAATAACCTCTAGGACAGGTCCTCTCTCATCACCTAAGAAAACATAAAAAAGAAGATATAGATATACAGATATAGATAGGTGCAGCCAACACATTTCAGTTCCAACAATGATACAGATTAAAGCAATTCCTACCTAACAGATGAATCTCATCTATGATGAGGACAGAAACCTTTTGGACATAACTTCTATTCTGCCAGCTTCGGCTGATTCCATCCCATTTCTCTGGTGTAGTAACAATAAGATCAGCTTGGGCAATGGATCTCATGTCAGGAGTTACATCCCCTGTCAACTCTACAACCCTGTAAAAGGAATCATGTGGTCATTGTGAAGTATTAGAACACACACTTTTATCACTTTGTAAGTGGTGATTTAGTCCTGAATGTTAACAGGGACATGGGAAATAACAGTATTCTCTCTGAACATAAGGGTGACACTACAACAACATTCCTAATATTGTGTTTACTTCTTATACATATTCCACCCCCCCCCCAAAGGAGTGTGTTGCCATCCTAATTAATGTAATTCCTTTCACAGGCAAGTCCTAGGTGGTAATTAGGAGGGAAAGATGGCAACACAGAGGTTAATGAAAATCCAAGTTCTAGGAGAGAAAGATTTGCCTAATTTTCTATCCAAGTCATGATGCATAGAAATATGTTTTTTCAAAATGACTGCAAATTTCAAAATGTCTAGAAATATCTTGAACTGTTTCATGTACAGATTTTAAACTGAGGCTAAATCAATAACACAGGGAGTTTTTATTAAGCTGGATTTGTATACATACATATATTAAGAAAAATATTTAAAAAGTCCCAAGAGCTTGTTATCTGTACAAAATATATTGTCAAGAAAACAGTTTTCAGATTTCATGAACTGTATGTGGTATGATGGTAAGGAATATGCATAAATATACCAAATCTACATACATCAATATTTATGAATTAGCCCAGGGGTGTCCAAACTTGGGAACTTTAAGACGTGTGGACTTTAAGACGTGTGGACTTCAACTCCCAGCATGGCTGGCTGGGGAATTCTGGGAATTGAAGTCCACACGTCTTAAAGTTCCCAAGTTTGGACACCCCTGTATTAGCCGAAAGTTCTCAAGACTGCAGCAAACCTTTCCATCTCTATCGGTTACTTAAATTATTTTTAAAAACTTACTTTTTACCAAGCTTTTCTTCAATCCTAATTTTCCAGTCTTCAATTCTTTCCCGAACCAATGCCTTAAGGGGTGCAATATATACTGCCTACAAAACAAGTCAAGGGTAGTAGATTAAAGTATACAAAATCACTATAATATATAGTAATAATTTAGATTATCTAATTATTTAGATTTCAGGGCCTGTACAGTATTTAAGCTTCACTGTAATTGATATTAAGCTACCACAGATAATGTTAAAAAATGTATTTCATTTTTCAAAGCAAATAAAATCCAAGTGAAATCAAAGTATAAAAACTGCTTTTCTGATACCAAGTAAACCTTCTATTCTCTAGAATGCCTAGTTTTAATATATTTGTATTTTTTTGCAGTACTTTTGTCCCTTAACACATTTTAGCTATTTGGTTTTTATGCCTGTCTTTCTATTTCATATTCATACTATCTGTGAACTACCCAGAGAACAGTTTGATGTTATGGAATATAGAAACATTGTAAAACAGCGGCAAATTACATCAGTCATATAATTTTTTAAATAGAAAGAATTACCCCATTCTTCATTTTAAGTAGGGTTTTTTCACTTTGGAATTTTTCATTAAACCCACCACCTCAGATAAAAAGGAAGCCTCGTGTAATAGTAGAGACCGTTTGTCAGTTACATTTAGTCCGAATGAAACCAGACTACAGAAAACAAACATTTCTTAGAGAGAAAAAAGGTATTGCAAACCTTTGTAGTGGGATAGTTATTGAAAATTCTGAAGATGGCTAATTCTGCTGCAACTGTCTTTCCAGAACCAGTGGGGGCTCCAAGTAGTACATTACTATCAGTGTGATATAACGTATAGAATATCTGAGTCTGAATTGGGTTGAAATGAGTAAATTTGTAGAGAGCTTCATATTTGGGATGTCCTAAAGCTGTGATGGGTAAAGGCTGGAGGTCCAGTAACTCTAAAAATTGAATAATAAATATTAATTAATACAAAACTTTTATGAAAATCCCAATAAACACCATACAAGGATTCATATAGATGGACGTGAAGATATAATTGTCTAGCTTAATTCATTCTTGAAAGCCAGTTTGATGGTGTGGTTAAGGCATCAAATTAAAAACTGGGACACTGTGAATTCTAGTCCTGCCTTAGGCACAAAGACAGCTGAGTAACCTTGGGACATTCAATCTTAGGAAGCATGCAATGGCAAAACACTTCCTAAATCTTGCTAAGAACACTATAGGGGATTGTCTAGGAAGTTGCCAGGAGTCAATACTGATTTGAAAGTGAAAAAAGGGCAAGTTCTCCAAATCTCCAAACCTGAGATACTCTTGCAGATTAGCCATCGCTTGGGAAGGGCTGCTTATGTTGTAAATGTAATACTTTGAGTAATGCCTAGATAGAGTTTTTCTCTCTCTTTTCTTTCCTTTAATTCTCTTTCACTGTAACCTCATCTCTCCACATTTCTCTTTCCTTAGCAGTAGTCCTTCTCTTCTTCACTGCTTACTCCCATCTGTAATGGTCAGAAGGAGTAACCTTGATGAACAAGAGGAAGAGCCACTATCAAGATAACAGTCAAATCAAAGAAAATTGTAGTTGGGACAGAAGTGTAATCTAACAAGACATTCCCTAGTTTTCACACTTCTTTAAAAAAAGTGTGTACATGTGTGTGTGTGTGGACGCATTCAAGACAAACAAGTTTTTCCTCTTGTTCCTCAAGGTTATTCTTTCTTCCCAAGTACATCGTCAACATGAGGATCCAGATTGTTGAGGACAATATGCTGATTCTGTAAACTGCTTAGAGAGGGCCGTAAAGGACTATGAAGTGGTATATAAGTCTATTGATGTGTGTGTATGTATATATATATATATATATATATATATATATATATATATATATATATATATATATATATATATATATATATATATATATATATATATATATATATATATTGAAGTGTTTGAAAACAAAATAATCCAAGAAGTTTTGGAATTAAAAATTATATAAATGAAATACCTTATTTTTCTTAGACTTTTTATTTAGCAGCTATTAATCTGTTTATTTTATTTTATTTTGCCATTGTAATGGTTTTAGTATTCTGCTAATACTGAAAACCCGTTTAATTGAATAGAACATAAAATGAGAAAATTGTTTTAGACATATATATATTTAATTTCCTGAGTTATTATTCCAATACAGTATCATACTTGAAAAACAGGATCAATTTAATTTTTAAGCTGATTCAGCCTTTTAGATATGATGCATATATTTATAAAAACTGTAAAATTGTCAATAGTTTACTTCAATCAAGAATGACACAAGGGCATACTTTATCATCTCTTTCATTTAATCTTATTAAGTCAACCACATTTATCAGACCACACAACAAAACACAAAACATACTCATCATAAAAAATAAACAGATCTCTTCTCTGAATGGAAGATCTACTTCTTTTTATGAAAGGGACAAAAATCCAACCCAAACTCCAAAAAGGAGAACATGCTTTGAAAATGCAGGAAGAAGTACTTTGGAATACACGAGAATGTATGGTAAGCAGTTTTGAAGTGTGCACAGGATTTATGGAGAACAACTCTTCAGTAACCTTATCAGGGCTGTTAAGAAAGGTAAAGAACTCACCATCTTTCTTTGTTCGGATTTATATGTGAGGACAGTGCCTGATCAGGGCTTTTATGGGTAAAAAAAATATTTTGTCCTAGCTAAAGACTGGAAATGGATAATAAACTATATATTCCATAAGGGGGCAATTATGCAGATTGGTGTTCTTCAGCTATCTCTAGAAAGCTAAGAGACACTGACTTCAAGGAATATAGTACATTCATTAATTTGCCAATTTGTCAGCTTAAAGAAAGCAATGTTTCTATGGTAAATTATACCATACACTTAGACTAGATTATTATATGTCTGGCCTTTAAAGAAGCTTTCAGTCAGGGTTGAATGTAGTTGCCTTTGTGAACCAACAACACCTCGCACACAAAGTGCCAACCGATTGTCAGCTTTCAGGGAGGGCGAAGTTCAAGTGTTAAAAATTATATTTAAATTTTTGGAAAGATGGTATTAAAATACAATAGTAGTAATAGTAGCACCGCTAGTAACTTCAATGTGATATTTCTGCCAAAAGGGGAAATTATTCAAAGGGAAAATTTGAGTAAAGGCAGTTAATTAACATTATGCAACAAGAAACATGACACATTATCATATAAACCACACCAATTCAACCAGAACCCTATGTGCCTACATCATTGTATTAAGTTTCTAATAGTAACTAGATTTTTAAAAAAAAAATATTTTTCCAGTATTACATTTGGAGGTGTCTCTTTGTCAAACACTTGAGAAGTTTGGCATAGAGAGGTTGGAGCATGTATGTAGCCTGACTCTTATTAAATTAGCAGAGAACTGCGACGATTCTGTTACACAGATGCTTTCTTTGAAGTTTGGTTTGGCTCAGGACTTCAGTACCCCTTTTAGGATGCTTCACAGTAAGGTATGGCTGGAGAGCCATAAAATTTGTGGAGGCTTCAAGCCTTGATATTCTTAACATACTTTTCATAGATACTTTAGAACTCTTTCATCATCCCCTACTAATGCTGTGATTTCTTGGGATCTATCAGAGCGAGGGAGGGTGGGGGGGGCTTTTTCTTCATCTTTGTCTAGCAGGACCTCTCTACACTTCATTGTTTCAGAGGAACCAGATGGGAATGGCAGTCAATTACCATAAATCCTCAAAGTCTCCTATTTGCTGATGTGTAAATATCTTTTTGCTTCTTTTGAATAGTACTCACTGATCAGTCAATTAGATAAATAGGTACACATGTTTAGCCAGACAGATTAGATACAGAGCAACAATGCCAAACACAGCAGATACACATATGAATTTATACATGCTTAACAAGAAACCCGCATATATCACATGAGATGAATATTTCTGAAAGCATTCACTAAGCTGAATTGCAAATGAGCTAGGCTTAACGATAATAGAAGTCACCACAACAATAGGCATACTGGTAAAAAGGTTTATGGTGAACAAGTTCATGTGCCATTGTTTTTTATGCAAAAAGGCCGTGCACCACCTGTTTCAATGTAAACTAGAGGCTGTAGAAAAATGGTACAACGTAAAATAAATTCTTACTTTAAGGCATCATGAAACAAACAGAGAAAATTGTGGTACAAAATCAATGATCACGTTAAGAGTTATTTCAGAAAAATGCTGTGAGGTATGAGCCAATACAACAAGATTAAGAGTTGCTGCCCCCATTTTTTTTAAAATCACAATGAGTTAGTCAGATTGGACAATTGGTCAAATGTATAAGTTATGTATAAACTAGTACATACATACATTCATCCATGATAAATCTCACTGCTGTGGAGAATCAATGAAAATCTAAACCACAACAAGTTGAACCCTCCTCCCCAACACTCCAATATTTAATATTTGTAAACAATTCAAGAAATAAATTCTATATGATTATGCAGGAATGCAGTTCTCAATACAATGTTACCTGTATGAGGTGGATGTCTCTCAGGCAGAATCAGATGCTGGAAATTAATAATGCACACAGCCTCAGCTCCCAGCCATCGGTCAGAGACAGCCCGGATGTAGTATTGAGAGGGCAACGGTTCAAAAATTGGGATTGTAAATACCAACAGTTGAGTTTCCTTTGCAATGACCTAAGATTGAAAAAAATGAATACTTATTTTCTCCTCAAGTGGCTAACATGATAGTCTATTTTATTATATAGGTGTACACAAATAACAAAATGAAACACAGGTAAGGAAAAAAGAAGCCTCAGTTTTGATAACGTGACTCAAATATTTAACTCTCTGGAAAACCTCTGCTTTAAAAATTGGTGGAAAATTTGGGCAGGAGATGAGTCATGGCTTTGAATCACCTGTTATGCATGATTGTCTTAAAAGATTGACAAAATTGAATTTGGTCTTCCTAATTCATAACAGTGGCGGTATTTTCAATTTAGGCATTTTCTCATGCAGTAGCTCCTAATTTTTCTGGCTTGACAGCCTGGTGTGGGTGGAAGAAGGAATGGTTCTGTGTGAGTGGCAGGCACACACACAACTCCATTTACACAAGCAGCGGATGTACGTGTTCTCTGCTTGTGCAAACTGAACTTCACATGTGAGTGTGAGTGGTTCCAAAGGGCCAAGTGGGCCACAACATGGGGGTTGGGGGGGGTCTGTTCTAATGGATCAATATGAGCTAGATGCTTTGGGTGCTTCAAAGACCTGAGTTGCTCTGATACTTTAAGTCATGACAAAATTAAAATCTACTATATATCTCTATCAGAAGCTCAAGAATTTTTATAGTAGATATTTCTGGGATAATTCAAACATGGACAGAAGAAAAGGAATCTCCAATAAAGCCCCAACAATGGATTCATGTCCTTTAAAAAGTTAAAATGGTATCAACAGATCTGAGATTTAAGCTGATTCATTAAGCATTGTATTTAGGTATACCGGACTTCCCAACGACCATATCAGAAAGGATGGACATCAACTATTCTATGTTGGAGGTGTAAAAGTTTTAAAGGGTTCACTCATATACAGTATATAATTATGTGATAATATGGTATCTTTTCAGGATAGTGTACCAATGGATATAACTAGATTTATGGAAAAATCTTTAAATGTTAAATATGCTGCAGTAATGTTGAACTATATACCAAAGCTATGTAATCTGAGTGCTTAACAGCAGCACTCTGGTGCTGTGGGCATAGGGGTGGTGGTAAAAGGATCACACTCAGAAGTTGGAAATGTGATGTTGTTCCATAAGTCAAGAAATAGTTGTCAGAAAAAAGTAATCTGTTTTGGAAAAGCAATATTTTTAGTAATCAAAAAATAACAGAATAACGGAAGGGACCCTGGAGCTCTTCTAGTTCAGATATATATAAAAACTTCCAATGTTGGAGCACCCATGACTTCTGGAGGCAAGTTGTTCCAATGATTAATTGTTCCATCAGGACATTTCTCCTTAGTTCTAGATTGCTTCTCTCAATGATTAGTTTCCACCCATTGCTTCTTATCTTGCTTTTGTGTGCTTTGGAGAATAGGTTGACTCCCTCTTCTTTGTGGTGGTCCCTTAGATATTCGAACACTGCTATCATGTCACCCCAGTCCTTCTTTTAACTAAATTAGACATATCCAATTCCAGCAACCATTCTTTATATGTTTTAGCTTTCAGTCCCCTAAATATCTTTGTTCTTTTTCTTTGCACTTTTTCTGGAGTCTCAACATCTTTTTTTACATTGTGGCATCCAAAACTGGATGCAGTATTTCAAGTGTGGTCTTACCAAGGTATTATAAAGTGGTATTAACACTTCACGTGATCTAAATTCTATCCCTGTGTTAATGGAGCCTAGGACTGCGTTGCATTGGCTTTTTTGGCAGCTACAGCATACTGTTGGCTCATATTTAAATGATTATCCAATAGGACTCCAAGATCCCTCACAATTACTACTATTGAGCCAGATAACCATCTATACTACACCTGTGCATTTGGTTTTTCTTGCCTAAATGTAGAACCTTACATTTTTCCACTATTGAATTTTAATTTATTATTGTTGTATTTGGGTCTTTTCCCATGTAAGATTGAGATTATCTTGGCAACGTTTGAAAACCCAGCCTGAAGATGGCGAGTGAGACCTTGCCGAAACATTGCCAAGAGAATCTCAACCTTACATGGGAAAAGACCCGAATACAACAAGACCAGCATACCTACACCCGTTAAAATCTACGAAAACAAATATATATATATATACAGCATAGACCTACCTGCTTTTTTTGAATAATAAAATATTCTGAATGATAAATGTGATCATTGGTGGGATCTTCCACCCAAATCCACCAGGGCTCTCCACCTGTTCCGTGCACCTATGAGGCAAAGTAAATAAGCAATGTTATATATGCATTCTCTTAAAAGTTTCCTCATTTTATTTATTTCACTAGGCTCATATGGCACCCTACTCATTTAACTGATGGGGCTGACATTCCTGACCTATGTGAGGCTAGTTAAAATGACAAAAACAATCAACAATTAACGATGTCAATAATAAAATATCCCAATGCTGAGGAATATGTTATCTGTGAACGAATCATTTTGATAAATGAAGGATAGTTTACTGTTAGTTTACATTTGAGCCCTTATAATATAGGAAGCATAGTGTCTGCTTTCTACTTACATGTCCTCACCCACAAGAGGACTAATAGGTTCATTTTCTTATACACTTATTATAAAAGCTGAACTACATGGAATTCAGACAACAAATTATGAAACTTAAGTTCAGATAGTTTCACAAAACTGTTTAAAATGCACAGATGATAACTGGCAACAATCCAGTCCTATTTATAAACTTAAGTGAAGTTTGGAGATGGAGAATCTGAAGATGGAGAAGGTAAGAGATTTTTTCTTTTCTTTTCTTTTCTTTTACAAAGGTTATAAGTAGAATAGGGATATGGGATCAGGCTTTGGCATGTCAACCTGAATAAACTAACGTGCATAGCTGAAGACAGGCAATATGGGAACCATAATTTCCATTGTACTTCCAAACTTACTGAAGCTGCTGAGTTATAGTACAGTTAAGAAACATATTCTATTATTTATTTAGAACATACAGTATCTGAAGGTTTTTAAGGGGTATGGAGAAAAAGCAGTGCCTCCAAAATAATTTCCAGCCCTATTATTATATATCCTGTAAGTTACATGTAGATGAGCTTATATTCGACACATGTCCTGCAGACTTTATATTCTAGATATTCTTACCTGATCACTCCACTTGAAATCAGGGATGATATTTAACCTAACTCTCAGTACAGTACGAGTAATCGGCTGAATGGTGGCTTCCACTGAGATAGAGGGAATTTGCTGGACGCACTGTTTGACCTTTAGTCCAATATTTACATGATGGAGCATATGGCCTGCAAAATAATATGAAATTTGAAACAAAATAATGTTTATAACTATCTAAAGCAAGTGAAGGCAAAGGTACTTTATTACTTGTCTTTCACAGTTTCAAGGCTTTATCTGACTGTTACCCTGACTAGCCTTCCCCGAGATGGGAAACCAAATCAAGGAGCATTCTTGCTGTACAAGTAGATCTTGACACTTGATATAAACAAAGTAATATTTAATTTCAATTTTTATTTGTAGCTCAGAAAATGATTTTAAACTATAATTCACTGATTAAATACCTCCTAACAATTTTGATTAATGCCAGTCTTCTTTTACTTAGAAATACTGACCTTGGACATAAAATCCATTATGCATTTTCCTAAATATAAAATCGGACCTTACTGAAAGTAGGATGCTTTCACGGAATCCTTAGAATTCCATTCACATACATAAAATATAAAATTTCCGACGGGCGTTGCTAGTAAATTAAGTCTGACTAAAAAACATCCCAGGCAAGGATATATTGAAAAATGTTGAGATATAGAATTGCTACTTTCTTCTGAGTTCCTGGGAAAAAGAGCCAGTTTTGTAACAGAACTCCAAAGAAGAGCAGCAGATGTACACCATGAGGACTCCAGGTCCCAGCAAGGAGGCCATCAGACCGGAAACAAAAACCACAGGTCCCTCTAATCCCACGACTCTCTACTATTGGCAATTATCCGAAGTCTCATACAGATCTTAGTCACCATACTTGCAAGAAAAGGATTCAGCTAGGGTCCCCTAGTAGGTTATAAAAGAAAAGGAAGATATGAATAGATCCGTAATTTTATGCCAAAAGCTTTTATTCTGAGCTCAGATAAAACAGGGAATGTTATAGCTAAAATGGGCAGCAGTGAAATAAACTGGTATTTTGTAAAGGTCCACATACATATACAGGGCTGCAGGAAAAAGATCAGAGTTTGAAATTCCTGGTATCTCTTGAGGGGGCTGATCAGCACTCAGATCAGCATAGATTAACTCCAAAGTCAACTTCAGACCAATAGTCAAGTAAGCAACACCCCAATCAAGAAATTGCCAAAGAGCCTTTAATAAACTGCCCAACCAAAGAATCCCTAAACCGCCCTCACTCACATAGACAGGCAAGACACCAGAATATAAACTGACAGCAAACAGCACTCCTTACTAGCACTGATGAAGTTACCTAGTTAGGGCAATGAAACCCCTGCAAGAAAACAAGCAAGTTCAGAGCGCATCAAGGACCCCTCAGATTGTTAAATATTAAGACCCATTCATTTTCCCTTGGCATCTTACCAATTTCATCTTTCCTCATGTCCTTCAACTTATCAATGGTGAGATTCTTCTGTTCCAGCTTGGTAAGGACTGGTGGGGGCAGGACATTGAACTGCCGCAAAGGGCTGACCCAACCCCACAGTCGCTTGTCGATAACCTTGCTGAGATTTAGCAGTCGGTATGTCATTGCTGGCCATCGCTTACGAAGGGCTATTTCAAAAAGAGCTCGAACAATACGTGCAGCATTCTGTCAAATAAAACAATAGTAGCACATTATATCACGTATATTCCTTTGTCACTATTATGTTAGAATAGAATAACAGAGTTGGAAGGGACCTTGGAGGTCTGCTAGTCCAACCCCCTGCTTAGGCAGGAAAGCTTATACCATTTCAGACAAATGTTTGTCCAATCTCTTCTTTAAAGCTTCCATATTGGAGCATTTACAACTTCTGGAGGCAAATTGTTTCACTGATTAATTGTTCTAACGGTCAGGAAATTTCTCCTTAATTCTAGGTTGCTTCTCGCTTTGACTAGCTTCCACCCATTGCTTCTTTTCAAGCCATGTTCACTGGCTTGAATCAGATAGTCACAATGATAGCTGACATTCAGGACCTTCTAATAACAATAAAATGAAATTCAATGGTGAAAAGAGTAAGGTTCTACATTTAGGCAACAAAAATGGAATGCACAGGTACAGTATAGGTGGTACCTTGCTCAGTAGTAGTAACTGTGAAAGGGATCTTGGAGTCCTAGTGGACAACCATTTAAATATGAGCCAGCAGTGTGCAGCAGCTGCCAAAAAAGCCAACGCAGTCCTAGGCTGCATCAACAGAGGGATAGAATCAAGATCACGTGAAGTATTGATGCCGCTTTATAATGCCTTGGTGAGGCCACACTTGGCATACTGCATTCAGTTCTGGTTGCCACAATGTAAAAAAGATGTGGAGACTCTAGAAAGAATGCAGAGAAGAGCAACAAAGATGATTAGGGGACTGGAGACTAAAACATATGAAGAACGGTTGCAGGAACTGGGTATGTTTAGCTTAAGAGAAAGAAGGACTAGGGGAGACATGATAGCAGTGTTCCAATATCTCAGGGGTTGCCACAAAGAAGAGGGAGTCAAACTACTCTCCAAGGCACCTGAGGGTAGAACAAGAAGCAATGGGTGGAAACTAATCAAGGAGAGAAGCAACTTAGAACTGAGGAGAAATTTCCTGACAGTGAGGGCAATTAATCAGTGGAACAGCTTGCCTCCAGAAGTTGTGAATGCCCCTACACTGGAAGTCTTTAAGAAGATGTTGGATAGCCATTTGCCTGAAATGGTATAGGGTTTCCTGCCTAGGCAGGGGGTTGGACTAGAAGACCTCCAAGGTCCCTTTCAACTCTACTATTGTATTGTATTCTCCGTTAAGGAAGTCACATTGTGAAAATTCCAACAGAAAGATGTAACTGGGAGTGTCACATTTTCCCACACAACTTTGTTCTGCATGACATTTTCCAATGCTAGCTGGCACCAGAAAATTCTTTTTTCTTTTGCCAGTATATTCAATAATTTGGTTTGCATTTGTTCATTAATTCTTTTTTTATCTTTATATATCACTTAAAAAGAGTGATGATAATAATAATAATAATAATAATAATAATAATAATAATAATAATAATAATAATAATAATAATAATTTGGGTAGCCATGGAAATAATTGTTGGGTATATTCTGTAATCCTTACTTCTTTATAACAATATTCAGAATTAGCAAGAGGGCTGAATTAAGGGAACATACTCTATAGCCCTTCGCAGCACTTATGGATTTCAGTAGCGACAGACAAGTACCTTGGGATGCAAAGTCGGTGTGAAAAAGATCCTATGTTGAAAAGCTGTAGATTTTTAAAACGAAAATACTACTCCCAGCTTGACAACTAAATGTGCACATAAACACACAGACTTTTGGCTTTCTATGTATCTTAGGCAAGTCATTGATAGGAGAAAGAACTAAATTTTACCTGTGCAACATAAGCAGAATCTGAAATTAGGGAAAAACTATCCATCTCTCCTCGGCTAACATATGTTTGCAGAAGAATATTTATTTTCCCGTAATTGTTCTCCACACCACCAGGTGCAGCAAGTTCACAGAAATTGCTCAGCAAGGCTTCCAGCTCTTCTATTTCTTCTTCTCTCACCTGAAATACAAATTAATGGACTTTGAAAAGGCTGGTGTAACTTGTTAAATCTTCCACATGCAAATTAAATGTCAATTATCTCTCAATAAATGTGTTTTAAAACATTCTACAGTTTCTGAAAAACAAGTCTCCCAGCACTGTACTTAATGGAGCCTAATTGAAACAATCTTAATAATGACACAATTATATTTCATTATGCGTCATCTTTTATTAAGATTGCCATTGACAGAAATGTACCTCACAAATTAAATATTTTGACCATGCCATGCTTCACCTGATAAGATTTCCCTTTTTATCTGACCTCTAGTCTTTTCGGATTAGGACAAACTTGAATTAACTTTAAATGCATTCATTAAAATTACACAGTTTGCATGGGGCATATTATGTTTTTAGCTTAAAACTCTGAAGTACTATGATTCATGATATTAAGGTTTTCACTGTTAATAAGATTAAGATTTAATATAACTAAAGATGTATTCAAATCTACACTTTGAATTATGCATAGTATTCCAATTTCTCATTCCTACTTGCAAAGCAGAGGTGAATTTACATATTCTTTGATTCCGTGAAATGTTCTTAGCCTAAAACTTGTTTAAAGAAGGCACCTGTTTGCACTTGACGGGGATCACCTGAAGGCCATTTCCCTCAAACCCTGACCATTTACGCAATATAAAAACTAAGAAGGAAACTCACAATAAATAATTTTCAGCATTGTTCCCCCGCCCCCAGTCCCCATCTTTCATCTTAAAAGAGACTCAATTTTGTTAACAACCGAATGATTGCATTTTGTATGTTGGCACATGTTGTTAGCTCTGGTATGAAAAAAAAATCAATGGTCAATCAGGCCAATCAATGGCTTGATCAGAGGCAGCTATTCTGCTCTTCTATCATGTCAATTTTGCTTATTAGAAAGGAGAATCTCATTGCCTACTGGTCAGACCATGTATCCAATTTCAAAAGAGATTTGGGAAGTTGCAGTGGCTGTTAATTCTAAACCAAGAAAAAGTAATCCATGAAATCCCAAACACATCTTAGCAAATCAAAGCAAAAGATCCCTTACCACATTCTTTCTTAAAATATTGTTAGAAGGTACTTTTTTTGTAATACTCTGGAATATACTAATTATTGATACAATTTAATCAAATTTTAGTGAATTAAAACCAAATCTAACACAGATACTGGTATAAAAACTTTCTCTAGGTAAAATATTTGGTGCATTAAAAAAACCTACTTTGGAATGACCCTTTTGATATTTCCAGATTTGGAACAAAATGTGATAATATTCAAGTGTGTTTCTTTGAGAGTTAAAAGCTACAACTGGTTTTATTTTGTGGCTTGTCACTAAATTTGTCCTTAAAATTTTCCTCAGCTTAGTAGATGGTTTTTGCTTCGCTCTCAACCAAAATTTCAGAAAAATAAGTCTAATTTTTCCTGCTCTGCTTGATGCAACTGCGTCGTATCATTTTTTATGTTTTTTTTTAAATTTAATGATCAATCTTCTGGAGCCTCTCCTAATACAAACTCTGGTATTCATTATAATGTCATATATTTTATGACAATGACACACACATACACACACTGTAGCTGGTGCTAAATTACTGTCCCCAAGATACATAGATCCCCCAAGTGTATAAATGCATAGATGGGCTTAATTCAGAAATGTAACCATTTCAGGAAATCACATTTCACTGAAAACAGAGATTCTGACTGTAAATAAAATAAAAACATTCTGCCTTCAAGCAAGTTGAATTGTACTACCAAAGCTATGTATATTTCCTTTACGATTGTTCTATAAAACTGGGAAGCAGGGTTTTTATGGCTCTGCCTGACCTGACTAGTGACTGAGAAAAAGGAAAAAGCAGCTGAAGAAGTTGCAGAAAAGTAAGAGAACCCAAGATAACATATCCATATTGCGTATGAACATTTTCCAGAAATACTTTGATTCATATTTTTGTTTTGTTTCATTTTTTTAAAAAACTGCACCTCTGACTAAAAACACTTCTGGACACATTATATAAGGTTTTTTCCAGGGTATTCACAACAGCATTTTTTTTTTAAAAAAAAGAAATGTGAAACGTTCTAACCTTGATTTGTTCAAATTCTTCAGCTTTAGAAACAATAGCAAGAATGTCACCTTCTGTTTTATGAGCATCAAAGAGTTCATTGAAAGTCTGCAAAACCAAGAAACATCAGTCTGCTGTTTAAAGCATTATTTACAAATACACTCCCATCCAACCACTAGCTGAATAAAGATAGGAAGGAACAAATTGCAGAACAAATCAAGAAAAAATAACAGCCAACATATTGATATTAAAAATAAATTTCAGCTGCCCATATTTAAATGCAAATTGATTAATTACCTGGGCAAAAATGAACTGTTATAAAGTCCATTGAAAAAATAAAACAAAAATTGAATAAGATTCACTCATAGAACCTCTCTGAAATTCAGAAAAATAAAGGTCAGCACTTTTTAGATGTACATTGCAATTTCCAAGGTTTGTGCATACTCCTATGTAGGTAAACATGCTAATAGATCTTTTATGAATATAAATGCTTCCTATATATTATTTTATGAAATCATTCTTGTGATTTTAGAATCCTCTTTTACTACAAAGTGTGAACTATAATGTAGATCTGCAATTATTATCTCAACACTGCTGTTTTAGACTGCTAATCAGACACAAATTACTCCCTAAAGAAAGATAACAAGGTTGTTAAATATAATGCCATGCTTTTGCTTCATAATATACCAAATTATAGGGAACATTACCTCAATTGTGTTATATTTAATGTAGTAGTGGCTTGCAATTCTGCCTAAATCAGTTGAAGAAAAAAATCCAGTTCTCTCTTCAAACCGAATCATCCGGGCTTTATCCAGTTTTCGGCCAACTTCAATCACCAACTGTTCTCTGTGCTTCTCTAAACTTGGATCCATCTGAAATACAGTCAGGAATTGCATGTTAAGGATGGATGGACAGATGCATAAGACAGAAGGTAAATTTGATCTTGTCTTATTTTTCCCTCTCCTCCAGCAAAACACATAGCAATGGGTATATTTTAGTGGATTTTATGTGGAATTAATAAACTATTGATTAAGAATACTTAGAATTAAAATATTTATTAAGTTAATCTGACCCTCTTATGGTCAAATAATGTTTAGAATACCCTACCTGTGGAGCCCAAAAGGAGACAGGAAATTCTCAAGGTAAATTAAGAAAAGAATGGATATAATTATAGATGATTATAACTAACACTGTTGTTACAAAAGATATTAGATTTTAGGTTTTATCTTTAATAGTGAATCCATCCTTATGAAATGGTGATAAGGGGAATCTTAATTTGCTATTTATTTCTGGCAGGGATGGGAAGGCCCTGTCTCCATTAATTTTCTAGTTACAATCCTACACAATTGCAAGATCTGTGTCTAAACCCAATACCAAAACTTGAGATTAATACTATTTTTCTTTCTGTGCCTGGTGATTCTGAAACGAAAGGGACTATCTCTCTTCATAACGCAAGGTAGTGTTATTTTTAGCAGTGCCTACATGGTAAATCTTTCATATTTAAAACTGTATGAGGAACTTTAAGTATTTCCTTTAGTCTTTACTAACTGAACACTGTGCATGTGTGAATACCTATTCTAATTATATTTGATGACAGACTATAATGGCTGTGATATTTCTTATTTCATTTTTATGTAAACCTGACATTTAAGGCTAAAAAGCTGGCAGAGAAAATGCACATAGGATACACAAATGTGAGTAATTTGATCATGTTCCACATATTTAGCCTAAACATCTACCACAATTCCCCAGAAAAATAACTAATGATGCTCTTTTTTATGTTTCACACTGAACATTTTCAAAATATATAGGAGTTGCTGATCTCAGGAAAACCAACAAGGGCAAATATTTAATCTCCCATCAGGAAAGGATTACAGAACCAGAAAGCAAGTTAAGTTTTTTGCACATTTTCTACCTGATAAGCTTTGTGACTGATTCCATATACTAATGGGTTTGCTCTCATCCGTACATAAAGGTAAGTGTAACTTATCCACTTTACTGCTTCCTCAATATTTGTCACTGTTCCAAGAGCAATCTGCAAGTGGGGAAAAATAAAAACAAAATTTCATGTTAAATGGTTTATAAATAAGGTTTATAATGTTCCAAGTTTTATATGAGCAGAACTGAATATTCCAGAAGAGTATTATAGAGAAAGATTAAAACTTACCAATGAAGTGGTTGAAATGTACTTTTAGAACAAAATATATTCTTTAGGCCCACAATTTACTTTTTTGAGATAAAGAGGGAGGAGAATTATGTGACATTGGACTGAGTAGGGGAACATGTATATTTCATTCCCTTTTTTGCTGCTTGTCTGAGAAGCCTTCTATTATGAGTTTTCTGCTGAAGATTGGGTTATATTTTTCTAATACCCAAAAGCAAAGCACTTTTCAGATTGTCCCTTTATATTTACTTCAGAAATCAGATTTTCCATTTTGTAATTCCTATGATGGAATATATAAGCTCAACTGTCCTGAACACCTGAATTATGTAGATTGGGAAAAATTTTAACTATCCATTTTATAAATAAAGCCAGTTTTTCTTCATGGATTCTTTCACATCAAATGACATTCTGAAAGGATTTTTCAAAGGAAGGAAGGAAAAAGGGAGGGAGGGAGGAAGGTAGACAAGCAGGCAGACCAATTGCTTAAATAAGCAACTGCCATTTATCCAAGGTAACTGACATATTTGATAAAGTATAATATAGCTGAATTTGAAAGCTGACTTGCTGGAATATCACACAAAGGATATAATTAGTTGGAACCTCCAGAAAAGCTAAATGTCTATGCTTCCTCTTTGATAATCTTGTGCTATAATGCACTAGATATCTATACGGTCACTTAGCATTGACAATGAATTGATCCCACATCAATTCCACTACCTCTCCACACTGGAACATCTACAATTCTAAAAATGCATTTAATTGTGCAAAATAAGATCAATGAGTTCGGGTAGAATCACAGTTAAAAAAAGTAAATGCAAATTATTTTTCAAAATTTCAAGAATAGACTTTAATGATTCTTTACGGCTGACAAAACTTCCTGAAAGGAAGACAAGGTGTAACTGCCTTTCCTAATTATATAGATCTTCCTGCATTTTTAAAATTTGCTCCAGCAAGAGTTCAACTCTTCTCCCACAGTATTTAGCTAACTTTAGCTGACTTCAGAAAACTAATCAGAATTGAACCAGATTATAACCTGGATAGAAGATGGGCAGAACATATCAAAGCCAAGAGAAAGACCAGGGCTCAATTGGTAAGTAAATGAGTAAATTAGTCAATAAACAAAGGTAAGTTCTAAATTGTTACCAAAAAACTATATGGACATATCCAGGACTCAATCTGGACTTAAGAAACGTGCTCTGCAAGAACAAATGGTGAATCAGAAGGTGAAAAGAACTTCAATAAAACAAACAAACAAGACTCTTGAATAAATAGACTTTAATATATAAACAAATGGGCTCTACTTTGAAATTTACATTTAAACACAACTTATTTTTTTAATTTCTCTGACATTTACTATGTAAGTGCATTTAGAATCCCGAATCTATCTTCATTGCTTAGAAATGCCATCCAGCAAATTAACTGAATTTAATATTCTTGCACCAAGAAACCTTACAGTACTGCAGAATGGAACTGTGCCATATGTCAATAGTACTTCCCTTTGTCCCAAAGGTGACAAATTAATTCTTTTTTAGTCTTCTTTTCATATTTACTTGTGTCAGCCACGTACCTTGTCTCTAGTTTCCTATGTATTTTATAAGAATGACATATAATTGTTAAATTAGAACCATCGCATACCAAACAATTATCCTACTATTATTAGAGAAAGCAATTCTGTATATGTATGTATTTATGTATGTATGAAATTTTTATTCTGCCTTTCTTATTTTATGAATAACTCAATGCAGTGAACATATCTAATATTCCTCCTCCTCCTATTTTATTCACAAGAGCCCTATGTAGTGTGTTGGCCAAAAGTCACCTAGCTGACATGAAGCAAATTGCATTGCTTTATTATCAAGGAAAATAAAAGTCAAATATAAGTTTGATACCTGAAGCTACATAGCACACATCTATGCAAAATTAGTGCAGCTCAATTAAAAAAAAGAGAGAAAACATAACTTGGCTAATATATTAAGATTGTTAAATTTCTTCTCATTATTCATGCAGTTGTCTACCTGTTCAACATTTTAAGATGTATATGTATGGAAACAAAATGCTTTCAGGGAATAGTGGCTTAGATCCAGATGTGATAAGACAAGGCAATACTACTATTACAGTTCACTCAATGCTGAACAATTCTCTGCAAAAATTACTTCTGAATATTTGCTGCCACCTGGTGTTCATTTCAATGTGAGCTTCTAAGAATTTAAGTATTGTAAGAAAAATCAGTATTAAACTGAAATCAATTAGTGCACATAAGGAATTGAAAAAAAAAGAAGGCAATGGCAAACCCATAATGTTGCCTAAAATAACCGTATTGTCTATGAAGTTGCTAAGACTGTCTTTTTAAATTTTAAATTTTAATTGTACATTGGGTTTTTTACAATTGGGGTATTTTAATGGTGATTTTTAACTGTCTAAATGTTGTAATTTGTTACCTCCTCTGTGCATGTGTGTCTCTGTATATATGTATGTTTATGTGTTTGTACACATGTTTTATGTTCTATATGCCCCATTGTACGCCGCCCCGAGTCCTGCCTGGAAAGGGAGCGGCTAATAAATTCAAATTTATTATTATTATTATTATTATTATTATTATTATTATTATTATTATTATTATTATTATTATTATTATTATTATTATTATTATTATTATTATTAAGAGTTGAGCTCAGCTTGAAAGATACTTTTTGTTATCCCCTCAGAAAATTACAAACACATATGACTGCAAATATGTCTATGGCTTCACTGCAAGTACCTGTATTTCTAGAGATTCTAGTTAGGTTGTTCCTTGAGCAGGGAACTTGCATATTTTTCTGGTTTATAAACAACTGTCCCGGTTGCATGATTTTTGAAAGTTTGAAAATCAGCCTTTGGGAGGCAATGAGAGATTTTTTTATAAATAGCAAAATAATGTGGACTTTTGTACCTTTTGCATAGTTCCTCAATCTCAATTAAGCCATCAAATCAGCTGAGCACCTAAAGGTGTAGTGAGAAACTTAGATAGTGCTGAATCATAGTTTCCAGCAGTTTCCTCAGTGATTATGTTTTAACCTCTTTGCAAATAGAGTCCAAATGAGAGGAAAGGCAATTCAAATGATAACATTCAATGAAAGTTATGCAATCTAAAACTGAAATCTAGAATATAGCCAGTTAATTACTAAAATACCTCATGAAAAATAATGCCTGTCTAGTATTTCATACATTTTGTCATTTTATTGAGAAATCTAAAACACTGAAATATGTCTTTATTGAAATATTTTCCACATGTGAACAATTTAAACATATGTAACAGCAAAGGTATATAGTTAAGAAAAACACGAGTTAAGCCGAGAGAACATTATACTGAAAGAAACCTTAACAAAGTTAAGTATATACTATGTATAAAGAAAGGTTTCAGTCAAAATTTTTATATTTGAGTGGGGGGGGGGCATGCACAGAAGGCAAAGTATTTTTTTAAAAAACTGATACAACATCAATTCTTTTCTCCAGTGTGCTATCGTCCTTCTTAGTTTTCCCAGATTGCTTGCTTTGGAATGCTGAATGGCCATTTCTTTTCTTCAACACATGCATACCAGCTGTCTTAACATTTTATGCCCTAGCTAAGCAATCTTCTATACACTTACTGTTTTTAAATCATTATCTTTGGACCTATGTGTCACAGAGGAGAGTTGGATCCAGCCTCTGTGTTACCTCAAGTAATAAATGCCACACTGATAATCAGTTTGATATAGTGGCTTGAAACCAAGGGACGGTGAATTCTAGTGCCAACTTAGGCACAAAGACCTTGGACCAGCCACTTTCTCTCAGCCCTAGAAGGAGGCAAAGGCAAACCACTTCTGAAAAAGCTTGCCAAGAAAACTGCAGGGACTTGTCCAGGCAATGTCTGAAAAATGGACAGGAGTAAAGGTAAAGAAAACCAAGGCAACACTACAGACGTTTTCTAGCTATTGCCTCTTTCCACCCTACCATCCATTGCCTCTATACCATTTAATGCCTATTTTATCTATGACAAACTATGATTCAGGCCATTGATGGGGTTCAATTTTTTTTACTACTGGTTCTGTGAGCATAGCTTTGTGGGCATGGCAGGGGAAGTATACAAAATCCCCATTCCCTCCTCACTCTCAAAATTTCCGCTACCGGTTCTCCAGAACCTGCCAGAACTGTCTGAATACCACCTTTGATTCAGGCATATAGGTATCAGTCCTGATCCCTACCCAGAGACTTACAGAACTAGTCACAGAGGAACATTCTCTATTCCTGCCAGGGCGTTTGTATGCCTGAACCATAGTAATCTATTCATGTCTAACCAAGGCAATGCTCTTCTGTGTCTCATTCTAAACTAAGTTTCTCAAGATGCCGGATTAATTCCAGAGCAAATGGTCTTCTTAGGCACAAAAAAGAGAATGCATTTCCATATGGTGCGTTATGAGAGTTTCAATTCAAGGCAAACGATATATCCTTGATGGCAAACCTATGGCACGCGTGCCACAGATGGCACGCGGAGCCATTTCTGAGGGAACGCGAGGCATTGCCCTGCCATCTCTAGCGTGCATGTTCGCGCCTGCCAGCTGATTTTCGACCTTGATTTTCGACCATTTTTCACTCTCTGGAGGCTTCAGGGAAGCCTCCTGAAGGTTCCAGAGGGAGAAAAATGGTCCAACGGGCAATCCGGAGGTCTGTTCCTGAACTTTGCATGTTGGGCCATTTTTTGCTCTCCTCAGACTCTTAGAAAGCCTCTGGAGCCTGGGTATGGTGAAAAACGGACCTGACCGGCCCCACAGGAAGTCAGAAAACGGGTCATTTCTGGCCTCCAGACGGTCTCCGGGGGCGGCCATTTTTACCCTCCCCAGGATCCTAGAAAGCATCTGGAGGCTGGGGAGGACGAAAAATGGTCCTACTGGGCCCACCAGAAGTTGGAAAACAGGCTGTTTCCATCCTCTGGGAAGGGGGTGGAGGAGGCTGTTTTCGCCCTCCCTAGGCTCCAAGAAAGCCATGCGCGCATGCGTGGGGCAGCAGGGTGGTGGTGTCACATGCACATGAGGCATGGTGCAGGGGAAATTAAATCATGGGGGTAGGCATGCACGCGCGGGATTGGCACCCGAGGCCAAAAAGTTTCACCACACTGCAATAGACAGTTTCTCTGCAACTCCTGAAACTTTTTTATACCCATAAGTATTCTAGAGTAGGGCCTGCTTTTTGGAATCCCTGCTTATTCAGAACTGTAAGTCACCTATTTTTTTGTCTTTTGGATCCCTGTTGAACGATTTGTCTACATACAGTAGATCTTCTCTAGATAAATGGGAAATATATTTTTTCTTTTATTTCTATCCTTTTAATGCATTCATCACACTGATGCAGAATTTAAACATTTTATCTGTTAAACTGTTTTAAGGTAAGTACATCTGAAGGAGTATTTGTGTGTGTATGTGTGTGTTTGTGTGTGCACCTGCGTGAGGGCGCACTCACAGAAGCCCACAATCACACCTTAGAAAATATTTGTGTGCATGGTCCCACAAGGGCATCTATTTTAGTTTAAGATCTGATATCAGATACAGAATCCATTACTATGGTTAAATGCTTACTGCATCAATGAATCATAGTGCATTGCAATAACAAGCTCAAAATCCCAAACAGTAGCTCATATTGAGCCATAAAGATGCAATGACAAAATTATTAGTTGGCTGGGACAAATTCAATTTGTATAAATACAGAAACAGCTTAGAGTAAAGAAAACTAAGGGAATAGAAAACTTCAAAAAGTCTAGAAAGGACAAAATATGATAAATGAAAACAAAATACCATGTAAATGTTCCATCTTGGACATAAATGCTAAATACTGTACTATTTTGTTGCAGGTTTGAATTTCAGACATAAATGTTTAATGTCAATCAATTTTCCTACAACTTAAAGTAATTCCTGCTTTTTTGTCTGTATACTCAATTCTTAAAAGAAGCTGTACAGATAGTCTTTGACTTACAATTGGGACTATGATGTGATTAGACCAGTTTCAAGTAATGCCTCTCTTCCCATTAAAGTGTTGGTTAAAATACCACTGATGAAAAAAATTCAAGAACAGCATTTTGAAAGGTACAAGGAATTGCAATGGGAAAAAAAGAGATGGATGAAATATTTCATGGTATGAATGGCACATCTCTTGCGGGGATACATATCTGAAAGCCTAAGTGCTGCACAAACCTTCTTCTACAAAAAAAAATTCAGAGGCAAACTCTAGAATCATTCCAAACATTTTCCTACCAAATTGTAATATTAATGTGGGTAGATAATCTGAGCTGTATTCAATTAACATAATTTTAATTACTTTTAAATTGAAAGCTGATTGCATGCTTCATTTGTTCTTTCTCAGGAAGGATTGCACACAAAATATAACATTAAACCTATTCTCCAAGAAGACTCCAAAACCATTTTTTTCTGAGATCATTGCAAAAGCTAGTTAAGCAAAAAAGAAAGGTATTTTATATGAAGATCTGATCTGAAAGAGGTAAATGACAGAGTTACAACCAAGGGAAATGAAAAACTTTTGTAATTGGCCTGACTTACAATTACAATACAATACAACAGCAGAGTTGGAAGGGACCTTGGAGGTCTTCTAGTCCAACCCCCTGCCTAGGCAGGAAACCCTATACCGTTCCAGACAAATAGCTATCCAACATCTTCTTAAAGACTTCCAGTGTTGGGGCATTCACAACTTCTGGAGGCAAGCTGTTCCACTGATTAATTGTTCTAACTGTCAGGAAATTTCTCCTCAGTTCTAAGTTGCTTCTCTCCTTGATTAGTTTCCACCCATTGCTTCTTGTCCTACCCTTCCCATTCATTGCTTCTTGTCCTACCCTTCCCATCCATTGCTTCTTATCCTACCCTTCCCACCCATTGCTTCTTGTCCTACCCTACAATTGATTTTCTGGAATCAGGCAAATAATGATCTTTCATGCTTTATCATGTCAGCAGGAAAAGTCATGTCCAGTGTTCCGAAGTATATAAAAAATGATAGTTTCATGGCCCTGTCAGGATTTCACGCTTTTGCTTAGCAGCATTTTCAGTAACACTAAGCAGAGATGCATTGCAATTTTCACTAACATAAGTTTATTTGAAATCATTAACACACTTCAGCATTGACCCTCGTTTGTCAGAACTGGCATAGTTCCTGACCACTGAAGATTAATTTTATGCTTACTGTAGCACTGGATCTTTTAAACAACAATTAAACTTTTTCAAAAAAACAAAAGTGCATTTTGGGAAGGCCAAAGAAAAATTAGTTTTCATAGCCTTTCTTCTATAAAACAGAAAGAAATAGAAATAAGAAATGAAATCAAATTGATTCCTAATCTAATTCTAATCCAGACATATACATATCTATATTCAAAATGAAAATAGAAGTTTAAAACAAGCATAGCTGCCTCTCTTTTCCACTTAGTTCTCTTTTATTACTTCTAAAAATCACATTATTTTCCTGGAACATTGGGAAAAAACAAGTGATTAAAGTGATTGGTGCAATGCAACATTGCAAATTCCTCTCAATTCCTGGCAAATAGATGGGGAAGAAATGGAGATAGTGACAGATTTTATTTTCCTGGGTTCTAAGATCACCGTAGATGGGAATGGCAGCCAAGAAATTAAAAAAACGTTTACTCCTGGGGAGGAAAGCTATCGCAAATCTAGACAGCATACTAAAAAGCAGAGATATCACCCTGTCAACAAAAGTATGTATAGTCAAGGCTATGGTTTTTCCAGTTGCAATGTATGGCTGTGAAAGTTGGACCATAAGGAAGGTTAAGCGCCAAACAATTGAGGCCTTTGAACTATGGTGCTGGAGAAGACTCCTGCGAGTCCCATGGACTGCAAGGCGATCAAAACGGTCAGTTCTAGAGATCAACCCTGACTGCTCTTTAGAAGGCCAGATCCTGAAGATGAGACTCAAATACTTTGGCCACCTACTGAGAAGGAAGGACTCACTTGAGAAGAGCCTAATGCTGGGAAAGATTGAGGGCAAAAGAAGAAGGGAACGACAGAGAATGGGGTGGCTAGATGGAATTACTGAAGCAGTAGGCGTGAGCTTAAATGGACTCCAGACGAAGGTAGAGGACAAGAAGGTCCGAGGAACATTGTCCATGGGGTTGTGATGCGTTGGACACATACTTTGCAACAGAGGTGGGTTGCCAATTTTTTTACTACTTATTACGCATGCACAGAAGCGTCCTGGTGGGTGGGTGGTGCCTCCTGCTGCCGCTACTACCAGTTCACCCAATTTTGACCGAACTAGGAGTGACCCACCTCTGTTCACTACTAACAGCAACAACAAACATTGCAAAACTACAGAGAAAAGGTAATCAAAGGAGGTCTATTGAATGAGTTGTCTCCTCATTGATTATATTCAATATAATCTCCATATCAATGCTGTCCATAATGAAAATGGACATAACAGCAACTCTCTCTACTTTATTGTTCTATTTCCTCCCATGGTCAAATTTATTCATTTACAAAACCAACCATCAGGATATAAATATAATTGGTCCTTTCCATTGATTGTTCCTAGCATGTTCCTAGATATTCAGAACTACTAATTCCTATTCAGTTAACATATTTCCCTAATTCTCATTTAAAACAAAGTAAGGCAACACCCATAATCACAAACTGTGAAATTGAATCTGCTAAATTAACTACACGGATTTCTTCTTGCATGATAAAAGTATGCAAGAAATATGCTGAAATAATGTCTCAGTCACAACACAATGTATAGTTTCTGTTGTTCCACTGTGGAAGGTTATTGAATCAGACATGTTTCTTCTGAAAATACTATTTTGGCAACTTAGGTTTTAAAATCTTTGGGCACCTATATTATGCACCAACAAATTGAAATGTGATAATGGAATTGCAAATTGGCTCCCAATTCTCCCTCATTCCCAAATGTTTCAGATTTAGGGCCAAATTATTTCTTTACACTAGCACCATTTCTATCCTACTCCATACCATATTGGGTCAATATGGGTTGTGCAAAGCAACTGAAACAATCCCTTTGCAAAATACACTGGCACAGGGAAAGCATCACTTCCCTAAGTATTCAACTAGACCCATTCTTCAGAAGACTTGGATACCTTAGGATGGGGAGATAGACGGATGGATAGAGAGGCAAATAGTCAGAATTAAATTATCTCCCCTCAAAACCCACAGGAGTAAATTAATTGTTTCAGCATCAAATTACTTTCTTCTTAAGTGCCAAATCTTGGGCCCCTCAGGATAAGAGAGGGGCTTTAAAGAAGAAGCCAAATCTGTCTCTGTTTCATTTCTGGAAAGCTGTGTTAATTACTCCTATAGGGAGTTCTGCACTTCTAAATTTGGGATCTCTGGGGTAGACATTGACTCATGCCAATCAAATTCTTTTCTACCAGTGAACTCTTGCTCAGAATTAGCAATCCACAAAATAATTTGAAGGGACAGTAAATTCCAGGGAATATTAAAGCATTTCATTTTTTCTCTCTCTCTTGGGTTATGCCAATCCATTTGTTCAAGGGACTGTCCAGAAATGTATCTTAAGTAAATTGGAAATGATTTATGGCGTTTACTTCTGAAAAAGCAATGGTATTCCAACGGGGGTACTTAATTTTATTCCAGAAGACAAGAAAAACATTTCATCCCCATTTTGCACATTCCAGGGGGGAAAAGTGAGGGGAAGGATTGTCTTTTCAAATCATGTGATCTTGAAAAGCAAACTTTTAAAAAGAACACAACAGATTATGATGAGCCAGGTCTCCAGATACAGTGAATAACATAACTCAATTCAGTACTATTCACAGAATACTATTTATATTATTTCTTGATTTTAGAAATATGCCTACTTTCACAGAAACAATATTGAGATATTGTGTCATATCCTTTAAAATACTCCACCCTTTGAAGCATCATATTTCTTGTTTAATGTGTTACCAATGTCACGCAGATGCATGCAAAACAGTTTTACAATTTATAGATCTGAATATAAATAGTACTGTTTCCCCCCCCCTCCATTTTATTTATGTTATTTTCTAACGGCCTGTATATGTGTGTATGTGTACACACACACACACACACACACACACACACACACACACACAAATATAGAGAATGTGGAATTGATTTATAAAACATACCTCTGCATTCAAGTGGTCAGCAAGGCTTTCAAGAAACTGACTTTCAATTGGATTCTGCTGAGTAAGCAGAGTCAGATAATGACTGAGTTTGTCGTGTGATGTGATAATGACACCTTCTCCAAATTTATCAAACTGGGGCCGTCCAGCTCGGCCAAATATCTGCATGACATCTAAAATTCCAAGGTCAACAAAGGATCCTCTTTTTGCAGCATAGATCTGTGTTCCCTGTTTGACAAAAAGTTAATAAAAATTAACATAAACACACATCATTATAAATCAGATGATCAAAATTAGGCAAATACAACAGGCTTTGAAAAGTGTACTTAAGGTGATCCTTTTATAACCTGTGATATATTTAAATATTTACTATCCCACTTGGTTCCCAGAGGAGAGAGTCAATTTAAAAACCAACCTCTCCGAACACTGCTAGATAATTAGCAGGAGATCTTTCCTCTCCTCTTCTGCAAACAGTGAAAAAAAATCATATTCCATGACACTTGATGGATGCCTAATGGCCAAAATAGACAGAGCATATGCTTTTACCTTAATGATGACTGCATGAGCTGGAAGATTGACACCCCAGGCTAATGTAGCTGTACAAACCAAGACTTTTATGTAACCACGAGAAAACAAGTTTTCCACCAAAGTTCTGTCTTGCCGCAGCATTCCTGCATGATGAATACTGAATCCATCTGGAAACATTTCACGTAATTGCTTGTTTCTAGACTTCTGCACCTTTTCATTGGTAAAGGAAATATATACAAAATTAATGCAGTGTTTACAGAAAAACATAGCAATTCAAGCATGTACAAAACCCAACAGATTTTCCATGTGTGCATTAATAGGATGTAAAGTTAACACACCTCTAGTCGCATGTTCTGCAAAACTGATAGCTCTTAGTATGTAAGACCCCGAGCAATACAGACAATAAAATACGTTTAGATATCATCTGTTATTTGACGAGAGTTGTAAGGTTAAGCTTTGAACTATGCTCATTAAGACAAACATGAGGAAAAAATACCCCACTGAATTTGCAAAATCAGAAATTTAATATGCCAAAGGTGATGAAAAACCCATTTTTGTTATGATGTGCTCCATAACCTTGAAATGGGGGTGGGACAGGAGGTACTATCACACTGGCAAAACGTTGCTCTAATGGTGAAAGGCAGGACAGTTAAATAAGAGAATGGTGATGGAAAGCCGGTCCCTCATAAATTAATCGTCCCTCATAAATCAAACCCAAAACCAACAAAAATGTGAAACTCTTCTGTTGAGTTTAGTGGAAAAATGGTTCTTGGGCAAATCAGAAGGAGAGTGGAAGAGGGTGGGCTTTTTCCCCCAGATTCCTCACACGCTCATACCTAACCTATTTCTTGAAAAGAAATGCTTCCCAATTTTGAGCCATTATTTGCTACAAAATATCCCCTCCACTCCCCCCAAAAATATTTTCTGAGGTCAACACAGAAAGTAATATTCCAAAACCAACTTTTTAGGTCAATTCAAAGGCACACCTCAGAGCAACCTATACTGAGGAATTTAAAGTATCCAAACTGGATAAGTAGTTTAAACCCTTATCTGTATTTCCTATTTCATTTGTATGGATACCACAGAGATTATTTCAAGGCTATTAGTTTCCTGAGATATGTACTGAGAAACTGCAATGTCAGAAAATTTGACACAATTTGTATAGGAACAAAGCAAAACAAATCCTAACATTCAGATACACAGCATATTTATCAACATAAAACAGGCATTCCACAAAGAATAAAAGATGGCAGCGGGCTTCAAATATACTTATTTTGGAAGTAATTTGAAAGAAAGTGGGTGCCTGCAACCGATTGGAGAAAAGCAGTACAGTGTAACTGACAGTTTGCTACTTTGATTTAGTATTGTTCATAATACAATGGATTGTCAATACTGCTATAATCTTCATACTTCTATCACAGTTATAGATGCTTCTGATTCTATTTGTTCAACGTTGTGTAAACAACAAGGTTATAAATAAATGCCTTTAATGAAAACCCAATACAGGGATTGACAGCTACAAATTTCAATGCTAAAACTCGCCTTATGATGAATATTGTCCAATATGCAATTTGCCAATTGAAGAACCTTTCAATGCAACAAACATTTGTCTGGGGAAGGAGCATTATTTGTTCAAAAGTATTTATAGACTGTCCCAAACTGGTTCATTCTAGCCAGTAGGGTTGTGGGCATACACCCAGAACTTGTAATATCTGTCACCTCAAGACCCATACTGTATGTATCTCACATTGCAGAGCACTTTTTTTCTTTAATTTTCTTCTCACCACCCACAACCCCCAATAGTGAAGCTTGCACCTACCACATGTGCTTTTTATCCTCCATCAGTTGAGGATGCAATATTGGATGGAAGATCAATAAAGTGAACTGTGCTGGTTCAGAGATATCTCTCTTACTTGTTGATAATACTATTACTTTACAAGCCTACTGTATTGGTATGTGTGTGTGTGAATGTGTGTGTGTGTTTGTGTAACTACAGAAATAAAGAGGCTCTAGTATTCTGTCCAAGTTTGATGACATAAAGTAGACTACAGGTAGTCCTTGGCTTACAACAGCAATTGCAACTACGATCAGGATTGTTGTTGCTAAGCAAAACACTTGTACACATGTCCAAAAGATATTTTTTTTTCCAAGGGGCAACTGGATTTCCTGGTTTTTTTTGACGACGTTTCACTTGTCATCCAAGAAGCTTCTTCAGCTTCGACTGGATGGTGGGGAATAGAAGGATTTATACTCTTTGCAGACAACTGGACATTTGCATTCTTTTAGCAGGTCGTTAAGGCCACCTGGAACTTTATCTGTGTCACCAGGGTCACCGGAATGGTGAAAAGCTGAAGAAGCTTCTTGGATGAGAAGCGAAACGTCTTCAAAGAAAAACCAGAAAGTCCAGTTGCCTTTTGAAAAAAAAGCACCTTTGGGACAACCATGACTGAGAATTTCCTTCGATACTTGTACACATGGTTGTTTAGTGTTAGGTGTGGAGGAGTTTGGGTTGCCTGGGGTTTCATATTCCATAGTGGGAGTTGTCAGGAGAAAATGCAGAAGGAGAGACTTATGGGAACGACTTGTGATCTTCTGTCAGCCCTCCCAGGTAAACCAGACAGGTAACATGAAAGATGGGTTAAATTTACTTTATTGTAAGGTTTACATTTACATAATCTTGCATTTCTGAGAGTGCAAACCTTAGGGCAGGTTCTCCTTTAATATCTTTCTCTGATTCTTAATGTTTGTGGATTCCTGCCTCTCTTGTCTGATTGTTTCCTAAGCAGCATCTCAGCTCCCCTTTCCCCAAGGTCACCCATGCGTTCCATTCCATTGCACCTTCCCTGCTGCTTTCCCATTGACTTGGCTTGTGGGAAACCTGCAGGGAAGGTTGCAAATGGAAATCATGTGACAATGGCTAGCTGCAATGTTGCAATCATGTGGGGAATGCTGCGATCACTGCAACTTTGCAGACTGATCATAAGTTCACGTTATTCACCACCACCATACTTTTTCCTGGTCGTTCAACAAGTGGTTGTAACTTAAGGACTGCTGTGAGAAGTCTAATAGGCCCTTATGATAAACTGTGGGTGGTGTCACAATTTTGGGGAAAGACTCATAGACAACGAGAGCACAAGTGATGGAAATACAAGCAAGCACAACTATCCACTAGTCAGCTGGTCTACTTTATATTGATGATGATCTCAGCAAAGCTAGTTATAGTGATTGCCATCAATGAGCCTAAAAGAAGAATGAGCCTGCAAAGTTTCACTACACAAGAGCTTTATTCCAAAGAATAAAGACTCAATGTTTTAATGCCTTCAAATCAGTCTTGACCTCTGGTGACTACGTGGATAAATCTATGCAATTTTATCGGCAACATTTTCTAGAAGTAGTTTGCCATTGCTTTCTTCCTATAGATGAGAAAGAGTAAGTGATCCAACATCACCCAGCTGGTTAAAACTCATGTTGGCTAGAACTCTCAGTTTCTAGCCCAATGCCTTTAACCACTACACTAAACCTGCTCTGCATGGTAGCAAATAAATATTTCAAATGATTTTTTATTAAAATAAATATCTGCTGGATATTCTATGTAAAACATAGAACAGATACTACACAAAAGCACTTTAGTTTTTCAGGGTACAATCAACATTAATCAGTGAATACACTTAATTATCCGGGTATTAAAAAGAGTGAGACATTGCTAGATTGATTACCCACAGAAGACACAATGCCTCTATAACACTGGGTCTCACTTAGAAATATCTGAATTTTAGAATTTAGTAACCCAGTTTTGGCAAATATAGCATGTCTTATTCAATTATATGCACAACTATTATGCATGTAGTTACCTTTCTAGATTTTTAGAGAAACAATAAGCAATTATGACACACGGATACCCTAAATCAAGGCATCTCCAAACACAGCACATTCACTTATACAGAAAAACACAACCAAGAAAATATGTAATAACAAGAAAGCCACAAGATGGCTCTCAATGCGTATCTGTCCCATTCTCTTTCTCAAATACACAAAATGAGGCTATCTTATATATAGATTATATGAAGCTATCTTTAATTATATTCTGAAATTACCTTATAGAGAACTGACTTACAGATGAGTTAAAATAATGTTGCTTAGGATTTAGTAACAAGTTTTTCATGCAGGTTTTCAATAACCTCAAATCTTATGCAATTGTTTCTAAATATAATGATGGAGCATATGTATTGTTTCTTTTAATTTTTAATAAAAAGACTGTTGTCTTACCTGAACGGTAGTTCTCTGTGCACTGCGGGATAAGTATTATATTGGATTCCAAAAATCTTAGGATGCATCTGATTATGTACATTATTGATGCAATTTTCTAATTTTTAGGGTAGTTATTAGTTTTCTTTTTGGAATTAGCCAACTAATAAAATGTCTAACAACACCTCAGACATTTTTTTAAGTTCAGATATGGAGAGTTTTATTAGCTAAATATGCCAGAACCAGTTGTCTAAGATTGGTACCACCAGCATTACATTTCCAATACAATTCCAACACAATAAGGACTGTCAAAAGTCCTCTTCATTTTACAATTCCTGCATAAGGTTCACTTCAAGTCCATGAACAGTATTTATTTTGAACTACCTTTATGCTGGTCTAAGAAAGAAAACATTTCAGAAGCACTACAAAAGAACCATCGAACTGTATTATTCTCAAAGGATTAATTCAACGAATGATAGGTGTCAACACAACAATTTTGGAGGTATTACTGGGAATCCTGACAACAGATACATTTGAATAAGATTCTTTGAATTCTTTCTTTTCCAGTTGGAAGTAAAAAAAAAAAACCAAAATAAAACAGAGTATTTCTACTGCCTAGAAAACTACATGTCCTCAGAGTTATGAGAAGTTGGGTTCTCATACAAAGTACATTATTCTGATTTGCTTTTATTGTCTGCAGGATTCAAATAAAATAGCACCTATTGTTCTTCTATTGCCCTTATTTGGAGACACTGTAGATTCAGACTAACAAAAGTAGACTGGAAGTCCCAAACAAATTATTCAGACAAATTAATTGCCATAGTGTCTATTTTATCAATTTAAGGATTCCAGGATCACAATTCTAGTTGCATGGGGACAGTGATAGATACCCTAAAACAGAATTTTTCAGAACTTTAATGTTTTTCAGAAGTTTCTAGTATTTTCTGGGTGCATCATGAAGTAAGTTCCTCCCTTTCCTTGGCCAATAGTATATTATGTCTGATAACAGGTTTCTTTTTTTAAAAAAATCCCCCTCTACTGCATCATTTAGTTCAATTCAAATACTTATTGTTAATTTATACCTGCATTAACATTAAAGATGAACAATTACGGTAAACAAGCTGAATTAGTATAATTTTGTACTGCATTTTAAAATACAACCTATAAATTTTGACATAAAATTTCTCAAAGCAGTTACTTTCAGTAATTTATTTTCAACTAAAGTGTTCAGGTACTAAGGATGGTGCCAATCAAAACCATAAAGCCATTTTTAAAATGTTCACAGATGAAGAACACCCATCTGAACATCTGGGATTATTCCTTCCCTAAGGTAAGAAATGAAATATATGTATACAGTATGTGTGTGTATCTATATGTGTATGTATACACACATTATACTATCCACACAATTATATTTACACACCCACTCACACACCCCTGCAAAATTTGACAGGAAGTCCCTCAAGTAACCAGGCCCTATGCTATGAAGAGTTTAATAGGTAACAATTAACATCATTAATGGCACCCAGGATCAAACTGGCAACCAGTGCTAAAGGTATGTTACACTGGCATACCAAGGTGTGCCATCACTATCTGCAGCATTGAGTTTTGGACTAGTTGGGTCTTCTGAATGATCTTCAAGGGCAGCCCATGTGCAGTGCGTTGAAGTAGGCAGGCCATGAGATGATCAAGGCATAAACTACTTTCTGAAGGGCCTCCTAATCTAGGAAAGCATGAAAATGCCACAACAGATGAAATTGTGCAAAGGCCATCTTGGCCACCGAGTTGTTGAACAAGAGCTGTAAATTCAGGAAGACCCTCATTTAATGGACAACCTCATCCAAGGTCAAAGTGGAATATCCTCGGATCTGGAGAGCCAAAACTCTCACAGCCATTTGCTTCTGATAGGTTTGTGTCAGAGGTGGTTCCTGCCTATACAAAATCACACAGCCTCTAGAACTTTTATAGCCTCATTTCGCTGGCCTTGGAAATCATTGGTATATTGATGATATTGAACCCCAAACTGGTGGATGACCTTACCAATAATTTCATATAGATCAGGGGTGTCCAAACTTGGCAACTTTAAGACTTGTGGACTTCAACTCCCAGAATTCCCCAGCCAGCTGGCTGGGGAATTCTGGGAGTTGAAGTCCACAAGTCTTAAAGTTGCCAGGTTTGGACACCCCTGATATAGATATTGAAAAAGCAGAGAGAGAGAGAGAGAAACTCTGTCTTATCCCACACAGGTGAGCCTGTAAGAGCCATGGTGGCACAGTTGTTAGAATGCAGTATTGCAGACTAACTCTGCCCACCGCCAGGAATTCGATCCTAACCGACTCAACACTGACTCAGCCTTCCATTCTTCCGAGGTTGGTAAAATGAGGACCCAGATTGTTGGGGCCAACATGCTGACTGTGAACTACTTAGAGATGGCTGTAAGTCACTATGAAGTGGTAAATAAGTCTAAGTGCTATTGCTATAACTAATCTCCATCCAATGTTGACTGGATGTGGCTGCAGAGAAGTTGATATTATCAAAAGCACTGAGAGATCAAGGAACATAAGAATGGATGCACCTTTTCCATCCTAGCTCTGCTTCAGGTCATCAGTAAGCATGACCAGGGCTGTCTCAGCACTAAATCCTAGCCTGAAACCCAAATGAAACAGATTGAACCTGGTCAGCAGTTGTAGAAATGTACCACATTATATATGGGGTAAGAACAACCTAGTTCGTTGACAGTTTGTCATCTTAGTATACTACTAAGTATGTTAAGTATGCTAAGTATGTTTGTATGCTATACATAATTAGTATGTATACTAAGATGCTATACGTCAGCGATGGTGAACCTTTTTGGCTCTCGTGCCACAAGTGGGGGGAGCGCAGGGGGGTCGTGTGTGGACGTGCCGCACCCATAATGCAATGTGTGACCACCCAGTGCGCATGCGTGCACAACAGGTGCGACCCCCATTTTTACATGCTTTTTTCACCCTCCCCAGGCTCCAGAGGCTTTATAGAAGTCTGGGGAGGGTGAAAATAGCCCCCCCGCCCCCCCGGAGGCTCTCTGGAGGTTTCAGGAACCGTCCGGAGGCTTCCCTGAAGCCTTCGGAATACTTAAAATGACCCTCCGAGCAAACCAGAAGTGACTTCCGGTTTGCTCGGAGGGTCGTTTTGAGCGCTCCGAAGCCTTCAGGGACCGTCTGGACGGTCCCTGAAGCCTTCGGAAGGCTTAAAACGACCCGCCGAGCAAACTGGAAGTCATTTCCGGTTTGCTCGGAGGGTCATTTTAAGCGTTCAGGGAAGCCTCCGGACGGTCCCTGAAGCCTCCGGAGGGCCGCTGGGGGGGCGGGGGGAGGCTCTTTTCGCCCTCCCCAGGCTCCTATAAAGCCTCTGGAGCCTGGGGAGGGCGAAAAAATGGCTTTTAAAAATGGTGAACTTAGCTGGCCAGCGCGCATGCGCGCTGGCCAGCTGACAGGGCAGCGCCTTGCATGCCCTGACAAATGGCTCCGCGTGCCACTTGTGGCACACGTGTCATAGGTTCGCCATCACTGCTATACATCTTAGTATACATACATTAAACTTTTTATTTTCATACATTCATTATACTGTTTTATAAAAAGCAAAATTTAGTTGCTGTGAACATTTATAGCAAAAATATACAAAGGTGACTAAAAGCAGCAAGCTGCTGAATGATTAAACATGGTTATATCCAAATCAAATCTTTGATGTACATTTTGTTATGATCTTCTATATAAGTGAGCCAAATCTTGATAGGAATTATAAATTATTCTTTTCTGAAAACTTCAGTGGATGAAAACATCTCTTTTGTTCACATGTCTCACTGGGCAGTAAAATATCTCCATTAATTATCTCTAATGAGAGAGCAACTAAAGGAATTGAGGAGCAAGCCATCACTTACAGGAAATATTAATCTTTTAGTAAGATGCAGACATTACTGAACAAATTTATCTTATTTAGAAAAGCATGTCATGAAGTACCAATATAAAAATAATCTGAATATACTTAAATTGTGAAATTTTATCAGTCGACATAACATATTCTTCTAATGAGTGAGCTATTAAGTGACCTTTGGTTTGCATTGTAGTTGGAAAGAAGTAAGAAAGTAAAGAATAAGGATTGTGTAATTGAATAAGGCAGAAACTTTATTAGCTTTGTTTTAGTTGATTTAGGCAACGAGAACAGGGACTTAAGCCTTGGTTTGATTAACTTAAAGTAACTACAAAATTCCTGCAACCGCTGGCAAGCTTATGAGGAAAAATTGTAGCCAATAACTTTGATAAAGTTAGATACTCATATCCTTATTCCTTTTAAGGGATGTATTTCAGCTCCATTTCACTTTGTATGCTAATTTAAGATACTGAAGCTCATAAAAGTTCTCCATTGTTGTCTTTCCTTGAAAAGAAGACTACATTTCTCCCCAAATTGATATTAAAATGGGAAGGGTTATCCTGATTTTATTGAAAATACTGCAATGGGGTAGGTTTACTTTTATGTTTAATTTTTGGAAGGAGGAAAGGGGTGATGATGGAAATATCCTGACATAACTTGCTCATGTTAGAAACAGAATTTCTGCCAGAACAAACTCTCTAATTTGTGATTCTAAAGCTCAAGATTAAAACCTCTCCCTCAAAATAAATAAGAAGAATATAAATATAACCACTATGTAGAATGTCAAATTAGGTCAGTTGGACCCAATCAAACAAGCATTTTTCTTTAAAAAGAGGGGACAACTGAACTGTACTATAAAGGGCTATAATGAGATGGCTTAATAAAAAAGCTCTTTCTCCCATTATACAAAGAGAAATTAAAATGCTTCTCTTCAGTTTTATATTCCAAGGAAACTAGATGCTGAATCAAATTATACCTTCTTTCAAGAAATAAAGATGCTCCCTAATCCCCATTTTTCTTACACCGCAGATTAGGGAGCTGTATCTTTGACAAGAATCAGGGGCCATTGCAGTAAGAGACTTGGTATTTCTCCAGGATGCATAGTGTTCTCTAGATGTACTAGAGCCATGATGGCAAACTTATGGCACACATGCCACAGGTGGCACACAGAGCCATATTTGCTGGCACGCCAGCAGTCAGTTCCGGCGCATCGAGGCCATTTTTGCCCTCCCCAGGTTTCAGTAAAGCCTCTTTCCTGAAAACTGGAGAGGGTGAAAAATGGTCCCAACAGGCCAACCGGAAGTTCGGGAACAATCCATTTCTGGCTTTGGGGGGGGGGGGGGCAGGGAATGCTGCTTTTGCCCTCGCCACACTTCAGGAAAGCCTCTGTAGCCTGGGGAGGGGTCGTATGCACATCACAAGGGTGTGTGTGTCACACATGCATGCACAGGTGGGTGGGGAGGATTGAATTGGTGTGGGCATGCGTGCACGCGGAATAGCGTGCGCGCACACAATTTTGGTACGCCATAAAAAAAAAGGTTTGCCATCACTGTATTAGAGTATAATCCACAAATGAAGGGAAACATATGTGTCCCTGGATAATGTTGCAGGATCCCATCCAATTAGCCACACACAACAGGCACCATATAAATACCACACATGGCGCAGCACACACTTTGCTAGAGAGAAGTTCCCTGAAGATGGCCTCCAGCACGAGTCTGAAAACTTGGAAGACAAAATCTCTGGTCCCAGGGACCAACCCAGATTGGACCCCAGAATACCAGGGACGTGCGGTCAGGGGAGGCAGAGGAGGCAGAGCCTCACCTCTCTTCATGAAATAATAGTATATATTATCCCGGATGACGAAGCGCTTTCGTGGCTTCGTCATCCGGGAGCGCTGACAACATTTCTGCCTCCGCAGCTCCCGGGCGCGGCCAGACGGATGTAGCCACAGCGATGCTGAGGTGGTCCAGGCGGACGAAAGAGAGAGCGAGGCAGCCTGATCCTCGGTCGCTCGCCTGCCGGACTGCCTCGGTACCATTCTGGCTACCTCCGTCCGGCCGCGCCCGGGAGCTGCGGAGGCAGAAATGTTGTCGGCGCTCCCGGATGACGAAGCCACGAAAGCGACTGGGGAACGACGAGAACCTTCCTGCCTCTGCTGGATTTCGCGCGCTCTTCGCAACTGCAATATGCAGTCGCGAGGAGCGTGCAAAGTCCAGCAGAGGCAGGAAGGTTCTCGTTGTTCTCCAGTCGCTTTCGAGGACTGCGGAGCGCGAGCCGGCGGAGCACGCTCAGGAAGGCGGGGAATGGGATCACGTGTGCTGGAGGCTGAGGCAGCCTCAGCCTCCAGCACACGTGGTCCCATTCCCCGCCTTCCTGATGACGTCACCAGCCTCACCAGCCATAAACCTCACCGCACGTCACTGCAGAATACAAAACCTATAGTATTTGGTGCTGAGTTGTAGTCCAAATTGTATGTAGCCACCAGCGTGGAGGAGAAACACTATGCTGCAAAATGCTTTTTCTCAAGCCAGTTTCAGTCTTGTGACAATAGTACAAAAAGTGGCAGGGGAATGTAACAGATTGGTGACATTTTCTACACAGCTGACAGCTTTTGAAGTTGAGCTAAAGGGCACATCCCAAAAGCTAACAGCAATGGCTTTAAGCAATCCTCCCAATAATTTTTATACTTAGCAACAGATATTCTTCATTAAATTTATACGCTTCCCCATTCATTCTACATAGGAACTCTTTGGATATGCAGGTGAAAATGCATACATTAATCTTGAGTGGTAGTTATTAAGTCATTCTGCTTCTTGAAAAAAAACTTGAAGAAATAATTAAGAAAAGCAGCGAAAACAATTTTCTTATTATAAGGGAAGATTTCTCTTTTCCTGCTTCTGTTTTTATTCACTGCTGGATGAAAGTCTCTTCATTGATAGTTATGAATCATGATCTGCCACAAAGGTAGAGTGTGGGTTTGTAGACAGATATTTTATGACTCCCCATCTAGGGAACAATATCACTTAAGACAGCTTCCATGTCTAAGGGAGACTAGACCATCGGTCACTAACTCCTATTCCAGCATCTTAAATTCCTATACCACATTGATTCTTATACATTCTTACTATATCTGATGGGAATGTGTACATAAAAGGTTCTTGTTTTAATAAAGCAAAACTGTCACTTACTTGCTTTTCTGATTGTCCATAATCAGGACCTTGAGTTGGTAAAAAATAGCAAATGTGACCATTGTTTTTAGCTTTTTCACGAAGACCCATAGCAGTTCGGACTGTAGCATTTCGAGCATGAACAAATACCATCACCTTGGCACAAAAAGATATAATATATGTTAGTTATATATTTATTTTTCTGTAACAGAAGATTTGTGGGCATCTTTAAGCTAATTCTTCTAATCCAAAGGAAGTTAACAATGTTTCTGGTACATACTGACATGAATATGAATACATAGCAACATAAATATGTTTATGCAAGCATTTAGAAATTATAATATACAATTAGCTTCTAGAGAGGAACAGTTATGAAAAATGTATTATATGAATGAACGGTGTGTAGACTAGAATATTTTTAAGAATTTATATAATGGAATGTTAAAATAAAATTATCCCTGGCACTCCTAAAATGTAAAGCATAATCATGTGCACATAAAATTGAGAAGAAATCTCAAGTAAAAATAGATACAAAGTATTCGGCCTGAACATTAGTATGGACACTGAAGTGAAATGTTTTTTTTTAAAAATATAAAGACTAAAATACTAAAAATGTCCCATGCTAATACTTTTGGGGCTGGGGCTGGGTTTCTGGCCTCCAGGGTCTGGTGAACTGTCACCTTTGTTCCTTGACATTCCCATGGACAGAGCTGGAATGAAATTTAGAGGTTCTCATTGTCACTGCGTTTATTTGGTTTGCCAGCTGTGCCTGTGTCTTCTTATCAGAAATGATTTACTGCGCATGTCACATTACATTCCACAAAACTACTTCCTTCTTTCCTTTGTCTGTAGGCAGGCAGACAAAGGAGCTCTGCTAAAGATGTAATTAATTTAGTTAGTAAGTTTGTATTTTTACTTTATTTACAATTAAAATGGTTTTTATTAGATTATGCATCGAGTTTATTTTCACTTATTTCAAAAGTATACTATAAGGAAATTCCACGGTCCACACCTCGTTAATTCAGGGCGGAATTCACACCCTGACACTCCTGGACTTACGGATCTTTCTCAAACAACAGGTGGAAGCCATGTCTATTGGACTTTTACACAGATTCATCATCCATGTCCACATTCCTGGATAAGGAGGTCTTGCTCATTTTACTTATGTCTTAGTCACTTTTTGTTGGACTACTGCACTGTGCTCTACATTGGATTACCCTTGAAGGCCACCCATAAGTTATGACAGGCAATGTACAACAGTATTGGGTGCTTCTCAATTTCTCCATGTCACACCATTGTTGTGCAAGCTACACTACCTCCTGATTTTCTTTTGAGTGCAATACAAGGTGCTAATTATCCCATTTAAAGCCTTACGTGGCATGGGGATTGGTTGTTTGTGGGACTGCCTTTCCTTGAAAGTACTTTGCTTGCCTACAAAGTTACCTGAATAGGCATGTTCCATTCCCTAAAATATTGAAAGTGTATCTTCCTATGGTTGCCCTTACCCTGTGGAATACTTTCCTAGTGGCAACCCAGTAGGATCTGATCCTTTTAGCTTTCCAGAAAGCCATAAAGACCTGACTATTGAAGTGCTATGTTTTAGTCTTTGTTTTTAATGTTGCTTTGTGGTTTTAATTTTTTTTTTTTGAATAAAATTTTATTGGTTTTTCAAGATTTATAGGGAAAAGGGTAAATGGACAGGTATACAAATTTTGGCAGTTGCAAAATGTGTGAGGCCCCCCTCCCTCCATACCCATAGTATACATTCATATATAATGCATTAGTATATAATTGATTACAATCAACATATTAGTTCTATTATTAAGTTCAATCAAATTAAACATTACAGTATAAAATCCAAATATAATTCCATTTTCACTTTCGGTCAATTTATAATAATATGATTTTCTTGTTTATTTTTGTGATCTGAGTCTTCTTGCTATTGCCCCATCTCCCTCCACTGGCAGAGCTCTGGCCCCTCCCGTGTCCTGCGTGTCCATTGTAGTGTCTGGTGGTTTCTCTAGGAGTGTTTTATTTTTTTCCATAAAGGCCTGCGCCTCTATGGGTGAATTAATTCTAATTCTTGTCTCCTCCCAGAATATCAGCATACCTTCAGGCATCAACCATCTAAACCACACCCCTTTCTGGTATAATTTATTCGCTAATTGCGAATAATTTTTTCTTTTTTCTCTAATCTTCTTAGGGATCTGCTTCAGAATGGTTATCTCCATATCATGATATGTCAATGCTTGCCCCCTTTGTACACCCAGAATTTCATCTCTTGTGCTTTTTCTAAGGAATTTAATGTGAACCTCCCTGGGTACATTGTGTGTTCTAGCATAAGCTGAGTTCACTCTATAAACCAGGTCTATATCCCACCCCATCTGTTGTTTTTCTTTGTGTGTGAAGTCAGCCAGAATGTTTGTCATGATGTCCCTTATATTTTCCCCATCTTCTTCTATAACATTTTGAAATCTAAGATAATAGGACATTCTCTCAAATTCTAATTTCATCTGTTGGATGTCAAGATCTTTGTTCCCTTTCTGCACCGCTTTAATTTTGTTATGAACCCAGAGTTGTGCTCTAAGATGGGAGGCCATATAATATTTTAAATTCTCATTAAGAGATACGCTTAGAAAGGGGACTTCAACAGAATAAAATCATCTACTTTTCAATCACAAATTCTTCTTTTAAAACAAGTCCGAGAGCCAGTAGTTGGCATCTTGTAGCAATGGATTCTTAAATCAATAAGCAATGCACGAAAAACAACTTTTGTCTGACTTCAACCTGCTACCAATAAATTTCAATGAATCACCCAGTGTTCTAACAATTGAAGAAAAGGAAATGTATATCTATCCATTTTCTTTACAGTAGACATATTTTTTACAAGCCTGTAAGCTGAGAAGAATTTTTGAAAACTAAAGCTGAATGTGGTGCGTGTTAAAATTTGGGAATTCCATTATCTCATACACAGATGGGAATATGTGAATAGCATCAGTTCCTGCATCAGCAAGGAATTAATCATGTAGAATACAAGCCTCATTTATCATTACTTCCAAAACATACTATAAGGAAGAAAAGAAATGAGCAGCATTGGTCCAAGACCAACCTTTTTTTTTCAAAAGGCATCCCTTTTACTCAGCCTATAAAATGAGCTTAAAAAACTAAACATCACAGACAGAAGAGGGTTAACACAGCCTGTCCTAACTATGTCAAGAGAATTTTTTATTTCAGTAGCTAACCTCTATGCATTACATTATGCAAATAAGTTGGAAAAAGTAATTTGGAATAGAGAAAAGTGGTTCCACAGCTACAAGCTGTGTAATTAGATCTGTTCTCTGAAGTTCAAAGCTAGCTCCGGTGTCTCAAGAGCTGAGAGCTTGTGTAGCTTTTTTCAGGAAAACTAAACTTTTAAATGACAAAATATGCAAGCAAAGCACAAAGGAAATGTCTCCAGGTTAGCACTGCAAAATATTGGGTAGGTGCGTGGGTGGGTGAAGGATTTTTTTTTTTAACTAGTCTTTGGTGTAAAGAAATAATACCATAATGATAATTTTTGTAAGAAGCCATTTTAAACTAAAACATTTCAAAAATCTCTTTACAAATATATGACAGAAATTCAATTTTGATTGCTAAGGTGTACAACCTATCTCTAAATTATTTTACCCTGCACGAGAACAAAGATTCCTACTACTTAAACCATCAATCACATAGCTTCCACTAAGATTCTCTTTTGAATGTGATCTTTTTGATTGATAGGAGCTAGAAGTGTGCCAAACATTTCAAATTCAAAAGATTTCATTTTGAATTTGAAACATTCCGCGTCCAGTTAAAAATGTGCATCTTAAAACCCAAAAACAGAAATGTTCCAAGTTTGAAATGCTTCTAGGGTGGTGAATATAAATAAATATTAACTTTGGGACATAAACCAGAGCATTTTGAATATGTTTAGGAATAAGCTATCTTCACAAGTACCCAGCAGGCTTGAAAATTCAGTCAAAAACTTTGTAAATGCATGACACAGGACATTTCTGCTATGCCATTAAAGTGATGCTCCAATTTTGTATTAACAGTATAGCTATCAGTTGTCATCCCACTGGAAGTTTTCTCTTATCCATCAACTTTATTTTATAATCTATTAATAAATAGATTAATAAATAGATAATATCATGGATCTTTGGCATATCAAAGATCTTAAGCATACAGGTATCCTGCAATATTGTTGATACAGAGGTTAAAAAGCCTTGGGGTAGAATACAACCCTGTGTTAACACTTTTATAAGCAGGTTTACTCTGAGTTAGAGAATCATTTACACCTCTTCAGATTTTGAAATGGATGTCTGAATAGAGCAAAGAAGTAAAATTGTGAATGCCACGTTTAAAGTGAACAATTTTTTCCCCATAGATGTTTCTCTTTATGGAATCAAAACCTGCAGAGAGATATATGAAAATGGTAAACAGTTAGATGTCTTTAATTACTTGTTTTGCTGATTGCTGTTGTAAAATAAAGAAAGTAAAAGTGTTATCTTACATGTGGAAACAAAAAAGAAGCATCAAATATATATTTATGCTACAATATACTTGATCTTTTATTTAATTGAATAGGTGACCTATAACTAAAGATCGTTTTTGCAAGCGTGTATACAGAGGTTAGGCTATATATGTCTTCTGTGGCATTTTCCTGAAAAGCTCATTTCAGAGTTGGAGGTGGTGCTATGGTGTTCCCATTAATGGTTAATGCTTTTATTCAAATTTTGTAAATCCTCTCCCCACACCATGCTTTTTCTATTTAGTAGGGTGCCCATATATAAGGATAATATTTTGGAGGATTGGGATAGCAGAAATATTAAAAAAACCACTCTCCACCAATCCCTTTCCACGTCTGTTTTCCTGATTGTAACCTTATGCCAGACACTTGAGACACTGATGGCTTAGTGCTTCTAATATAAATGAACATATATTTTACTTTTGTGATGGAATCTGAAATGCAGAGAGAATTGAGCTTGTGTGCAGACATACTCCACACTTACATGAATACAGATGAGAAAATACTACTGAAAAATATGAAATTGAGCTCATAGGTCATATTTTAATAAGTACTCAGAATTAAAAAGGACTATTATTTATATTTTTTGACCCATGTATGCAACTTGTTGCTAGTGGAATAATAATCTAAGAACATTTATTTCAAAATTTTACATCAGCTTTGAACCCTTTTCTTTTACATCATTATTCATGCTCATTGCAAATGATGAATATCTTTTTAACTAGAAACTTCCTTCCTCTCTGAATTGCAAAATATTCCCTTAGCATCATAGTACCTAGCCACCCAAAGGTACACTATTTACAAGTTACAGTCCCATTTCCTTTCAGTCCCATAAAATAGTTAACTGATAAGCAAGGAATCTGTATTCATTGTGCTGTGTAAATTTTACTTCTTGCTGTCTGGATTTACAGAGCTGCTCTTCAACATTTGCTAAGGCATATAAATTGCAGCAAACCCTGTATCAGCTGATTTATCCAGGTGTCTTTTCTCTGGTTGATCCACCTGCCAATGTGGGAGAACAGCACACAAATGCCTACTGATTTGGGCATTTACCTACTACAGTGCTTCATTATAATTTTCTACACAAAATATAGGATGGTTAGAAAAATCTATGGGCACAGCATTACTAGCTAAAATTGTCAGGGGTGATTCAGAGAAAACATCTGCTGGGAATTCATCTTTAATTTGGCTATTATTCAGAAATTACCTGAGGATGAATAACATGTTAAAAATGTAACAAAAAAGCCACAATCTCCTCCTTTTAATTTGACAGGAGTTGCAAATTTGAATTTTAGCATACATAACAAAATTATTAAATTGCCTGAAAAATATTTCACCTTAGTTTCCAAGAAAGGTTATTTCACATGCCTTATAAAAATGCCTATTAAAACATAATAAACGCATTAAATAGAAACACTTATTAGAACAAAAGATAAATCAAGATGCAAAAGAAATCTCAATATTCCATTGCTATGATTTCGAGCAACAAAACATGGGTGTAAGAAAATATATTACATCTTTGATTAAAAAAATAAAAATAACTATATCCATCACTAATAACACTTACGTTTAACCTGAATATTTGCAAATATACTCCAAAAGTAAAACATCCTGTTGATTGTTGCATTAATATTCACAGTCACATGCGAATCCAGTCTAGGTTGAGTTTCCCAATTAATGGATTAATCAAGGTAATATCATGTATTTTTGAATAATGTTGAATATTTTTCATTTTTTCCTGATATTAACATTATTTGTCGATTGTGTTTCCTTCTCATGCTATATTATATTCAATAAAATGTGAATCAACCATAGTTTTCTTCTCATTCTGATACCACTCTGACATTTCAGTTGCTATGTATGTCCTTGTTTTGCTGTATCAAAGCAAGTATATATCACCCATACAATAACGTTCTCTCAAAAATCTATACTTTCCAAAATTTTAAACCGAAAACTCTACGTTAAATTGTCAAAAGATTTCTAAGCATCAAGAAATATTAAGGCAGTTTGTTTTTCATTCTGTTAATCCACGTACTCTAGTACATTAAGAACATTTCTATTATTATTTATTTGATTATTTGGATATTTGAAAATTGCCTTTATTATTTCTATAAATAGTCAGGGTGACAATATTCCTTGCTCCTATTTTCCCACAACTCTGTGAGGCCAGTTGGACTGAGAAAAAGATATTGGCCCAAAATCACCCTGCCAGTTTTCATGCCCAAGGCAGGACTAAAACCCATAGTCTTCTGGTTTGTAGGCCAGTACCTTAATCATTACATTAAACTGGTTCTCTTATCTCTTAACTGTTTCTTAGGTAAATAAAACACCACATTGGTCTTCACAGATAAAATGTAAAATATTTTTCAGTCTTTCAACTAAAACTATTGTGAATAACTTATAATCATTATTCAGTAATGACATTGGCCTATATATATTTTTGACAAAGTCAAAAATTCTTCTACTTTACGAATCAGTACTAGATGTGCTCCTTTTTAACTGTACAATATCTACTATCTAAAATGGAGTTCATGATTTTTTTGCAAAGGTAATAAAAGTTATCTTCAAAATTTTTATAAGGAGAAGATAATCTGTCAAGGGTTTTACCTTTACTTATAGCAGTCCAAATTTCCCTTTTTATTATTGGTCCGCTTCATCATTCATCCTTGGGCATCTGTTAAGTTCAGTAGATTTTGTTTCTTTAAAAATTCTCGTTGATGAAATGTCTTTTGTTTTGTAGTAGCCATACTACTGATGAACTTTTCTTGAATATTTTACAGTATTGGTCACTATAGTTTTTTTGTTTTGTAAATTTTCTTTTCCCTCTCCTTCCTAAGCAATTTCCATGATTTATTTGCTGACTCAAAGTTCCTTTATTTATGAAAATTCTATTTTATTTCCATCTCTCTCACCATTAACATAGAACATTGATATTTGAAATGAGATATTTTTTCTCCCTGGAGATCTCATTAGTTCATTCTCCTTTGCCTTTATAGCCCTTAGAATTCTTTGCAATTTTTTTGGTCTTTTTTTTTTCAAATTTTCAAATTTATTTTTCTGTTGAATAAATTGTCCTCACATGAATGTTTTGCTGGTATTCCATACTATTTTAATATCAGTATCCTTACTGAGCTCCTTCTCAAAAAGAGAAGAAGAATTATTTTTAATTCTTCCACTATTAATTTACCTTTAGATAATATTTCATTTAGTCTTCATTTAGAAGTTCTAGCTTTCTTCTTGTATATTAAAGTCATTGGACTATGGTCAGAAAAATTCTTTGGCAATATTTCAACTTTATTAACACAAGTGCCCAAACTTTTTGAAAGCCAAAACATGGCTTTTCCAGATTAAAATTGATATCTTTCTAAAAAAAAATTCTTTAGCATCACCATTTTTATCTCTCTCTATATCAATCAATTCAAGAGTATCCATTATGTCAAATAATATTTTTGGTAGTTTGCTTTGCATCATTTAGATCCCTTTTGCTGATGTTCTATAGTTGTGGCAAGATTAATCTCACATTAGGCGCCAACTTTTATATGTGAAAAATGCACATTTGTTTTTGTTTGGAGTTTAAACTCTAAAACGTGTCTTTATTAAATTAATCTACACTCCCACAAATCTGCCTTGATCATCAGATAATATCATTTTTGTTGCAATTGTGGATTTATGTACAAAATAACTCCATAAAATTTCTCTCCCTAGTTTTTATACATTATTTTTTTATCTTTCATTTTACATGTGTTTCTTGTAAACAAACTACATACAATTTTAATTTCCTTAAAGAATGAAATATCTTCTTTTTTCTGGGGAAGAGGGTATTTGCCCTATTTATATTCCTACATTAGGCACCTGAGCTCCATGTTTAAAATGCCTAACCTATCAGTTTATAAATTTAGAAATGTCTAATACCTCTGGCGCCTAATGAAATAGTATCTTCCCCGGTTTCCTTTGATGTTAACTGTGTAGTTCCTTCCATTTGTATCTATTTCAATCTTCTGTTTTTTGAAAAAAATTCTTGTGTTATGAATTGAATTAAGACAAAATATCTTCTGCTTAAAAGTAAAAATCTCTTCTTCCAATTAAGTCCACCAAAATGGTATCTTCTTCCATTTTGTCAGTCAGCACGATATATCTTTGTCTTATGCAGCATTCTAATGATATTTCCTTCAGAAGGATTATATCTGAATTACTTATCTTTAATTTTGAATTAAAGAGTCGTATAATCTGGTCTCTTTTCCTTTATCAAAAAAAAACTACTAATATATTTGATCACATACTTTGAGATTTACTGATATGCACACTCACTATAGCTACTAATTAGTTATGGAATGACTTTATTAGTCTCAGAGAAAACATAATAAAAGAAAGCCAACATATGGCATACAAACATATCTACATTTCTTTTAAATTTACTTCAGAACTGAATCAAGTATAACACTATAATAAATCATGAAAGCTGATTAAAACTGGAACATGTGTCAAAGGGTAAAAAAAAAAATCTCATGTCATCTGTTATTTTTGTTTATAGCTCTTTAATATAATTTTCATTATTCACTTCCTACATAATTTGAGTTAGATTAGATGGAATTGAATAGAATCAATTCCATCCCAAAAAGTAATTTTTTAAGTAAAACTTGTGGAATTATAAAACGTTAGATATAATTCATTACCATCAGCACAGTACCTATCACCATATTTACTATACTTTCAGAGCATTGATTGATCCCACTGGAACCTTAGCAAATTCTCTCATCTTGTTTAAGGATCGGTTCTAAAACAAATGCTTAATAGTCTCAGATAATTGCACATATACACATATTAAATATTTACTTGATGACTGCAAGAATAATCTTCAATGTCCTTTTTGTGTAAAACAGTGGACAACTGCTTTTTAAAGTAGGCAAAAATCAATTATTTTGGTCTTAATATTAGGATATTGCAACATCAAAAAAAAAAATTCTCAATGATTGTTCAGTAAGGACAATTGAAAACATTGTACTACTGGAGATTGAATTAAGGGGATAGAACAGTAACTCACATGGTTCATGTTTGTACCATTTTTGATACTTTATATTGAAGATAAAAATGATTCATGATACAATAGTGGAAATGTATTTGTATTAATGGATTATTAATATATATTATCTATCAACACTGGGAAGACAAGAAATGCTATTAAAATATTCTTTAATGCCTGGAGGCTATGAAGATCTGGAAGGAGAGATAAAGGCTCAACATTGACTGACACATGGTGGATGTGGGTTCTCAGGTTTTTAAGAACTGAATATTTGCCATCTTTGTTCTTCATGGACTGGATATGTTTGCTGCCTTAAGTTATTTATAAATATAATACAAACAAACAAACAAACAAAAACAGCTGCAGTTCCAGAGAGAGAACTGATGCACATTGGAGTGGGGGTGGGGGTTAGCTCCTGCACGAAGAGCAGATCTAGCTCTAGCCAGGAAGACCTTTGTCCAGATTGTTCTTGTGTGTCAATTGCACAAGGACCATGATTTCATTTTCACAGTCACTGTGCCTTAATTACCTCATGTTTAGATTACTGCTATACATTCTTTATGGAGCTGCCCTTGAAGACTATTGTAAAGTTGCAATTAGTTCAAAAAATGGCTGCATGGGAATTTATGGGTGTACTCAATAGGAATATGACATCTTAGCTGCCTAAAGCACTCTATGTAATTTCTGGTTGGCAGTGTGATTTCAGGTGAAATTCAAGGTGCTGGTTGTAGCATATAAAGATCTTCAAGCAGAGGCATGGAATTTTCAGAGATTACTTTTCTTCCATGTTATTGCCTGCCCTGTAAGAATTAACAGAGTAGGCTAGCCTGATTCCATCCTTAAAGCAATGATATCTGAAGGGTCTCAGGAAGTGTGCCTTCTCTGTTGCGACACCTAATCTCTGCAATAGCATCTCTCCAGAAATGTGTATTTCAATCCTTGCATTGTTTTTAAGCAAGCGTCTTGAAGTTCTGGTTCTTTTCTGTTTAGATATTATCATTCCTTTTTGAGTTTGTGTTCTTTCTGCCACAAAGTAGGTCTTAATAGCAGCTCTTACCCCTGTTTGATCAACTTTGTCCTTTGTTGACTGTCAGCAACACTCTAGACATCTGTTCCCCTGTTTCATCTCCCACAGCTCCTCCATAAACTATGGAAAGTGATAGCATCCACAAGAGAGAGGTCACATAGGTGTAATCCAATTCAAGGCCTCAACTTCCCCCATATTCCAAGCAGCAACCAAAGCTGTGGATGGACCATACAGCAGACAAACATAGAAACCCCTTAGTTTCCTCTGCAACCCCTCTGGGTCCATCAGTTGCTGAGGGATGACCAATTTAATAGGTCCTACCTTCCTGCAGTGGATAGTGTAAGAACCAGTAAGAGTTTTAACATTTCAATTAAAAGAGATTCTGTAAGTATTTAAATGGACCATATTCCAAATTTTCTTAACCCCCCAAAAAAATTTGTCCTAGAAATTCACATGGTGAAAGCAAACTAATTCTGTATAAAATAAAAATATTATCCTTAACAGCAATTAAGTTGGTAAAGCAAGAATGCTATTAGTATATATGCATTGACTAACTCAAAGAGAAATAAGATACTACTTTCATTTAAGCACTTGAATAAAAATAAAAGGCTGAATTCCCAACTTTTAATTTCCCAGTAGCAAAGAAGAGCTCAAAGCCAAGAAGCCTGGAGTAGGACAGCTAAAACATTTTCTCCATCTGTTGTAACGTATGCTTTCACAGAATAGCATTAACTTCTTACTTTATTTATTCTGTAATACCAGTAATGCATGGAACTTCATTGCATTTATTTTTTTTAAAAGAGCTGGTAATAATGGATAAAAGACAGCCTATAGACATAATGTTTTAAGGTGCAAAGAACTCATAATAAATCCTGGAAGAAAAAAAAAACTACTGGGATTTGAGCATGACAAGAAATGCATGACTACTATTTTCACAGTCAGTATTAATAATACATTTGCATTTTAACCTATGATATACAGCAAAATGCTATCATTAATAACAACAAATTATTGATAATCATTACTCCTTTTTACAATGCAAATAGTTGTTGTAATCATGGTGTGTGTGTGTCTGTGTGTGTGTGTGTGTGTGTGTGAGAGAGAGAGAATTAACCAGTTAAATAAATTTAAAGCCATTTTTCCTCTATCACTTCTGCTTATATTTTTAATAAAAGAAGTACTTCAATGAAAAGGCATGTTTAACTAAACGAATAAACAATGTTCTGATATTTTAAGTTTAAGGGGAAATGTTTAATCTCTTGAGTAGTGTATTACTAACTGATATGATTTATCTTGGGTTAAACAAACACATAGTATAAACAGTTTTTCTTATGACAATATAGTTATTATTACTGTGTTACCATTTACAATGACCCAACACTAAATAGCATGGAGTGGAGGCCTTATGTGCTCTCTGTCAACCTTTGGAAAGGATATAGGTGGCCCTTGAATTACAATCACAATTGAGCCCAAAATTTCTAAGACATTTGTTAAGTAAATTTTGCCCCATTTTACAAACTTTCTTGTCACGGTTGTTAATCACTGCAGTTGTTAGCTTAGTAACACAGTTGTTAAGTGAATCTGGTTACCCCACGGACTTTGTTTGTCAGAGGTTACAAAAGGTAATCACACGACCCTGGGACACTGCAACCGTCATTAATGTGAACCAGTTGGCAAATATCCAAATTTTGATCATGTGACCATGGGGATGCTACAATGGCTGTAACTATGAAAAAGAGTTATGTCCTTTTTTCAGTGCCATTGTAGTTTCAAAAAGTCAGAATAACAGAGTTGGAAGGGAACTTGGAGGTCTTCTAGTCCAACCCCTTGCTCAGGCAGGAAACCCTATACATTTAAGTGACAAATGGTTGCCAGTTTTTTCTTAAAAGCTTCTAGTTTTGGAGCATTCACAACTTCTGGAGGCAAGTTTTTCCACTAATTGTTCTAAGTATCTGGAAATTTATCTTTAGTTCTAGGTTGCATCGTTCTTTGAAGTCACTAAATGAATGGTTGTAAGTCAATGACTACCTTTGGGTCAAATGTATTGAAACTTATTTCTCCAATGCTACATCTACAATTAGGTCTTTCAAAGAATCATTTAATGAACCTATTTCATGTTGGATCTAATATTTTATAGTCTGGTGCATCAGATCACCCTGTTTTAATTTGTGCAGATTTTATCACCATAATCCTCAGTCCGTTCAATCTTACGGGTGTTGAACTTGCTTTCCAAATATTGTTCAAAATGTTACAACTACAGCAGCTTCTAGAAAAAAATAGTATTCATTCCATAGTGCAAATAACAGACCGATTCTTTTCTATAAATTTGTTTCTATATTAAAGAACTTCCTTGAGTCATTGGTTCTAGCTGGTTTGACAAGAGAAACTCTTATTTTTAACATATTTATTATTAAAGTTGTATGCCGCCCCTCCCTTATGACTCTAGTCCATGAAAAATAGTCCAGTTCACGAAAAAAATAATTCAATTGCACATACTGTCAGGGTCAAAACCAAGAATGACACATTTTGGATAATTTTATTGTTTTATTTGCGAATATACATTTTGTGCGCATTTGTACCTATTTAGGTAGTAGTTGTATTTTATACTGCTATTCCAGCTTTGCATTTTCCAGATTGTTAATTTTAATTTCTTCTTGTTGCATATGTGTAGCCTTTGCAAGACTTTTAGCCTTTTCTGATTTAATACTTTCTTTTAATAATTTTCTTTTGGTCTGTATGCACTTTTATTAACCACCCTGACATTGTCAATTTAGTGTTGGATATTTTGAATATTTGAATACCAATTCTCTGGTGCTGGTTAATGACTGTAATAAAGTTAAGTAAAAATTATCTCCTGAATGCTCATTAGAACAAGCTTTCCTGAAGGACAGATAGAATGTTCTTTCCTCTTTTTAAAGAAAAATGCAATTAGGAAGTTAACTGAATAGATGCCAAGAACATTTTATGGAGCTTTTCAAAGGCACTAGTTATCAATGTTTGGTCACATGTAGACCATATTTTAAAGAAGGGAAGAAAGAAGAATTAAAAGGAAATTGAACAAGACCTTAGCACTAGACTTTCCTCCAATGTTTTCCTTATGCCATTCCAAATGTATAATTTATTACAAAGTACCTGAACTTATGAATGGAGGCAAATATATGTCTCCCAGGATAATGTTGCATGATCGAATCTGGGTTGACCACTGGGACCAGAGATTTACTCTTCCATAAGTTACATAAACGCTTTTATTTGAACTTATTCTGAATTACACTTTTTTAGGCAAAGAAAAAAATCAAGATGAATTTAGAAATGTGACATTCAAAGTGAAACAAAACATTTAAATATGAAGTGAGTACAGATGAAGCACTTAAAAGCTCATCACTTTTTACAACAGATACCCCAAATGAATAAGTACAACTGGAAACAGCATTCCCCATACCCTTTAATACAGAGGTCTCAACTATGGCTGGCTTAAGGAATTCTGGGAGTTGAAGTCCACTAGTATTAAAGTTGACAGTGTTTAAGACCCCTGCTTTAATAATAGACATATTTTAATTGACTTCTGATTTAAATATTGAACAGTATTTATTATGGAATCACTGTCTAGGTGGTTTATGCCAGAAAAGAAAAATTAGTTTGTTTTGTTATGCATTTTTCAACCTCTTTTTTTAATCAGTGGAAAATAGGGTAAAGCAAACACCAAAAAAACAAGCTATTGCTTTTATTTTTCTTAATAATTCCCATTTGTTAATATAATGACCCCATTCCCTGAAATCAAATTAATTTTCATTGCTCATATTGTTTTTATTTATTTAACTTTTTCCCCAAAGGACTACCAGGGTGAAAATGGATGTATTTTTAATTTCTTTTAATACAAATACATATATCTCCGATATCACATTATTTGCAAACATAATGCTAACCCAATTTGTAGGCAGAATTTTTCCTTTCCAACAAACCTAATACCCAAGAAACTTTGCATATATAAAATGGGGTACTCATACCCCTGAATGAAAGATAACTGGATAGTAATAGGATGATGAAGTATTAAATTTATAAATCAGTTGTTCTTTTCATACTTAGAAATGGGGATGCAGCTAAACAACTTCACTACAATAGGATACTATATGTCGTATTCTTATTTGCAGTTGGAGACATTCAACCAAAGGCTACAAACTTCACAAAAACCTTAAGTGAATTTCAGTGACTTTTAGGTTGGATCACCCTCTTGAATGTACATATTGGAATTATAAAATATCTAGGCTGTGTCAGTTGATCAAGCCTGCCACAAAAATGTGTCCATATCAAGAAATGAAAGGCAAGATTTTGGTGAGTCAGGTTTCCTGGCATTGTGGCAACCACTTGATGAGCTAGAAGACACCATTCAGCCTAATAGATTACAGGTGATTGTTAGAGCACTCATTTTCCATGGATCAATCCAATTAAGTGCTTTATTTGTTAAAATAGGAATGTAGTCTGTTTGCAGAAGAATACATTATTTCATTAGGTCAGGGCATATTTGTTAATATGTTTATATTACAGAACAAGAGCAAGAACATATAAGAAATTTTACTTTTGCATACTATAAACTTTAATTCCACAGGCTGTCATTTTTAGACACCCTTTATTCAAAAGTCTTGAAAAGGATCTCATCTGATTTCCAGATAGAATTGACAAAAATCAAAGTATTAATATATGAAAAGTATAATTTCTAGATGATGTTATACACAAATCCTTTCTCAATAAAAACCAATAAGCCAAGTTTACCTGATGCCCAGCTGTTACTTGCTTCAACACATTTTCATAACAAACTTCATCCATATTAATAAGCTGCTGTACCTGAAATTTAGGATGCAAAATTTTATTTTAGAATCATAGTCTTGGTTTTGATCCATCTGTTTAAAATATGGTGTGTATTTTTAAAATTCACATAATATATCCCACTATTTGATAAACAAAAGATATTATGTATTTCTCTTTCCATCAGTGGTAAAATAACACAGTATATATTACTTTCAAACATAATGCAATGGTTAAGGAAAACCACAGCTTACAATGAAAATGACCATTGTCTTACCTGAAGGGTCCTTTTCAGGGCGCTGCAAGGGAGAGTACAAAGAAGGGTTAAACACAGCCAATCTGCCCAGAACTGAATTGAAAATTTTAAGCCACGCCTCTGGTGCTGACTATCCTCAGATTTATTCAATGAAGACGTGGAACAGTTGCGCGCTGAAACTTCAACTGGAAGTCTAATATGGAACAAGTCAAAAATAGTCCAAACAACAATAACAGAAACAACAAAACAACACTGTGACTTCACAAACACCAGTGGAGAATAGACCCCAGGGCGGGGTGGACTCTCCCTTGCAGCGCCCTGAAAAGGACCCTTCAGGTAAGACAATGGTCATTTTCCAGGGCGCTGCTCTGGAGAGTCCAAAGAAGGGACATGCCCAAGCTAACTGTCACTAGGGCGGGAAGGCTCAGCCATCAGGGTCGCTCCGCTGGTATGGATGCCCTGAAGAACACGCCTCCCAAAGGCCCCCTCCGCCGATGCAAAACTGTCCAGTTTGTAATTTCGGACAAATGGAGACAGAGAAGTCCAGGTGGCCGCCTTGCAGATCTCTTCAATCGGTGCCTGTGTAGACCAGGCAGCTGTGGTGGCGGCGCTTCTAGTTGAATGAGCTGTGATATTGCGAGGCACAGGAACGGACTGTAAAACGTGGGCAAGCGCAATGCAGGCTCGCAGCCATCCGCCGATGGTAGATGAAGAGACCTTCTTGCCTTGAGAAGCTGGTTGAAAGGAGACGAATAGAGATTCGGATTTCCGAAAACTGGCCATGCGCTTGATGTATCTGCAACTAGTCCTGCGCACATCCAGCATGTGCCAGCATTTTTCCCTCGGGTGCCGAGGATGCGGACAAAAATCTGGAAGGACCACCTCCTGCGCCTGATGAAACCAGGAATTGACCTTCGGAATGAAGGAAGGATCCAGCCTCAGGATTACTCTGTCATTACGAATGAGACACAAGTCCTCTCTGACTGACAAGGCAGCCAGTTCCGATATGCGATGAGCAGACGTGATAGCGACCAGAAAGACCGTCTTGAATGTGAGGTGTCTGAGACTGGCCGTCTTAAGTGGCTCAAACGGGGGCCCGATGAGGGACCGCAACACTACATTGAGATCCCAAGATGGGTATCTGTGGACCACTGGGGGTCTCAGGTTGGTCGCTCCCCTGAGAAAACTGAGGATGGTCGGATTCCGGCCAAGAGATGCGTAGCCCTCAACTGAGAGGATGGTTGACAGGGCTGCCGCCTGGCGCCTTCCTGCAGGAAGTCCAGGATGACAGGAACCGAAGCAAGGGGCGCAGACGTACCATGAGCAGTGCACCAACTGGCGAAGGATTTCCAAGTGGCGTTGTAGATGCGCGTCGTGGACTGCCGTCGTGACGCTTGGATGGTGCCAATCACCTTGTCTGACAACTTGCCTCTGCTTAGGAGATCCCTCTCAAGTGCCAGACGGCCAGCTGCAGCCACTGGGGCTCTGGATGTTGAAGGGCCCCCTGGCTGAGAGAGATGTCCTGTGGAGGAATCCGCCACGGTGGTGTGATCGAAAGACTCACCAAGTCTGCAAACCAGGTTCTCCTGGGCCAGTACGGTGCTACCAGCAGCACCTCCGCCTCCTCTGCTAGAATCTTCCTGATGACTCTGGGAAGAAGAGGTAGCGGGGGAAAAGCGTAAAGCAGACCTTTCGGCCATGAGCCGTGCAGCGCGTTGACTCCTTCCGCCCTCGGGTCGTGGAACCTTGTGAAGAACCGCGGAAGATGCGCGTTGGCCGCAGTGGCGAACAGGTCCACCAGCGGGAGGCCGAACCTCTGGGACAGTTGCTGGAACAGCAGCGGATGTAGACGCCACTCCGAGTGGTCGACTGTGGATCTGCTCAGCCAGTCCGCCTGGGTGTTGCTCGTGCCCGAGATGTGCTCCGCCTGAAGAGAAAGAAGATACCTCTCCGCCCATCGACCCAAGAGCTCCGACTCCTTCATCAGGGATCTGGAGCGCGTTCCCCCCTGTCGATTGATGTGCGCCTTGGTGGCGACATTGTCTGTCATGATGCGCACGTGGTGGCCCTGAACGGTGCTCTGGAAGCGCTTGAGCGCAAGCCTGACTGCCCTCAGCTCCAGCCAGTTGATGCTGTGAGCGGCTTCGGAAGGGGACCACCTGCCCTGTGCGAGCTGGTTGTGGCAGTGGGCCCCCCAACCGAACAGGCTGGCATCCGTTGTGATGGTGAGCCTGACTGGCTCCTTGAATGGCGACCCCTTTAACAGGGCCGGAGACAACCACCACTTTAGAGAGCGACGTACCTCTGCTGGAACTGGGATCAGTCTTGTTGAGCTGCTTTCGTTTGTTCTTTGATATGGAAGCAGGAGCCACTGAAGGGGACGGGAGTGAAGTCTCGCCCAAGGCACGATTGACAGGCACGAGATCATCTTGCCGAGGAGCTGTGAGAGCTGAACTACCTTGACTAGTCGTGACCGCTGCACCTGAACGACCATCTCCCGAAGGCTGGCCACCCTTTCCGGGGACAGGGATACCGTGCACGAAGTGGTGTCGATGACGGCCCCTAGATGCTTCAGTCTGGTCGTGGGAACGAGATGACTTTTTTTCAGGTTGATGGTGAACCCGTGGTCCCGGAGCGCCTGCATGGTGTGTTCTAGGTCACTGACAGCTTGTTGGTGCGATGATGACAGAATGAGAACATCGTCCAGGTAACAGTGGAGTCTGACCGGACGTGACCGTAGAAAAGCCGCCACGGCTGCGAGAACCTTTGTGAATGTCCTGGGCGCCGATGACAGGCCGAATGGCAAGGCCCGGTACTGGTAATGGAGGCCCGCGTAAGAGAACCTCAGGAACTTGCGGTGGGCTTTGCGGATAGGGACGTGGAGGTAGGCCTCTTTGAGGTCTATGGACGTTAGTATATCGCCTGGTCTGATGCACCCCAAGATGGACTGGAGGGATTGCATCTTGAACCTGCGATATGTCACGTGGTGATTGAACCTCTTTAGATCTAATATCCCCCTCCACCCTCCTGAGTTTTTGGGGACCAGAAACAGGATGGAGTAAAACCCTCTTCCCTCCTGGCCTGCTGGGACAGGCTCTATGGCCCTGATCTCCTTGAGATGCCTTATCTCCTGTTCCATGAGGGATCTTTTGACTAACCCTGAGGGAACTGGACACCGGATGAAGTGGCGGGGAGGGGGGGACCAGAATTCTAGAGTGAGACCCATGCGGACCGTTTGAAGAACCCACTGGTCCGACGTGGTCTGCTCCCATTTGGCGTGAAACAACTGCAGCCGCCCTCCTATGGGAGCTGACCTGTGATGGTCATTTATACCTCCTAAAAGGTCGGGAGCTGGAGCCCCCCCGAAATGGCCGCTTGGAGAAGGGCTGCTGGCGACCTCTGTCTCAAAAGGACTGACGGTCCTGGGACCGCTCACCCTGCTGGGGATATGCCCGATAGGGGGCGGAGCTGGTGGAGGGCTCATTGCTCCGAAAGGCCTGCCTCCTGTAAGAGCCAGGACCTTTACGATCAGGCTTCTTGGTGACTGATGGCATCACTTTCTTTTTGTCCTTGTTTTCCACAAGGACTGGATCAAGGACCTCACCAAACAGCTTGTCCCCTTTAAAGGGGGCAGTAACAAGCTCCCATTTGGAGCGCATATCCACATTCCAGTGCCTAAGCCACAGGAGGCGTCTGGAAGTAACATTAGACGCCAGGGCACGCAAGGCAAACTTAGCAGCATTCAGAGTGGCATCAGCAGTGTACTCTGTGGCTGCCATGATCTTATTGATATCCTGCCTGACTTTAACGTCCTTGGCAGGTATCTTCCTCAACAACTGCCTCAGCCACAGGAGAGCAGCCCTGGAGAAAAAGGAGGGCGAAGCGGAGGACTTAATAGCCCATGCAGCTGCCTGATGGGTCTTGTGACAAGCAGTTTCGGTTCTCTTGTCCTCGGCCTTGAGCCCCTCCAACAGATCAGGAGGGAGCACAGAAGAGGAGGTAAGAGCCGCTACAGGGGGATCGATAGGAGGGAGCTTGAGCAGCTCCTCCAGGCTGGCATCCACCGTGTATAGCTTCTTGTCATGGCTGCTGGGGGTAGCCATGGTAGCTGGCTGCGCCCACTGTCTTTGAACTAAATTGAGGAACATCTTGGGCACAGGAACTATTTTCTGGACCGAAATGGGTTCCTCAAAGAGATCCCCAGATAGATCATCAGGGTCTACAACCACTTGAGCTGGGGGGGTGGACCCCATGCGAGTTGAGATCTTAGCCTTATCTAAAATGGTTTTGAAATTATCCAAATTAAATAAGCCTGAAAAGGCCGGCTTTTTGGCGGGGCTTGCCTCATCCCCAGAGAATTCAGCTTCCTGCCTAGGAAGAAAATTTTTAAGCGCGTCCACTGGGCTAGCTGAATTGAAAAAATCTGAGGATAGTCAGCACCAGAGGCGTGGCTTAAAGTTTTCAATTCAGTTCTGGGCAATTGGCTGTGTTTAACCCTTCTTTGGACTCTCCAGAGCAGCGCCCTGGAAAATGTGTCGATCAATCAATTCTGGTCCTACGTGACCACTTGATAATAGTAAGTTAGTATTATCTGCACTTAGGAACTGCTTTTTTGATATTGATAATATCTATCAATCTTGTATTTTGCCAATCTTTTTTTTAATTGGCTTCAGTCCTTTCATGAATCAGGTTCTTCTCTGACGTTTTTTGCTTCTGATGCACATGTCCAAAATATATAAGCTTTAGCTTCATTACTGGTGCTTTCAATGAGCTGCTTGAATTTACTTCAGCTAATATTGCACAATTTGTTATTGCTATCCAATGGTCTCTCAACCAGTTTCTCCAGCTTCAGAACTTCAAAGCTGCTGATTTTTTTGACGGTCACTTCTCTGATGGTCCAGCTATCATAGCCATGTTATGATTGAAAGATCAGAGACAAGAAACTACTCCTTCAGTTAACTTTGTTGTATTGCACTACTAGTAGAGGTCATTAAAAAAAAAAGATCAGCAGTCCACCTTTCACATTTTTCTCTTTTCACTTTAGCAAAAGATTCCTTGAGACTTTCTTCACTTCCAGCCACTAAACTTCATCTAAGATTAGTATTTCTTCCATCAATTTTAACTCCATCAATTTGCATTACTTCCAATGGAATACCATATTTTTTGGAGTATAAGACACACCTTTACCCCCACCACCCCAAAAAGAGTGTGAAAATTTGGGTGCGTCTTACACACCGAATGTAGTCCCCCCCACCAGAGGCCAAAAACGCAAGGCATGGAGGCAGCGATGGTCGGTGGCAATCCCTGCAGCCTGGAACAGCTGATTGGGGAGTATTCCAGCAGTCCGAACCACCCGCCAATCAGCTGTGCTGAATCAGGCCACAAGAAGTGCTAAAGCTGATCTGGCTGGTCAAAGTTTGCAGCAGCAATCACATTCAGAAAGCACAATAACTGATTCAGCAGGATTCAAAATAAATAAATTATTATTATTATTATTATTATTAATAATAATAATAATAATAATAATAATAATAATAATAATAATAATAATAATAATAATAATAACAATAACAACAATAATAATAAACAATACATTACAAAAAGCAGGTTTTCCAAGGTAGCAGTAAATACAAGCAAAACACAAGCAGTTTCATTTTCAGTTCTCGGCTAAGCCAGGCTCCTTCCTGTCTCCTTCTTGCCCACACAGCAAATTTCAGAGTCCAAGTAGCCCTCATTGGCTGACTTAGTTGTTATGCCTATTCATTGACTGACCTTGTTACCTTGTGTCAGCTGAATACCAGCTGAATACCAGCTGAATTTCTTCTTATTTTCCTCCCCCAAAACTAATGCGTGTCTTATACTCCGGAGCATTTTATACTCCGAAAAATATGGTAGTTCTCATTATATGTTCCCAATATAAGTTAAAATGAAAATGGGTTGATATGCAGCCTTGGCACACACCTTCCTCAATTTTGAATCAATTAGCTATTCCACATTTCCACTTTAACTGTCAGCACATACATTTTTCTGATGTGAACTGGTTACAACCATGTTTTTAAGGGCTTCCACAATTTCTTGTGATCTATGCAATTAAAAGCCCGCATAATCAATAAAGCAAAAATAACTGCATTTTTAAAACTCTCTTCTTTTACGGGGGTATTTGCAATGTGATCCCAGGTGCTTTGGGCCACGCTGAAAACAGCTTGTATTTTTTGGTAACTCTGATTGTTCTCATTCCATATATTATTGAAATATTGTTGAATGAAGCTATGAGATTGAAATTCAGAACTGGTATTCTGTCCACAGCACATCCTGACTAAAATAGTAATTCACCAAACTGAATAAATAATCTACAGGGCAGGAAAAAATAAAAATCATCATCTGTCTTTATACAGCAAACTATGCAAAAATGAGAATAAAACACCTTCAGTACTGCCTACACAGAATTCTTTATTCCAAAGTTAATGAAGCATAACATTACTAGTATCTTCAGTGAGAGAAAAAAAGAGCTAACAGTAATTCTTCCTACATAGCACAGTTACTCTATTACTAAATACTGTCACTTACAAAAATACAATATCTCACAAATAATTTCTATTCCACAGCAACTGAAAACAAGAGGTTCACATAGTACTAACAATGCACTCTATTCAGAAGTTTTGCTACCCAGTGTGATAGAACTTGAGTTACAAATTCAAATTTAAACTGAGCTAAGGGCTCACTAGTAAGTCAGACTTCCTAATTTGCAATGGATACGCTATCAAGAAATCTGATGCTTCAGATTTTCAGAATAATTAGGTAATTATTGAAAACAAAACAAATACATAAATAAATCTTAGAGAGTATTATTGCTTACATTCATGTAAATATAAGGAAAAAGTATATCATATAATTTTAGGATTTGCATTGGAAACAGATAATATTTTAGGTCATACTTATGCAGAAATAGTGAAAATTCAAAAGGGCTCAAAACCTTTTAAACACTACTGTAAGTATCTGCTTATTGTTAATAACATTTTGAGATACTCCTGTTTCTTTCTCAGTCTCTAAATCTCATGTACACAATCTTTGCCTACCAGGATGAGCATAGCCAGTCATAAATAGTCATGTGTCCAATGGCAGGTGACATTTACAGGATGATCTCTACATTTCAGTGACAACTTTGTGGGGCTGAAATATTTTGCTGAAAATAATTATATTGTGGACTGGTATAATGTTTTGAAGCATGTTATTTTTCTGATTATCTTTTTTTAATTAAAGGAATTAGATGGGGCTCTTAAGCACCAAGGGATAGATCAGTGATGGCGAAACTTTTTTGGCTCGCGTGCCACAAGTGGGGGGAGCGCAGGGGGGTCAAGTGCGGGCATGCCGCACCCATAATGCAACGCGCGACCCCCTCCCCATTTTTACATGCTTTTTTCGCCCTCCCCAGGCTCCAGGGGCTTTATAGGAGCCTGGGGAGGGCGAAATGAGCCTCCCCCGACCCCCCGGAGGCCCTCCGGAGGCTTCAGGGACCGTCCGGAGGCTTCCCTGAAGCCTTCGGAGCGCTTAAAACCACCCTCCAAGCAAACCAGAAGTGACTTCTGGGTTGCTCGGAGGGTCGTTTTAAGCGCTCCGAAGGCATCAGGGACGGTTCCTGAAGCCTCCGGGAGGGCAGGGGAGGCTCTTTTCGCCCTCCACAGGCTCCTATAAAGCCTCTGGAGCCTGGGGAAGGCAAAAAATAGCTTTTAAAAAGGTGAACCCAGCTGGCCAGCGCGCGCATGCACGCTGGCCAGCTGACAGGGTAGCGCCTCGCGTGCCCTGACAAATGGCTCCGCGTGCCACTTGTGGCACGCGTGCCATAGGTTCGCCATCACTGGGATAGATCTAGAGATTCATGGCGCTCCTACCTCTAACCTAACAAAAATTATCTAGCATGTCTAGCATCTTCTCAGGTTTCAGGTAGCAACTTTGTGTAGAATGTCCACTTAAATATGGATCCTTTTGGCTGCAAAACATACATTACTTAATAGTCATGCAAAAACATATTTTTGAGAAAAATGAATTCAATTTCATATCCTGTTATTAAATATTACCTTATTGGTTGTCTTGATTCCTATAAATGTCTGGCCAAGAGGAACAGGTCGAAAACGACCATCAAAATAAAATAACCCAATATAAGGATTAACATGCAGAAATGTAGCAACATCAAGATAATTCGGTAATGTGGCTGACAGCCCCAAGATCCTAATCATGCTTTGGGTAGATTCAACCTGAAAAAAGGAAAAAGGAAAAAAGTAAGTTATCTTAATTTTATTAGATAGTATATGAATGAAAGATTTCATATTGATTGAATGCATAATGCATTTTAATTGAGAAAGAAAGCCTTGACTTATGACCATAATGGAGCTTGCCCATCAGTCTTAAGTCATGATGGTTGTTGAGTGAAACAATGACCTGGTTTTGCCGAAAGCTGGAAGTAAATGGAAGAAGTGTCCTGAAATGTGGTCACAAAACTGTGGGATACTGCAAATGTTTGCAAATGTGGGCTGACTACCAAGTGCCCAATATGCAGTCATGTGAATTGGAGGGCAACTGTTGGTACTTTAATACCAAGTCATAAGGACCTTCAAGGTGGTCAGTGGTAATTATGAACAGTTGCCATGTGATTGGTTGCAAGTTGAAGACTCCTTATAACCTTCGCTCAACAATCACTGTGAAGTTGGTGTAAAACACAACATCACATAATTGCACTGCTTAGCAACAGCAATCCTGGCACATCTGGTTGCATCATTATGGCATTAATATTATACATTATAACAGCAGACCACATCTTTATTAAATGTAATACCACATTTGAGTCAAGTCTATGCTTGTTATATAGCCATGAATTCCTGGGTTGCTTCAGCAGGCATTATTATTATTTCAACAAGTGTTATCAACCACTGTATACTAAATTAATGGTGCTAGAATGTGGAATGTCTTCTGTAAACATGTTAAGATATCTGTTTTTTTATTATAGATTCAAATGGTTTGGAATACCTAATTCTTATAATTTGCTTTTAACCAAGAAACTGATTGTATGTGACTGTTTAAAATACACATTGGGATGTTGATATTTATTTTGTGGTTTTGTTGTTATTCATTTCCCTACATTCACTATCTCATAGTACCATACTGTAATAACTATAATTGGAAATAGTAGAAATAAAAATAAAGTAGAAATGGGAAAAATGCACAGACAAATCAGCAGATGATTACAATAATAATTAAATGGCAAGAATTGCTTCAGGGACTTCAACTGGAGAAACTGAATTCTATTTTCAAGAATTAAGAACTGACAAAACTTGTACACTAAATAGACTGAAGGCAACATGGTTCCACATTATGAAGGGAATACCAAAATAGATTTGAGACAACCAATCCTGTCATGATTTAGAGGTGTATCAAATGTATTGGTTACTGCAACAGTGAGAGGAATATTAGCATCGTTTCGACTTTGCAATTACTGAAAACTAGTGCATGAAAAAGTAGAAGTACAGACCTTTTTATGGTCTGTATGTTATGTTAAGAATGCTTCCTAATATCACTTAACTTTACTGTAAGAAATTCAGACAGGAGAAGCAGAAATAGAGTTCCAGTCTTAAAGGCTACAGAAATAAATGTATATTCAGGACTGAAGATGTACATTTTATTCTACATTTAAAAGATATGAGGTTTTAGAACCTGGAAAATATTTTAATAAAGGTAATTTTGTTTGAATCTTAAATAACATCTTTGATATTCACTGCACCAATGCTTGATATGGTAAGATTATAAAGAAATTTAAGTGTAATTCTAGGTAGTGCCATATAGCAAACTGACTACTATCACTGGGGTAAGGAAAAGTTGAAGAATAAGAATCAACCTGCATTATGAGAGTAATTGAGAATATAACTGCAGATTTTAATTCTGTTTGAAAAACCAATCGTTCAGTTATTTTAAAGGAATAGTTGTTTTAAGAGTTTTAAAGTTGCCAAATCTACTAGTTTTAGCATAGTTTTATATATTTTGTTTATATAAATATAGGGTATGAAGTGAAGAAAGGACGAGAAAATAATTCTAGGTAGGGTCAAAACCTATTATGTCAATTTTATTAGAAGTATTAAAAATTCTACTCTTATTATATATAGGAATAACTAACAACCTAGTCATATTAACCTAAATGAAGTTACATGAATCTAGTTCCATCAGAGTGATGCCACATAATACATGTATTTCATAGCATCAAAACAGATTAGGTTAATGAGAGGAGGAATTCAACAGAATGGAAGGTATCTAACTTTAAAAAAAATAATCTATCTTAAATTTAAATGCACCCATGGCTTGTGAGAAAACAAGGCAAATAAAACCATTATTTTATAATGTCAGGACTATAATTTGGTTGTGTTTTTAATGATTTTCATGCTATTTTGTGGGTAATAATAATAATTATGGAACTGAGGATTCTTAAATGTAAAAAGATCAGCAATTACAATCAATAACTACATACAAAACAGAACAACTATGGATCTTATGATGTTTATTTGAAAATATTTTTATTTAACTGAAAAGACTGTAAATAATGTCCTACTGTATATAGTCTGATACATCATTCAGATTCTTTTATTACTCTTGTTGCACAGGAAAATTCCCGGGGTCATGAATGGGAGCAAAAGAGGAGAAATGGTTACTTATGAAACACAGCTAAAAATTGAGTGGATTCAATAACATTCATTACTTGACTGAATCTTCAAGAAGCAGCAATCCTTCAATCTGGATATTTTTCTGAAGGCCTAAAAGATGCAGCATATAGATTTGATTGATCATGAAGTCTTTAAACTGAACTAATTCCTGTGAAATGAAAACCTCTGAAGTAAAGATTCAGAGAAAAGCCTTGTTACAGCAATTTCCTTTACAGTGCACACTAAAAATCTGAAAGAATATTGGCTTATAAAATGCATAGCTTTTGCTATGTACACACTGAGGCTCAGAGTATGAAACACAAACAAGAATGGGAAGGCAAGAATATCTAAATATGCTGGTGGAGTGACTCCCATGATTGGAAAATAGCAATTGAAAGATACAATTTGTTCAAGGGGAATAGAAGTAATAGAAAGGAGGACATGTACTCTATGATAATAATTCCCACATCTGCACTGAAATTCAAGGAAATGAAGACAATGATATTGCATAGAACATCTGGATTAAAATAAATGGAAGAAGAGATACAGTATAAGGCAGTTTGTTGTTGGTTATTTATCAGGAGAATAAAATATAAAGAAAAAAAATTCTTATTGCAGTCAGTGACCAGTTCAAAAAAATAGAAATAATACTTTATAGAAAATAAATTGCAGATATTTCATAGATGTTTAGATGTAGTGATGGAGGATATAATTGCTCAAGATGGATGATAGAAACTTGCTAGCCAATTTTGTTATCAAGAAAGCTAAACTAAAGATAAACAATTTTATATAGAATATAGTATAAAGATGTAATATTATTGGATAATTTTAGGATGATATAATGAAATGCCATAATATAAATTTATTTTAAATTTAGAATATTTCACATAAAATGATGTAATAATAGTTATAGTCAAATGAATGTTTAATAATCATAATAATTGGATACATATGTATATTAGATTGATGATATGAGATTTTATGTAAATTGCAAGTGAAGGAATAAGGAAGCACAAAAGCTTTGTAACCAATCAACATACTGTATGTAACTGGAGGATGATTTTATGTTTTGTGTGTGTTTATGTCTGTTTTAAAATAAAATAAAAAATTATTTTTTAAAAAAAGAAAGCTAAATGAAAATGAGAGGAAAAGGAAGAAGCAGAAGAAGCAACAGCAGAAAAGAAGGAGGAGGTGGAGGAGGATGAGAAGAAGAAGAAGAAGAAGAAGAAGAAGAAGAAGAAGAAGAAGAAGAAGAAGAAGAAGAGGAGGAGGAGGAGGAGGAGGAAGAGGAGGAGGAAGAGGAGGAGGAGGAGGAGGAGGAGGAGGAAGAAAAAGAAGAAGAATTGCAAAGAGCAGACTGAAGAGTAAGAGTGATGTTGGAGACAGAAAGATGATTAAGGAATGCCTATTTAGGGTACTGACTAAAGTTGCTTATGATCTGATAAAGCTTTATGTATTAACTTGAAGAAATTTGAAGATAAATGTCTTTAATTTCAAAACTAGAGTCGGATTGAAATTTAGGGAGAGCCTAGAGAATATTATAAAATATAAGCAATGTAGTGATCACTGGAACTCAGCATACATTTGCCATGTAGACATTTTCTCAGACTGATTTTTAATTAAGCAACTTCCTCAACATATTCCTGGAATGCTTGTCATTAACAAAGCATTTGACAAAGAACACAGTGATAACTAGCTAGTCAAGTGTGGTTTACATTATGGAGATATAATGCTTCAGATCTGATGCCGTGGAACATGCATTCTGTACACATGCTGGACATGTCAGCACCTTCATAAAACAGTTGCATCTTTTACTGGGTTTCCACTGTTGCTGTACAATTATAACAAAATAGACATTTTAGCTAAATAACAAAAAGAGAATCCATACTATTTTCAAAGCACATCATACACTTTCATATTTTCCTAAAACGATGCAGATCCCATGCAAGTTTATGAAAAGAAGCAACTTTTAAAAAGAAGATTCCAAACAGGCATTATGTATTATCCACTCTACAGTATCTTTTCAGTTTCAGCTCTGAAGGTCTGCAAATCTCCAATCTAGATGACATGACAATTAAGTAGCTATAAAGCTGGCTCAAAAACTGCAAGAAATATATGGTACATATTGTGTGAGGGATATAAATATCACCCACTCATCTACGAAATATTTATAACATAGAATAATCCTAGATTACATGTTTATTGATTTATTTAACCAATTTAGATAGTGACCTATCCACTCTGGATGGAGAACAGAATGGAACAAGTAGAATCTAAAAGTGAAGAAAGGTTTGTAAACTGGACCTCTTGTAATATTAGTACTTAGAATCAACTCAACTCTGAAGAAACCATTTTAAAAACTTTCGAAAGATTTTTTTCACAGAATTAGAAATAAGTTTGAACTTCTCCAGAGAACTTTATACAGAAAATATACTTATGCAGTATATTCAAATTTAGGCAAATTGTTTCATTTATTTGCTCCATATGCAACTATTGTTTTTGGAGAGCCACAGCAGTTAGTAGTTTTGGAGGAATTATTCATGGAATCTAAGCCAGTAACCCATCTTTATTGGACGCTGATGAAGTTGACATTAGTTATTTATGTGACCTTTAGAATAACAAGCTAGAATGTCTTGTTCTGGTAAATCAATGAAAGAACATATTAAACAACATGAACACTGTAATCTATAACTTTAAAAGGAGGATAATATTGTATCTATCCAACACCTCAGGGAATATTTAATAGGGGCTATTTACAATCATCTGCTATTGGAAATTTATCCCCAAACTTGGAACATTAAGATACATGGTTTGATTGTCTATTACTATTGGATTTGGAGCTAACATCAACAGGATTATTAATATGACTTAGAATCAATTACTTTATATTAAGAAGCATGAATTCTTCGTTGTTATATCCTTAGGATTTGGAAGCTATTAAGAAATCAATAATTTTTTCAAGACTTGGGATTGACTAAAAATATTGTATTGGAGAAAAAAATCCACACTTGGTTTGCAGCAATGAATTGTTTAAATGTATTGAAGTAATATTTTTGTACCAGAAGATTTAGCAATATGATCATTTTTGGGGGGGACTTAATTAGGCTTCTAGCCCCTTTTTTATTCTAAAAATTGTTATGTATGTTAATTTTGTTATTACGTTTATCTTTTAATTCTCTTTGCTGTTATATAGAATTGTATTTTTATTACTTTGCCTCGGGAAATAATTTAACAAAACACATTAAAAACTGCTCATGAATTGCTCTTTGTCATATTGTTAAGAGGCATTAAGTAGGGTAACCAAAAGTTCAAATCTGACCTCTAGGCTGTTCAGCACTATCAATGGCCTTTATATGGTGGAGGGAATATTATTGACACACACACCCTCCCGGGATGTGACATTGGTTCTTTCTGATGTGAACAGGGAGAGTACCAAGCATCCTTCCTAGAGATTAATTTGCATGATCCAGCTCCAATCAGCCAAAGAAATAGTGCCTGTCCTCTTGAAGATTTTGCCTTCAGAGATTAGGATGGCTCCAACCCTGTTGGCCTTTTGTAAGATCTTGATGATTTGGTTACGAGCGCAAGCCTGGGGTACTGAGTGTGCTAAGGGCCTCGTTTCCTGGTTATGCCAACACCTACAGATTATAATATTTCTCAGCCACTATATCTATTTAATTTTCTTTTGCATCATCCCTGTAATTTGGTTTTAATTGCTTTTATAATTGTTGTCACCCACTTGTTTGAGATGGGTGGCCATATAAATGAATAAATATATAAATAAATTTCAATTGCACTAATTTGTTGGGTAAATATCATTGAAGTTTAGAGTCTTCTGCTCTCATTCCCGCCCTCCACTTTAAACATTTTCATTTTACATCTGTGCTATTTTCAGTAATGTGTAACTTTAAACATCAAAGTGCAAATTGGTTTCAGAGGATTCTTTTGATGTTCTAACCCCAGCATAGGAGTAAAGCTCAAAGCTTTTTCTTCCAAAATGTTTTATCAATTCAATTTGAGTTACATGTAAAACCAAAAAGTGCATAATCTGCAAACATGTTTTTATATTCTTATTCAAGACCAAATCAGTGACCTCAAAGCTCCTTCCTTACAAGGTAGCTGTAATTTGACCTCACGTCTCAACAGACCAAAAACTGATCTTTGCAAAAGATATTAAAAAAAATAAATAAAAAAGTAATTCCTTTGCAGAGATTTGTGATCCTATCTATAGTCTAAGAATTCTGCTATTAAACTCTACTGGACTTTCAACCATGGTGGTGACTACCTCCTATCCAAAATAGCACATTGCTCTTTTGTTATTTTACCCTGCTGTTGATATTTTAAACATAAAATCAGATAATTTTAATTTTCAGTAATCCTTTTTCTTCTTTATTAGGATTATTAGCCTGTTTTGTATCTAATATAGAATCACAGATGAATTAGGAAGTATAACATGGTATTACTTAACTAATTTTCTCTAATTTTATTCAATAACCAATAAAACAGTCAAGTTATTCAACAGCACTTCCACAATGAATCAACATAACAGGACACGAGGAAGGAAGCAGTAGAGTTTAATTTGCTAAAATTATGTTTTTGGATTTTTTTCCCAGCCATAAATAAAAATACCTTTATCCACATTGAGATTTTAGATCTGCAATTACTTGACCATTTGATGTGTCATTTAGTAAATAACGCTTTCATTTTTTAAAAAAAGCTATGTGATTTCAAAATAGCAATAACTGAAAAAAGACATTTTACTGAAGGATACAAAAGGCTTTTGGAAGATGTGTCGTAATATGAGAACTATAAGCAAATTTCAAAGTGTTCCTTATTTTATTCCATATTTCAATATAAACAATTCCAGAAGTCTATATAAATCCATTATCAAGTCTATCTATGTAGAATTATTTTTCTCCAGTATGATTTTTATTGGATAAATCTTTGGCATATGAGACAACAAAATGACAGTTTTGAGCAACAGTACAGTTTTCTAACAAAACTTTGTGAACAAAGAGTAATACCATGATTTAATATTAGTACATCCCTGTGTTTGTATGTGTGTTGCTAATTAAGATTAGCATTTAGAAACATGTATGCAGTATTTCTTAATAAATAAATGAAGTAGTATACTTTTGACTCATTTTTTAAAACTGGTTTCTATCTATTTTTAGGATTTGTGTGGAGAACTGAACACGTTTTGGATGCTATTTATATAGAAATAGTGAAAAATCAAAATGGTTCACAAAATTCTAAATATCCTATATATACACTCCATATTCCTTCTGTTCCAAAAGGAAAGAGATAAAAATGCATTATCTTCTCATGGTGATCTTTATGATGATTGCTACTGGAAACAGCTTAGACATAACGGGGGATTTAATTAATCATTGGAATTGTCTCTAGCATACAATATTACTTATATTTGTTTTAACCTTGACATACCTGGCGTAAAGTGCGGGCCACCAAACTTTCTAGTACAGGACCTCTATCTTCATGGAGTAGGTGTACCTCATCAAGAATAAGGAGCTTCACTAGTTGAGAGAGAGCGACATCTCCCACACTCTTTCTGGTCACAACATCCCATTTTTCTGGAGTGGTTACAAGCATCTGAGAAAGGAAAAGACAAAAAAACAATGTTGAAGTCTTTAAATTTATTTTTCACTGATTTGCTGATGTGTCGAGAACAACTTGAAAAGTAATGAAGCTAGGTAAATAAACTTGAAATAGCAGCATTCAAACTTTCTTCTTTGCACCTGAAACTGCAATAGAAAGTCTATTAAGTAAGTACAGCTATTTATAAACTTTCTAAAGGATGCCCAATCCCTCAGTAGTTATCTTCATGTCTAGCCATTCCAAATATGCACTTGTAACTTCTCACATTAAAACTTTTGCATCTCACCCTTCGGTTGGTACAGATTTCCTGTGTTGTTTAGAGATTAATAAGCAAAGGCATTTCTTGCAATTGTGCTTGTGTTAATCTAAATAGTTAGACCACAAAAGAAAAAAAAAAATCCTAGTGGAATCGGGAAGCCCGAAGTACGCTCTGCTTGTTTTAGTGGATGACCATTGAGAGAGTGAACTATCGATGGCTTGTTATAGCAAGTTCCCCTGCAACTTTCAGAAGCAGCTAAGGTCCAAAATTGTAACCTAGCAAGTACCAAGAAAACAGTAAAAAAAAAATTGGGAATGCAATATTGCCCAAATTCCCTGGGCTACGATTGAAGCTTATTGGCACATATGCATAAAGGTTGTTGCCAATCTCTTAAAATGTTAATATTGTTGTTTTAATACTACGGAATTTCAATTGCATAGTCCAGAAAACAGACCAAAACATAGGCAATTAACTACTGAAATTTAAGACATGGTATTTGTTGCACATTTGCATCTCTTAAGCACAAAGGATAAATCATTGTCTTGGAAATAATAAATCTCAGGCCTCAAGAGCATATGAAAATTAATATCCATTAAAATAGGGTAACTGTACAACTTCACATTCAAGAACTATCTTATGAATAAAATAGAGCAAATGATTTTAATTGATCCTTAGATCCCACAACACTTGCGGGTTTAAAACATGTAAAAAACCAAGCAAGCGGTCATAAAACCTGTAAGGACAAAATTGAATTTATCTTCATAAACAGTTGATTTGGAATGGAATTTCCTTGCTGCACTTGAACATGGTTTAAACTAGTTACATCTTTCAGTAAGTTTTAATAGCATAAAGTTTTAACAACAAAAAGTTTGCATGTTACCTATTCAGACCTGTTAGAAGGAGGATATCATCAAATGAGTTAGATAGTCAAATGAAAAGAGAGAGAAGGACGAAGGGAGGGAGATAGGGGGTGGGAGGTAACATACATGGCAATCATTGATGTTTTAGTTTGGGAATGTGAGAACCTTTTTAAAAAGTTAATATGAGGAATTCTTCCTGATGCTCCTACTTCACTGATTCTATAGCAACCAAAACCATTTTTGAAGGGATACTTTTAAATATCCGAACAAAATAATATCAAGGCTGACATTTTATAGCTTGCTAAAATGAAAATAGTTAGTGGACAGTGAAACACTAAAAGTCCAATGACTCATTACAATATCTAACTCAAGAACCAGTTTGGTTTAGTAGATAAAGCACCAGGCTAGAAAGCAGGAGACCCTGAGTTCTAATTCCACTTTAGCCTTTAAAGCCAGCCGGGTGACCTTGGGCCAGTCACTCTTTTTCAGCCCAATTCACCTCACAGGGTCGTTGTGGGGAAAACAGGAGGAAGGTATGCTGGATATGTTCACTGTTTTGAATTATTTGCACAAATAATAAAGGTGGGTATACAATAAATAAATAAATAAATAAATAAGTAAATAAATCATGGACAAATGAAAGTAATCGAGGAACAAAAACAGTATTTTTGCAAACACTGTTGTATTGTAACCTCTATGATGGGAAATGCTGAAGTCACCAAAGAACTAGGCACATATCAGATGACAATATCAACGCCAGGAGCAGCAGTTTTCTTGCACACTAATTGCAGTATTTAATGGGTATGTGATAACTCTAAATAGTGCATGTTCAACCAGATTTTACAAATCGTTGTCACACCTATTATTGATGCAACTTATTAACACTTTGAAATGAACGATGTCAACTACAAAAATTAGCAGCTGTAATTAATTAGCAAACTGTGATGAAATATATTTAGCAATGCATATTAAGAATTTAAAGTGTGAAATGATCCAAATACTAGCTATTTAGCTGATTTGCCAGAGCTAAACTGGTACTGCTGTGATCACACTTTTTCTTGTGCCACAGTTACACTGTCAAACTTAAAATTAAAAAAGAAAAGAAAAGAAATGTATGCCTCCCCACCCTTCTTTTCATTTTATAGCATTTGGAGAGATCCTGCATCAATGAAGTGCTTTTTATGGTTAAGCTGTAATTAAAACTTTCTGTTGGAACTCTAAATAATGGCAATACAGTAATTAAATGTGAAATTGTGTACACTGTTGCCCTGAAGACAGTGTGAACTTATTGTATGCAGTTCTGAATTTCAATAGAGCTCTGACAGAAAAACAATTTGAACAAACTGAGGACACATAGACTGAATCCAAAGTTAGAAGATAATAACAATAACACTCACTTTAAAATTTATGCCTAAAATCTTGTGAAACCAGAAAATCTGGAAGGGAGAATAACAACCAATTTTGAGATGTCCAGTTTAAAACACAATACTAAGCCTTTTCTATGCCCTGGGATTTAAGTTTCATTCTCAGCCTGCCTACAGCCTCAGCAATCTAATGCTGAAATGGAATTCCCTGAAAAACAAAAATCAAAGATTCACAGGCTCACCAAAAATTAGATGCAGTAGACATCTCCCAATCTAATGTTCATTCCAGATCAGGATATAACAACCAGTTAGAGTTCTTTTCTTTTCAGTGTTACAAAAGTGGGAATTTATTAGAACAAGAACAGGTACTTAAAAATAAAATTTAATAAAAAATAATCAAACTTTGTTCAAGGCCCAAAAACGCTACTGTGCTCCATTAGAGGAACTATTCAGGGTTACAAGCCACATGCTCCCAATTCTACTTCTCATTTCCAAGCCACTTTAGGTGATGGTTTAGAAAGAAGCAGATTGAACTCTACCCATCTGTTCTGGGCTTCTCCCAAAATATTCAAGTAAGTCACAACATGGGTCAAATGTGTTATCGCAAGCTTAAGGAGTTCTCCAGGATGCTTTTCAGAGGGAGATGGGCTGCGCATAAATTGATTAAATCAATCAATCAATCAGCAAAAGTGTCATCACTCATTGGTCCAAGATCCCTATATACATTGTTCAAAGGACTGTTTTATACTTTAGTAATAGTCGCACATGTTTGAAGAACAAATCATTGGCATAATTCAGCTGTATTTGAAAGAAACTTTGTTCTTTGTACCTTTGAACATAGTAGAGTAGCATGAGAGGAAGGATCTGGGAGGGAGGTCTGACAGATGGTAATCTGTCACAGTCTTCTCTAAAACTTAAAAGGGGACAGAATTGTCAATGAAGTGTGTATACTCTCTCTCAAAGGAAAGAGGATTCTTGCTTAACAGCAGCTCGGATGCTGGCTATGTTAACTCTCTCCAAGCTGCTGAGAGAGAGAGAAAGAGAGAGAGCTAATTTTAACATGCTTCAACAAATGCACATGCATCAAACTTTGATTTACTATATTTCTTTAATACTTTTTATTGGAAGGTCAAAATTAAGTGAAGAGGTAGGAGAAGGAAGAAAACGAATACATGCCTGAAAGTGAAGATAGTAACCTATGTTATTTTGTTAATAACGAGAGAAGGGGGGGAAAAATCGCCAGATGATCTGTTAGATAAATATCTGTGGAAGTCCATACGAAGCACTTATGGCTATAAGCCATAAGCTTGGTTAACAAGAACTTGTAGGCTTGTTCTATACCCTCCAGTAGCAGGGCTATTGAACTCTCTTTCTATGGACTCATTTACGCTTAAGCATGGACATCCTGCATGCTTAAAGGTAAACAAAACAAAACATAGAACTATAGTTTAATAGGCATACTGTTTGGGAAACGGAAGCTAAGAGACATTCAAACTGATTAAACTTTGATGGGCTCCTTGTTTTAATCAGGGTGAACTTTATGAGACTGATAAGGCAATAAGATGGCATTGTAGGAATGGGTAACAGCCGATTCTTGAGTTTTGTTTTACTACAGGTGATCTTAAGGAGCTATAAACTCACCTCATCCCTTTAAAAACAGTCATTCCACCCCACCCCCCAAATTCAGCCCCATCCAGTCTCTTCAGGCATGGGAGAAATAGGATCCGTGAATGAGATGCGTAGGGATTTTAAGTGGTGTGTGTAAAACAGGAAATTTACCCCAGTTAATAAGTTATTACGTTGCTCAAAAAAGTCACTGTCAGATCGTTTGCTTAGATAGCCCATGATATCTGAAGGGCATAAGGTGAACTACATAATCCGTCTATTACAGCGCTTTGAATGAACATTTCCATTCATGCCGAAGGACAATAGGGACTAGGTGAGCATCACTAAAAGTATAATGATAATACACAATGCTGCTGACACATACTGTTACAGATTTCATCATCAGTATTATCATAATTAACTTGCAACACTACAATAAATTTCATGGAGCAATAACGTTCTTAATTTAAGCAACTGGGGAAAAAAACATTTCATCTTCAAAATCAAAACCTCTTAAAATACTTTTCTAGATTCTTGTTGTCTTTTACTTTAGCAAGCAGTGCCGCAAAGCATTTTCATTTATATTGTTATTATACCACTTCACTTCCCTCAGCACAAAAACAGCCAGAAAATAAAGTGTCACATTTGTTTAATGCAATGGAACTCATGCAAGACATTTCAATCTGGCTTCTATATTAGGGCATGACAAAATAGAAATGGGTTAACTGTCAATATTTTAACTGTCAACTTACATTTTTCTTGCCCATGTAATTTTCTCCCCAGCACCCTAGCACTGCCTAGATTTTTATCAGGCGGAAGAATGATGTTTATCACTGCAGAGTCTTGGTGTGTGCAGATGATCATTGCTTGCCAAACGTAAAAACAGGTTGTAAAATTGAAATTAACACCTCTGAACAAAGACCAACAGCTTAACAGCATCTTACATCCTTATCACCACATATTTAGACTACTAGAACGTGCTCTGCATGGCGCTATCTCTGAAATTGATCATGATATTGCCATTGGTATAAAATGTGGCAGTCAAAACATCAGTGTCAATCCTGAAGCTGACTTGACCAAAGCCATTTTGCAGCTTCAGTGTTGCCACACTGGAGTTGAGGGATAGGGAGGGAGCAATAGAGATAGCTGGGGTTTTCTACTTTCTCTTGAGAACCAAGGACATTCTCACACCTGGTTGGACAGAGGGGGAGTGAGGTTACCCAGCAATTGGATGGCACCTTGATTGGACCATGTGGATCTTGGGGAAAAGGAAAAAACTTCCACTTTTAATTAGGTGAAAACCGTGGGAACCTTCAGAGTTGGTTTTCACCAGATCTGTGCCAATATGATATATCCAATAAAACTGGAAGATATTGATCAATCGGTCTGTCTGTCTGTCCTTCTGTCTCTATCTATCTGTATCTGTATCTGTCTGTCTATCATCTATCTACCTATCATCCATCCATCCATCTATCTATCTATCTATCTATCTATCTATCTATCTATCTATCTATCTATCATCTATCTATCATCTATCTATCTATCTATCTATCTATCTATCTATCTATCTATCTATCTATCATCTATCTATCTATCTATCTATCTATCTATCTATCTATCTATCTATCTATCTATCTATCTATCTATCATCACCACAACATAGAGTCTTAACAATTTTGAAGATATGAAAAAAATTAAAACATTCATAGTATAATTCAGGATTTTGTTTAAAAAAAATCTATATATAATACCAACCTAGTAAATCATCCATAATCATAAGGATAAAAAGGCAGAAAAAAGGAAAAAAATAGAAGATAGTGCAATCATGAGCTCAACAGAAATGTTCTCCCAAATAACTCAGTTTTTAACATCCATTACTGGACGGGGCCTCCTCTGATCTCCCTTAGGTGACTATTCCAAAGCACCAATACCATAGAAAAGCATCACCCTCTATATCTGTCTCCCTTCAATTTCTAGAAATGCAGGATTTCTCTTTAGATTGATCAATTGATGCTTGGTTGTAATTGTTCTCACACTGCAAAACACTTTGCCCTTGGAGGTACAAGAGGCACCTTTGCTAGCTGAGTTTCACAAAGTTATAAAAGTGATGTTGTTTCAATGGGCAATTAGTAATTGATTTTTAATTTGGATAATTTGTTTTTATGGTTGATGTTTTAGCTTTGTTTGAGCTCGCTGATTAATATATTTTTATTATATTTGGATTCCTTTTTTTAACGATATCATTATAAATTGCCTAGAGTTTTGGGAGCTGGTAACAAAATACAAATGAAAATTTAAATAAATGAGAAAATTAGGTTTTAATTCTAAACCCATCTTACATACATATTTAAGTTAATATTTAAATATTCGGTGTTTGAAAAATATAGATAGGATTTATTACAGTAAAATATTAAAAAAATAAAATGATTAATAGTTTTAATCATATCTAAAAGTAACTGTAATTTAATTAAATCGTATTTCATTTTCGCCTTGTTCTGTTAGTTTTTGGAGAGTGTGTCCCTACTTCTCAAAACCTACTCTCAACCCATCCCTAGATGACAGAAAACGGTAAGAGCTTTTACTAGCAGATACATTTTGAATACTGTATCAAACAGTCACCGGTTTTAGTGCTCCTGTTTAGAAAAAGTATAAAAGAAAAACAAATGAACTCTTTAAGATATTTGTTTAACTGTTAAAGCCTAGTTTACTGTTTTTTTTCTCTTTTACAATAAAAATGATTATGTGAATATTAATGTATTACCAGTGACTTAATGAAATAATTCCGGCAGGAAAGAATGAAACTGAATAAAGCTTAGGAAAGGTGAGATATGTGGAAGTGTGAATGCCCATAATGTGTTGTACTTATTGTTGAAAAGAGACAACATCAAAACACCTGCTTTGTTTGTACACAGCACCCTGCCCGTTAAAGCATGTAAGATTTTGAAGTAAAAGTAGAAAAAAAAATATGATATGTGAAATTCATCTTATAAAACTTATGATTATAGTCTGGAGACTTTGCAGTCTGCAAATATAAATTATGATCGAAATGTTTTTTAAAATAGCTGAGTTCCATATTATTAACCTGTCGTTATCATCCTTCCCCTTCCCATTTGCTCTTTTTGCCTCAGTAATCACGGTTATACTAACCTCTGCTATTCTACAGTTAGAGTTGATTGATGCTAATTAGCTACTTAATCAGGTACGACAATGTTTCATTATTGTGTCTCACAGCAAACAGCAATGAACCTATGGGTGTTTTTCGTTTTCTTCCTTCTTTTATTACCCATATTAATCAGAAAGTTATTACTGAGGGAAGCTAAACAAAATGTGAAAAGTTGCCATATATAAAATTTAATTTGGAATATTGGAATTAATCCACAATCTTACATTTATTTAATATTAAGATAGCATTGCAATTTGAAATTGGCGGGGGAGGGGGGTTGGAGCAGAAGCAAGGTGAAAAAGTTTCTATTTCAAGTGTTTGTGCTGTCACTGACTTCCTTGTCTAAAAATACTCTAGCTTTTTGCATGTATGTATGTATGTGTGTATGTATATATTTTCCTCAGCTTACAACAGTTCATTTAATGACCATTCTAGTGTTCCAGGGTCATGGGATCAACTTTTGCGACCTTCTGACAAACAATGTCAATGCAGAAGCCAGATTCTGTTAACCACTATGTTGCTAACTTGGCAACTTCAGCAATTCACTTAATAAATGAGGCAAGAAATGGGGCAAAACCCACTTACCAAATGTCTTGCTTAGTAGCAGACATTTTGGGCTCAATTGTGGTCATAAGTTGAGGACCATCTGTATATATTCATAAAGATACATACATGCATACTACAAACAAACATACAAGACATGCAAGAACATCCCATTCTCTTATGTATATGAAATAATTTCCATACTATAATCTCAATGATAGCATACATTTGTTCAGGGAATGAATAGAAAGCTGAACAGGGCAGAATGACCGTTGGCTTTCCTGAATGGTCGTTCTCTAGGCACTGCGGGAGTGTCCAAGCATGGGTTAACTTCAGCTTGCTGCCCAAGGACTGAGTTCAAAGTTTGTGTAGCTACGCCTCTTGCTCCCATCAGAGGCTCAGTTTAAAAAACGAAGAATGAGTCCCAAAAGGAAGATGTGTACAAATGTTCTATGTCCTCAAAGGTGGTAACACCCGCACCCGCGGACGACCCCAGGGCAGGGTTGGACACTCCTGCAGCGCCTAGAGAACGACCATTCAGGTAAGCCAACGGTCATTCTCCTAGGCGCTGCTTGGAGTGTCCAAGCATGGGACATACCCAAGCTATGTAGTCCCAGGGTGGTAAGAAGTGTCCAGGCCAGTGAAAGTCGCGATGACCCATTGTAAGACTCTTCTTCCAAAGGAAGCTTCCGCAGATGTAAAGGCATCCAGTCTGTAGTTCCGCACGAAAGGAGATGGTGATGACCAGGTCGCAGCCCTGCATATCTCCTCGATGGGCGCTTGCGTGGCCCATGCAGCTGGGGTCGCAGTGCTCCTCGTGGAGTGTGCTGTTATACGAGGAGGAACCGTTCTAGCCTGCTGCTCTAGCTAGTTTAATACAGGCCCGTATCCAGCGTCCTATGGTAGAAGATGATACTTTCCTGCCCATGGAAAAGGGCTGGAAAGACACAAAGAATGAGCTGCAAAAAGAAACAGTTCTTTTCTTGTATATGCACACAGTATGGTGAACATCAAGTTTATGCCACACATGCTCCCTTGGATGTATGGGTCACAGACAAAAATCATCTCTTGTATCCTGTGGAAGACACTGTTAACTTTCGGAACAAAGGCCAGGTCCAGTCTGAGAACGACCCTGTCTGAATGCACAACATAAATGTCCTCTCTGACTGAAAGAGCTGCTAGCTTGGAAATCCTGTGGGCCGAGGTGACATCTATAAGAAAGGCCGTTTTGAGAGACAAGTGACACAAACCGATGGATCAAAGCTGTTCAAATGGAGTGGTGGTAGTCCTGCTCAGCCAGTCTGCAGCCACGTTGTCCTCCCCCGAGATGTGGTCCACCCTCAACGATGCTAGGTGACACTCCACCCATTGGCCTAGGGTTTCCGCCTCTACCATCAGGGCTTGTGACTGAGTGCCGCCCTGGTGATTTATATATGCCTTTGTGGCAATGTTGTCGATCAGTATTAGGACGTCGCAGCCCTTGATGTGATTGTGAAAATGACACAGGGCTAACCTGGCGGTCCGGAGCTCTAGCCAATTTATGTTGTGGGTGAGCTCCGCCTGCAACCATCTGCCCTGTATTACATTGTCACTGCGTTTTTTGGTTTTCCAGCTGTGCTTAAACTCTAAGACATACGGTAGACTGATCTGATTCTTATCACTAAGCTCACTACGCATGTCCACATTCTTTTCCACATTATTACTTCTTTGTTCGCCTGCCAAGAAGGTAGGCAGGAACGCTGCCAAAATGTAATCATTAGCTAATAAGTTTTGTTTTCATTTTCTTTACAATAAAATATTCTTCTTAGAATATATCTCGGGTTTATTTTTCTAAATTATGAAGTATACTTCAAGGAAAAACCACGGTTCATTCCACATTAAATACAATTACCCCAGGAGGGGAACAGGGCTGAAATTCCACCCTGACACATAGTAGCAGAGGATGGTTCGGGATTATGGCTATTTTGGATTGATTTATGATTTTTCCTTGCTTGTTACTTTGATGATAAGCGTCTAATAAGGTAGATGATTATTTTCGCAACTGCGGAACGCTGATTTTAATCACTCCACACTGCCGAAAAAGAAGAAAAAACTAAGAAAACATTCTGCAAAAAATATAAATGTCTCTGGTCTCTCTGATGAAGAAGCAAAAAGCATTTTACCCAGGCATTCAACCCTTCAAATGCCGCTTGCTTCAGCAACCAGATTGGATGGAGAAACAGCTCTTGAAGGCGACGTGCTATGACTATGCATGCTCCTAAACAGTTCTTCAAGAACCTTTAGAATTTAAAACACTTGGTGCAAGGCCAAAGTTTTCACAACCAGAGGAGCATTTTTACTCCTACACAGAGAGAGAAATTTATCATTCTCCTCGAAGCTCTAACCAAGCTATAAAAGGCTATCGTGATCAAATAGAAATTTTTGAACGTGGGCTATCCCAGGCAAAAATGGCCTTATCTATGCTCGAGCCAGATAAGAGGGACTCTCCTGTTTTTCAACTTTCTGAAAACGCCATCTTGGCTCCTTCTCCAAAGCCTAAGACACACCCCCTGGAGGATATTGTGTCAGGCAAATCAGAACAGAGAGCTGTGTACATGTCACAATTGTTACATGATGTTCTTTCTTCTCAAATTACACATGCCACGCAGGCAGAAAGATTAACTGAGCAGCCTAAAACTATAACTCACTCAGATATTCAGGCTGCAATGCAACAAGTGTCTCCACAGGCCCAATCTTCAGCACCCCCTGGTGGTGCTGGTGTCTTCTTAGATGGAGCACAACAATACTTAATGCAGCAAAGGCAGATGGCTGTGTCTCCAGCAGGCCATGTTAATATTGCAGCTCAAGCACCGGCCGCAGCTGTAGTACAGCAACCACAGGGTCAACAACAAGTATATTTACCTGCACAGCCAGCATTTCAAATGCACATTCCTCAGCAGGCATCTTCTGTTGCTCCATTGACTGGTGAGTCAAAATTAAAAATGTCAGGACAGAATTATAAGGCCTGGGTCAGTGAGGTTGCACTTTTGCTTCGCAGAGAAGATACCCATTGTATGGTGTTTAATCCTCCTGTCCAGCCATGGACTCCTGCAATAAGAGACTTAGAGACTAAGGCTTGCACAACATTATTTATATCCATGGATACTGAATTGCAGGTTACTTTTACGCCTGATGCAACAGCCCAACAAATTTGGGCCCAATTGGAAAATTGCTACAGGCCTGTTTCAATCGAATCTTCATGTTTGCTCATGTCTGAGTTCCATGGTTCGAGATTGAAACCTGGTGAACAAATTGGAGGACATTTAACCAAACTGAAAGGAATGAGAAAAGAATTGAGAGAAAGAAGCCATTTTATTGATGATATTCAAATGATCAGCATTATCATTAACTCATTGAATTATGAATGGAAAGATGCCATTGCAAAGATTAACCAAATGCCTATTGCTCAACGCACAGTGGACAATGTTTGCAGACTTTTAATTGAAGAAGAAGCACTCATGTTAGCCACATTTGCGTAGATTACCCGCATCAAGAGCTCCAGCAAGGCGTCCCTTCCGAGGAAGAGCCTATGTTCCAAGGATGCCAAGATGCTACATTTGTAACCGTGTGGGACATGCCACCCAGGATTGTCTCCAACGAGTTCCAGCTCCCGTCACATACCAGCCCAGAGGAACAGATTCCGGAGGCAGAGGCAGAGGCGGAAGACAAGGTCGTCGTGGTCCAAGGTGTGATCCACAAGCTCCACTCACCACATTGGCCTTAACCAACGATCCACAACCTCATCCAGAGTACGACAGACAGCTTTTGTGGACTTTGGACAGTGGTGCAGCGTTGCATGTTACCTACAGAAAGGATTTTTTCACAGAGATGCACGAGCCTGAACCTGAACTACGTGAACTTTATTCTTTCTCCAATCATCCCTGTAAGGTCATGGGAAAAGGAACTGTTTATGTTGAAGAGCTCGATGCATTCATCTCTGATGTTTATTACATACCTACAGCAACTAGTAATTTGCTTAGTCAGAGTCACTTGTCTAGAGTGTTAAAGTTCCAGGTTCACCACCTCGAAAAAGCAAGTTACATAGTTAAAAATGGAGATATTGTTGCTGAAACCATGTTAATTGGTGGTGTTTATTACATAAAACCAAAACCTAAACCGTAGCTACTCCAAAGGCTCCTAAAGCCAACAAAAAGAAAATAAGGAAACAGGTTGCTCAGAGCAAGCCTGCGGTTCCTCACAAAACTGTTAATGTTGAAAATTCACTAATTGGTAAACCTTTGCATTCCAGGTGTATCCACAAGTGGCATAGAAGATTGGGGCATGCCAGTTTCCGTGTTCTTAGGAAAATGCCAGAGTTCGCAAAAGGTTTGGATCTAAAGGGGTGTAAGGTGTTTTTGGATTGTGCTGTCTGCAAGAAGGCCAAATCCAAAGCAGCAGCCGTTCCCAAACGCGCTACACGCCTGTCAAAAATGCGTGTTCATTTTTGATTTGGTACACACTATTATTATTATTATTTTATTTGACTTATTTGACTTATTGACAAAGTGGGTCCTTTTCTGCCAACACTTGGTGGTAAAAAATATTTTCTAACAATTGTTGATAATTACTCTAGATATGGATATGTATATCCTATGAAAGAGAAATCTGAGACCTTTCAGATCTTTAAAGACTTTGCAGCTCTTGTTTCTACCCAACACCAAGTTCGCATTGCCAGAATCCAGTGATCGTGGTGCCGAATTCATGTCTCAGCGTTTCCAGGACTGGATGCGTAAGAATGGAATTCTTCATCAGACATCGGCTCTGTACACACCGGCTCATAACGGAGTCGCAGAACGAAGACAAGGGGTCCTACAAACCATGATGTGTTGTCTCCTAGAAGGCTTCAACCTCAGTAACCCATACTGGGGTGAAGCTATCAAATATGCAAATTACATTGTCAACCGTACTTGGAGCAGTGTAATAAATCAGACTCCTTTCTTCATGATGTATGGATACAAGCCCGATCTCAAGAACCTCCATATTTTTGGTTCATACGCTATGGTGAACATTCCCTTAGCTCAATGAAGAAAAGGAGGTCCAGCAGCAAAGAGACTGAAATTTATGGGTATTGATGATAATTCAAAATGGAGCAAATTTATTGACTCTAAACATGTAATTGTGATTTCCCAATCTGCTAATTTTGAGGAAGATGTTGATTGGTCCAGAATTCATTCCAATGATCTTGGAGTTTATTTTCCTAGAGATGATGTTGTAGATGCCACGCAGCCTGATGACCAAGATTCAGGCAGATATTCCTTCTACCTGATGTTCCGTCTTCACGAGCCGCAGATGCTGATGCTAGTGACGAATGTGAGGACAAGGACGAAGCAGAAGACGAATGGACTGTTGTTCCGAGACATTCCAAGAGGGTCACTAAGGGAATCCCTCCACAGCGATATTCGTGGCAACTGACAAAAACACCCTTGCCTTTGATTTGCAATGTTACACTTTCTCCTGATACATTCACACAAATCAAGCATCTTCCTGATTCAGAGCAAGAGAAGTGGTATGAGGCAATGCAGAATGAAATGGACAGTCTAAAGAAACTTAAGGTATTTACACCTGCAAAACCTCCAGCAAACAAAAAAGTCATTGGCACTCGATGGGTCTACAGAATCAAAAAGAAGCCAAATAGTGAGTCATTGTACAAGGCCAGACTTGTAGCTCAGGGTTTCACTCAACATTATCCTGAGGACTACACAAACACCTACTCACCGACAGTCAGAACTGAGAGTGTAGAAATTGCTTTAGCCACTGCAACTATCCTTGGTTTAGAGGTTTTCCAGTTCGATGTTGACACGGCTTATCTACATGCTGACCTATATGAAGAGATCTATGTGAGAGGTCCTCCAGGATTCCGACAGCAAGAAGGGGATATCTGGTTTCTAAACAAAAGCCATTATGGTCTGAAACAGTCTGGTTTAATGTGGTACTTATGTCTTACTGACAAACTAAATTCAATGGGCTTTATTAAGTCCGAAACTGATGAGTGTGTGTTCACAAAAAGATCTAACAATACATATGATATAGTTCTTGTTTAAGTTGATGATATCGTTATGTTGGTCCAAATAAGAAAACGAGTGAGATTTTTGCTAAAGCTTTGCAGAGATACTTCATATTGAAATCTTTAGGTCATATTAGCACTTACTTAGGTGTTCAGATTGACAAAACACAAAAGGGGTTTAGTCTTTCACAAGAGGATAAAATAGAACACATTTTGCATCATTGCAATATGAAGGATGCTAACACAACAAAGACACCCATGCAAAAAGATTTTCACAACTTGACACATGAATCAAGTCCTGAGTTCGAGGATCAAACACTTTATCGTTCAGTCATTGGGTCACTGTTGTACATTAGTAGTTGGACCAGACCCGACATGGCACTTAGTGTTAATCTCTTGTCTTGACACGTAGGTAAGGCAAAACAGTTTCATTGGACATGCGTTAAGAAGTTATTGAAATACCTAAAACACACTAAACATATGAAGTTATTGTTAGAACCAACACATACTGATTATGCAGAATTATGTTGTTATGCAGATTCTGATTGGGCAAGTGATAAGAAATCATGTATAAGTACTTCAGATTATATGATGTTCCTAAATGGATGTCCTGTTTACTGGCAAGTGAGGAAACAGAATTTTGTTTCTTGTTCATCTAATGAAGCTGAATATGCTTGTGTTTCAGATGCATGTAATTCTCTAACATGGTTTGATGCTTTGATCACAGATATCTGGACACGTCCGATTCGACCAATCAACGTGATGGAAGATAATGAATCGGTGGTTTATATTTCTGAGTCACATTTCACAGGTTCTAGGTCCAGACACATTGGCATCTGTTATCTAAATATAAAGTAATTAGTTAAACAAGGTTTTGTTAAATTGCGATATACACATGATCAGATTGCTGACATGCTCAACAAACTGCTTCCAGCAGCTCAACATGAACATCTGCGTTAAGAAGATGTGCCTTATTTGATGATGTACCTGATGTCCGCTCAACTGGCAAAAGAAGGGGTGTCACTGCGTTTTTTGGTTTGCCAGCTGTGCTTAAACTCTAAGACATACGGTAGACTGATCTGACTCTTATCACTAAGCTCACTACGCATGTCCACATTCTTTTCCACATTATTGCTTCTTTGTTCGCCTGCCAAGAAGGTAGGCAGGAACGCTGCCAAAACTTAGCTAGTAAGTTTTGTTTTCATTTTCTTTACAATAAAATGTTTTTCTTAGAATATATCTCGGGTTTATTTTTCCTAATTATGAAGTATACTTCAAGGAAAAACCACGGTTCATCCCTCATTAAATACAATTACCCCAGGAGGGGAACAGGGCTGAAATTCCACCCTTCCGCACCGGGACATTGAAACCTGATGAAGAACCGGGGGAGATGCGTGTTGCCCGGGGTGGCGAACAGGTCGACCCTTGGAAGGCTGAACTTTTGCTAGAGCTGACGGAAAAGCGATGGATGGAGCTGATGGTAGTCCTGCTTAGCCAGTCTGCGGCCACGTTATCCTCCCCCGAGATGTGGTCCGCATTCAACGATGCTAGGTGATACTCCGCCCATCGGCCTAGGGTTTCCGTCTCTGCCATCAGGGCTTGTGACTGAGTGATTTATATATGCCTTTGTGGCAATGTTGTCGGTCAGCCCTTGATGTGATGGTGAAAATGACGCAGGGCTAACCTGGCGGTCCGGAACTCCATCCAATTTCTGTTGTGGGCAAGCTCCGCCTGCGATCATCTGCGCTGTATTACATGAGTCTGGAGATGAGCGCCCCAACCGTATAGGCTGGTGTTCGTTGTTATGATCAGGCGCTCTGGATCCCCATTGCAGTGCCTCCGTCTGCCACCACCTGAGTGACCGAACCACCTTCGGGGGGAGGTGAATCACCCTCCTGGAGTTGCTGGCCTTGCGTCTCTGGATCAGTAGGAGGAATCATTGGAACTCTTGCACATGCGCCCAAGGTACCACTGCAATGCACGAGATTAGTTTTCCCAGCAACTGGGAGAAAGACACTATGGACACTGACCCAGTCGCTCGGATGTGTCTCACCAGAGATATGATGCTTTCCACCTGCTCCTGTGTGAGAAAGACTTTGCAGCTCCTGGTGTCGATCACCGTGCCAAGATGTTGAACTATGGATGTTGGAGTCAGGTGGCTCTTGTCGAGATTGACGGAAAAACCATGACATTGGAGAACGCATATGCTGATGTCAAGATCTCTTTGGGCTTGCCCCCTGGACGATGAGTGAATGAGAATGTTATTCAGGTAGCAGTCGAATCTCACCGGAAGAGATCGGAGATGAGCTGCAATTGGTAAATGTCCTTGGGGCTGACGAAAGGCTGAAGGGGAGGGCCCTGTATTGATAGTGCTGGTCGGCAACCTGGAACCTCAGGAACTTGCAATGCTCTGGATGGATGGGAACATGCAGATACGCCTCCTTCAAGTCGATGTAAGTTAGGAGGTCGCCCTGCCTGATGCAATCCAGTATGGTCTGAAGTGACTGCATCTTGAAGCGCTTGTATGCTAGATGGATGTTGAATTTCTTGAGGTCCAGTATTGCCCTTACACTCCCCCCCCCAAAGATTTTGGGAACAGGAAGAGGATCGAGTAGAACCCCCTGCCCTCCTGACCTCTGGGGATCTTCTTGATGGCTGCTATTTCCAGCAAATGTCCTATCTCCACCCGCATCAGCTGCCGCTTGTGGACAGACTTGGGAATGGGACAACGGACAAAGGTTTGTGGAGGAATCGAGAGGAATTCCAGGGTCAAGCCGTGATGGACCGTATTCAGAATCCAAGCGTCCATCGTTGTCTCCTCCCATTGAGCAGTGTAGAGTTGGAGACGACCGCCTATGGGACGGGAACAGTGACAGTCACTTAGACTTCCGAAAGGATTGGTTGGAATACCCCCCTCGGAAGAACCTGCGGTTACCCTGTTACCTATTCTTGTCCCTGTACGATGGCCTGTCTTAGGCACGATCCTGAGATTGGGAATATGTCCGATTAAATCCCCCAGAGGAGGCTGGGGGGGGGGGGGGTTTCTGCATTCTGAAAGAGCTGCCTATGGAAAAAGGACTGACCCTTGCAGTCTGGCTTTTTGGTGACCGATGGTAAGATTTTACTTTTACAATTAAGACTGAATCCAAGACCTCCCCAAAAAGCTTTCCCCCTTTAAAGGAAGCGGAAGCGAGCTTCCACTTTGCCTTCATGTCCACCTGCCAGTGGCGAAGCCACAGCAGATGGCATGAGGGCACATGGACCATGCGGTGACCAGGTGAGTTTTATGAGAGGCTTTCTCTGCCCTCTTATCCTCAGTCTTGAGGCCTTCCAGCAGGGTTGAGCCTGTTGAGCTTACTGGTGGTAAGTCCTGCCTGGGAATTAGCTTCAGCCTCAGTGGTGTTAGCCATGATGTCAGTCACAGAGGCAGAACTGGCTTGATGAGCTGAAGAGAGGAGGCTTTAGGGCAGAAGATGGGAGCTGAAGGCCCTTAGAAGCAGTCAATGTCCCAAGTGGTAAAGCAAAAGCAGGACAAAATGGCGCCGTTCAGATCTGTCCAGGGCGCTCGTAGATTCGTGCTAGTTTTAAACACCAGGAAATGGCCAAGCAATAGCCAAAATCCCTGCAACCGCTGTGCTGGAAGTCCTGGGGAGGGGGAGGCCTGTCTGGAGACACGGAACAAGGCCAGATTATTAGAACCCCTCCCAGCGGTGATCTGCAATGGAGCAGGCAGCAGCGGCTTCAAACAGCTCAGAAATAAACATGTCCTTTTGGGACTCATTCTTCATTTTTTAAATTGAGCCTCTGAAGGGAGCAAGAGGCGTGGCTACACAAACTTTGAACTCAGTCCTTGGGCAGCAAGCTGAAGTTAACCCATGCTTGGACACTCCAAGCATCGCCTAGGAGAATTGGCATGCTGTGTGGTGATAATTGGAGCAGGATCCGATGAGCCTGCCTGGTCCTTCCTCTTTTCCAATTTGTCTTCTTCCAAAGCCCTGGATATTCCAGTGATAGATGGGATAAAGTATTTTCCATTTATTATGGACAATACATTGGAAGGTCTTAAGTTTAACTCCAAATATCTACATGGTGAAAAGATCTACTCCAGAACAACACGGGTGCTATGGTTTTTTTAAAAAACTTATTACTTTAGGAAATGTCCTGCTGCTTCCCATTTTACGAATAAATTTTTCTTAGAGGAGTTTTTAAAAAATCATCACCAAAGAGGTATAATTCACTTGTATCTCCCTTCTCAATTTTTGTGCTTTTTCCACTCAGATCCATTTGTCTACTGAGAAATACTCACTTAAAAAGCATGGTTATTTCTCTGAATTTTTTGTTATCGGCAAATCAAAGATAATTGGACTTCAGAATACCTTTAAATTATAGTCTAAGAGGAAAAGAATCCAGTTTAATGTATCATTTGCATTAACTATAAAGAGTGTTTTATTATCTCTTAATGTTTATAGTGCTTTTAGGTATCTAGAGAGAAAGTGCAGAAGAATTATATAGCAATTTTACAGAAGTGTGGGTTTCTCTCAACAAAAAGAATTTATGACAAACCTTAAATCTTGAAGAAGAAAGTCAATAACTAACTCTTGGGATTCCACAATGTCCTACTTATTAATAGAGGTAATGAAATATTTCTCTTAAGGAGAATCTTGTTTGTTTTATGAGGTACATTATTAAAATCATATTTGCACAGACTGCACTGCTAAAAATCTTCTAGTTTTATATACTGTAATTAAAAGATACATTTATTATATAAAAGTCTAACTGTATATATATATTTTTATAAGTAAATTAAAATTAAATTAAAAGATCTCTGCATATTAACATTCAGTTTTATAGAGACATTACCTAAAGGCAAGTTAGTAAAGCTTTCATGTTGTATTATTTTATACTTTTGATGCCTTTAACATTTAGTAATATTATTTGACAATTCTTCCATACCTATCTGCCAACATTTCAGAATTACAGACAGAACCACAGCTCTGTCAACATAAGTCACATAACAAAACTGAGCACTTAAATCTTGATCAAGTCACTACAGCAATGCTGCAACAGCCAGAACTCTTAGGACTGGTCATAAATCCCCCTTGTTTAATTGCTGTCATAATTTTTGAACAATTGCTGAATGAGTGGTTGTAACCTGAGTATTATCTATATTAGATAACGTAGTGACCGCACTTTTAGTGCTATGGCATTATGTAAAAGATAAGAGAAAGTCAAATATGAAAACAGGCCTGCAAAAATAAAGTCTTTCAAAAGATTTCTGTATTTAGAACAAAGTTCCAACCTCAAATTGGTATGGACCAGGAGTGAAATGCTACTGGTTCTGACCGGTTTGCTAGAACTGGTAGCAAAAAATGCTAAGGTTTGCCTGAATCGGTAGTTTAAAAAAAGCTTTAAAAAGTGGGGGAAAAGAAAGGTTCCGTGACACTCAGCTGTGCTGTGCGATCGTCACAACCTTCCTACCCACCCCCACTTTTTAAAGCATTTTTTAAACTACCTATTCGCCCAAACCGGCAGAGTTTGCTTGAGGGAACTGGCAGGGAAGGTTGCAAACCATCGTGTGACTGTGGTGCACGCTGCAAATATGGTGAGTCAGTTGCCAAGTGCCCAGATTGCAAGCATATGATTGCAGGGTGTTGGGACGGCCAGGACTTCAAGGACTGGCTGTAACCACCATTCTCTCAGCATCACACCGTAACTTCAAATGGTTGCCAAACAAGTGGTTGTTAACCGAAGACTACCGACATTGCCTTAGCACAGGAATGTTAAACTGGCATCTTGCAGGCCGGATGTGTCACACACAGGCCATGCCCACCCCGGCTCTGCAAAGGTAAAAAAAAGGTCACAAAACACCACATGACATGATCGAGTTTGACACCCATGCCCTAGAATATGTTGCATCTTCAATTGTTCAAAATGGCAGTACTGACATCAATCCTTGTTTTAGGCACTTCTGGAACCAGATAATTGCATTTCTTATTTTTAAGAAACTTAACATTAAAAAAAAAATCTATGCATTATGTTCAATTGCAATTGGGGTATAAAATCTTCGTAGCTCAAGTTTTTGAAATCCATCAGATGATGAAACCCATCAAGATCATCATCTGTACAATTCAAAAATCCCCAATATCATTTGCCAGCCTCAACTCTTAAGAGTGTCTGTTTTACTGCTTACTCCTTCACTGTCCCTGCAAGAGCAATCAATCACCCAAACTTTGACATGGTCTTCTATTCAGTCCTCTGAGAGATTTACTCCATTCGTGAAAAAGCAGAACTAAGCAAAGAATCTTCCACTTCACTAAAATCAGCCTGTAGTTTTATAAAATAATAAACCAGCTAATATGTAGGAATTGAGCTGATGACTCTTTTTAAGGGATTACTTAAGGATTCTCACTCATAATTTGAATATATCAAAATAAAACACATCAACCACCATCATATTTAATGCATGAACCACAAATTGTGTGGTTAAATTTGATGTTACAGTTATCAGTTCTTTACAAAAAAAATCTTCTATGATCTGATTTTGTAAGTGCTAATCTGCATATCAAGCATTTATGGGATAAACAGTGAATTTGTAAGGATTTTTCTTTGCACATAGAATTCCAGCTGAGAACAAGTTGATTCATTTGTTTTAAATAGGAGGTATTCACTATGTATCTAAATAGTCACATCCATAATGAGGTACTTTTCCTTTTACAGATTACTTGTGTAAACACAATAGGCCCTTCGTATGATAACTTTGGACTAAAAATTAATAACATAAATATTTAAGGATCCAGATGGTCACCAAGACCAAAGGTTTATTCGTTCAGGCTTGGGCTCAAGCTGGAGCCCATTCCTCAGGGAACTTCTCTGTCGTCCACTGGGCTGTTCAGATGTTCTGGAGAAGGAGAAGTTCTCCAGCACTTGCCTGAAAGCTTGGAAGAATAAACCTTTGGTCCGACTCAAATTGGATCTTGCAACATTTTTCCAGGACACATATATTTGCCTTAATTCATAAGAACTATTTAAATACAACATTAGAATCTACATAATATTTGGACACACTATGATTTATCAGTGATGGTTTATAGCTTAGTTTACACCTAGTTTATCTAGCCAAACCACAGATGAAATAAATTATGGCTTAATATTATGTATTAATTCATGAAATCATTATTTTATTATATTCCTATAAAGTACTTCAGTTGTATTTATGTGTGTGTGTATGCATAAGCATATTTACAGGTAATCTTGACTTGCGACTTGTTGATTTGAAGTGTTCCAACACTGCTTTAGATGAGGAAGTGTTATTAGGAAATGCTAGTGACAACATAAGTGATTTTTCAATTCAGAATAAAGTCTTAAAACAAGAACAAGAACAAAAACAAAAATAGAAATCCTAAAGGACAAATTAGTTGTTGGATTTCTCTTCTTCCCTAAGTGTGCTAGATACTAAAATTTACGAAACATCTTTTCAGAAATAAACCTGTAAGGTTTCTGTTTTTTAAAAAAAACAACTGAAGGAACAGATAATAGCAGTGCATATCATTTTAAACAGTACAGAGAAATTACTTTTAAAAATCAGACTCCTGAGAACCCTTCCTTCAAATCAATAGCTCAAAATAAAGAAAAAGGAACCGTGCCTCTTTAACTAACATACAATGAACTTTATGAATTCTCTACCTGGTCAAGAGAAGGATGGGTAACTCATTTCAAAAAGGATTTGTAAAAAGCAGAGAAAACCAGAAATAGCTACAACCTTTCTGAAGGTGGTCTCACCAGATATTTGAGATGGAAACTTCCAAAATTCCCACCCAATTTATGAGTTGTGCTTCCTGTGACTGTTGAGGAATACCCATCCTTGTGTGCAGTAGTTACAGAAAGCTGAGCTAGGAGAACTGAATGGATCATCCACCTCCTGCCTTCCTAGAGACTACAAAGAAGCCAGACAATCAAATCCATACATTTCTAGGATTTCTGAACTAGGCTTCCTGAGACAGTAAAAAATACACGCTTAGCCCAAAACCTCTTTTTATTTCAATGGCTGTGAATTATGTTCATTCACATCCTGTAATACGTCACAAATAGTTTGTAAAGAGTCCGAAAGAAGTCTGCCAAAGTCTTTCGGGATAAGGCTGATAAGTACCCACCTTTATCTCCCTTGAAACGCTGCCAAAATCCTAACTGGAAATTAGCTTTGCAAGGCCACATGGAGCACAGAATCAAAACGGAGCTTCAGACTTTAAACCAACCAGAACGAACAAAGTTGCTTTTTGCAAAGGCTCACCTGCCTTTGCTCCTCCTTTGTGTCCTAAGGGAGGGGCCAATCACCGCCAAGCCTTATTCCCGAGTCATCCCTTTTGTCTTAACTGTTCTTGCCTTTTGGCAGCTCTGCATATGTGCGCACTGGGAATAGGCACCCCTGTTCCTCTGCCTTGCTGATATCCAACTCTGGATGCTCCGGAGAAAGCACATAACTACTAGATGGCCCTAGCCCCGTCTCTGCCTCTGACGTAGAGCCCTTGTCCGAGCATTCCTCAGACTCGAGGACTGGCCCATGTTCCTACCCAACCTCCTCACTGGCCGACTCTGCTGCCATGTCTGCAGGCTGCTGGTTGACCACAACACTGGAAGATGTGGTTGGTTCTCACTTAGCTGGCCCTCATCCAATAAAGCAGTTCTTAATATGGAATTTTGAACGTCATGACCACATTCCCATTGAGAAGATTTTCTACCTTCTCTTTTAAGGCCTATAAAAACTCCAGCTGTGTCAGTCACTGGATAGCATTTTGGAACATCAAACGTGCTGCTGAGTCCAGATAATAAATGTTGGAGAAAATTTTGTTGGATGACAGTTTGCTTAGCACCACCAATCCATTCCTTGCACTGCTCAGGCAGGGAATGATGCGTGTGTTCTCATCTCATGTAGGGTAGTAATGAGACACAACGGGCTCAACTGTTATTCTTTATAAACTGTCAAGAGTGCCCTAGAAAGTAAATAGGTACCTGAGTTCGGAGAATTTCACTTTTTGACAACTGCATGTCGCCTGTCAACTCTTTCACCATGATGCCCAGTGGTTCCAGACGTTTGCTGAAATAATTTGTCATTTCAGCTGCCAATGCCTTCATAGGAGCAACATAAATTATCTGCAATGAAAAAGACGCTAGATTGATAAATGAGGAAAATGTTCAACCCTGAATATTCGCATCAACTCATACCAATCATAATTTATGTTTTTAAAAAATGAAACTGAGCACATACACAGCAAGAAAATTAATAGCAGCATGTGTATTTTGGTTATTTTCAGAATAAATGCTTTTAAACAAAATAATGTATTTTGTTTATAAAGGTCTATCATTTTAAACATTTGTTCTGCACCTAAGTTAAATATAGTTTCAACTCTTTTCACACAGGCAAGCAACATTTCCAGAACCAAAAAAGGAATTGCGAGCCAGCAATCAACTAAATCAACACGCTTTGTAGCTGTATGTATTGGAGAAAACAAGAGGTCTTTGAAAATTTCTTAGATTCATATAAACATGACAATCATATAAGAAGCTCTGTCAAACTACTTCACTGAATTCCTACCTTAAATTCATCCTTTTTGATAACGCCCTGCTGAACGTGCTGACGGATTTCATGCAAAACTGTTAACATGGCAATGTTAGTTTTTCCGGCCCCAGTAGGAGCACATATTAGCATATTCTCATTTGTGTTATAGGCAGTTTCAAAAACAATGGACTGGATTCGGTTTAATCGTTTCATGCCTTTGAAAGCAAGTTGTCCAATCTGCAAGGAAAATTCAGAAAGAGAAAAAAAGCATTCCAATTAAACAATGAATGGAATAGTTACTGATGGGCAAAAATACTAGTATGCAAATAGAAGCAAATATCTCTGAACAAAAAATGGATTATCAATAATTGACCAAGCACTGAACAACATTTATTTTTATTGTGAGGCATGGGAACTTTCAATTTAATTTGACATTTCAAAATATTTCTTCAGCTTTTCTTCTTGAAAGAAGTTTCATAGGATCCATTCATCTCTTTTATGTTGCTTTCTTAATTCATCTCTATGTCATCATCCTCCCTTATAGTAAATGCCCAACAATTATCTAATCCCTTTTAAAGATTTTTGTTCCTCATATCCAATTCAGTTACTCTTGCATGCTATTTTTTATTATATTTATATAAACACACATGCACACAAACTTTATGCTTCACTTCTCTGTCAGCATTTGTGAAACAAACAGAAAATACTGGAGTAATCCCCAAGGATTTTGATCCCTCTTCCCTCCTGGGCCTCTTGAAAGTTTAACTCATTAGATACATTCTGAAATAACCCCAGATTCCACATGTAGGTGTGCACGTGCATGCATGTGCACACACACACACACACACACACACACACACACACACACACACAGAGAACTGGAATTGAAATCTCAGTTGTTGAGTGAAAGAGACGTTAAGCGGGACATCACAGGATTGCTTCGTTCAATAACCACAATCCTGGCACTCACAGTTATTTCATTTAACAATCTTGCAGGTTGTTAAGTAGATGGAATCCCAAGGACCCATTCTCACAGTGTTTCGGAAGCCTCATTCTCCAAATTATGTGAGGCTTGCGGAATGGCATGAGGCAGCTTTGAAAGTCTGGTGTGGCCATGCATTATTTCAGATAGGCTGCGCAGGCCTTTCAGCAGCAGGAGAAAAATGTCTGAACGTGTACGGGGTCCAGCTATCTTAGGGAATGCTGGGTGACAGAGGGGAGGAATCAGTGTCAACCATCCTGTTGGCATATGCAACAAAAGAAACGCCTGGGACATTATTTTACCAGGAGTATATCTTTACTGATAGATTCATGCAGGCACAGAAGGAGTGAAGCTAGCCCTGAGGTTTTCGCATGACAAAAAGGCTAGTTAATTTCTCCTTTTCCTCATTTGAGACACCCATAATCCATTGTCCACCAATCCAACACGTTTTTTTTTATTTTGGGAAAATGGTCTGCTCCTCCGGAATGTTCCCATCGCACGGGCTTGAAGTATCAGGATCTTCTCAGGCTGCAAATGGCTCACATAAATTCCTCACCTCCCTTCCAGATCCCAATACATTCCAAGCATTCTCCTCCCCACTCCCTTTGTTTCTGTTGCTAAGCTGTGAGTAGAGGCACGTTAGAGTCAGCTTTGCAATCGGGCCTTAGAGAATAGTGTGAAGTAGCATTTCTCAATGGCAGTGGTGGTGCTAGGGCTGATGTTGAGGGCAGAGGAAACTGGCTGAGACTGCTGAAGGCCTTGGGCCTCTATTCAAGGTGTAGTCCCAGTGCTGAAACAGAGGGCTGCTATGCAAGGTGGCCTAGGTTAGATGGGGAAGACACACAGGTAGGGAGAATGGCAACACCCTCGTGGTGAAAAGTGTAGGCAGTCTGCCAATCACCTGAATTTTTATCACATAACACTGAGGTACAGCTGCAGTGGCTGTAACTGTGGACACAGGTTTTAAGTCCCTTCATTCACTGCTTTGTAAGTCTGAACGGTTGCTGAAGAAATGGTCATAAGTCAAGGACTACCCTTGTACCCACTTCACATCATTTACTTTTTTTATAAAGCTTTAACCATTTTTCATCACAATTCTTGCAAACTGCAGATCCTAGCACCTGGTCTCTGATTTTTTGTATTTCTCACAAAAGAAGGAAAAGAAATTGAACAATGGAAAATAGACTCGTTTCAATTTGGCTTGTTACAAAGTACTGCCCAAAAGCTTATTTCAGAAGTACCATCTGTCAGTATGAAACTCTGTCTGGAATTTAACTTTGGGTAGCCAGTGATGTACAGTAGTTAAATGTCACAGGGCCTAAGCGACTATGATTCAAAATCCCTATCATGAATCTTCCAGATTTATATGTATATCATATACTCTCTTTCAACCTATTCCATCGTTTATGAAAAAAGAAATGCAGTTGTGTATTTGTCTCATACATTATGTGCAATTAAAAAGGCAGACAGTAAAATCCAACAGCTAAAAGTGTCGGTACAATATAAAACTTTCTAGGTTTTTTTAAACCCTTTAAAAAAATACAAAATAACAGCAAAAACCCCATAAAATACTAAAACCATAATTAAACAAAACAATGTTTAAACAAAAATAATAATGGAAACCAAGAAAGAAAAGAAAAAGTTAAAAAAAGCAAATAAGCTCAGTGGAAAACCCTATTTCTGGATTCCTTATCTGAGAAAGAATTTGAGTATGCATCAGCTATACTGAAACCAAATGCTAATTTAATGTACTATAATGAAATTATGGTTTTTATATATTTAAATTAATTTAATAACCTATTAAATCACTGGATAACCTATTTGCATAAGAGGTTGCACTTGGACTTAAAGAATACTTGGAGAGACATTAATATTACTTAATTGATGCCCAAGAGAATATGACTACTTGCTTTATTTGATTCTGGCATCCATAGAACAACATATTGAAAAAGAAATCTTGACTAGTGAACAGCTAACATTTCTAGATCATGACAAGGCTTGGAAAAAGCTAATTAACCACCCTCCAGCTAATCATATGAATACAGCCAACATGTTGGGCTCTGTTATGCTAGATGAAAACAGCCCTGCTGCTTGTGTTGCAAAAACAGCGATGCACTCCAATCTTTTCTCTATGCCATTCTTAACAACTACTACTGTGTAGGAAAACCTGGGGCTTAAAACAACAGAAATGACAAATTGAAACACAAACATTAAAAACAGAATGCAAAAGCATATTGAGTTGGTTTTAAACCTGTTTTAAAATCTATCGACCTCCTTTTTGAGAAGACCCACAGCCAGCCTTTCTCCTGCCCTACATTTACTTCAGTTGTAGGACAAACTTCATTCCATTCTTTAGAAGAAAAACACACAAGGGACAAGTGCAGCTCAAACTCATGAGATCCAGAAAGGAAAAGGTGGTCAACCTGATATCCTCCAGATCATTTTCAATTCAAAGACCCAGAGTCCCAGCCTACAGGGGAATGGAAGTTTAGAGTATTCAGAGGGGAACAGGTTGTGTTATCCTGCTGTAAGGCCTTGGATCACATTCTCAATAAAAAGGGAATGAAGGAAAATACCTTCATAGCATCTGTTACATAAGTGAGCACATTGCTATCACAATGTCTTTTCTATAAGAAAGACAGACAGCTCAAAGCGCTTCTCAACTCTAGTGGGGACTAGATCACTGCATAGCTGGAGGTCATCCAAGAAAAGGGGAAGGCAGGTTACTACTACATCTCAAAGACAGATGCATATTCCATTAAGATAGTAAAATTGTAGCCAACTGAACTTATATACACTTCTCTGTTTGATCAAAGCAAGGGCAAATGTAAGGCCAAAAGTCTGGTTTTTTTTAGAAAGACATTGAAACAGTGGCATTTCTCTCACAGCTTACAATTTTTAATTTTCAAGTGCTTTTTGTGGAATTATATGTCCTTTGTTTTATCTGCCTATTGAGTTCAAAATTAAAGATATAAACTTTGTTGCTGCAAATAAAACTATAATTATGTGAGATAGAGGCAATGTGGAAAAATAACTCACAGTAAGAGTAATGTGCAAGATATACCTTAGAGAGGCCATAGCATTTTGTTATCCAAGAAAATCTAGTAGCAAGAATGTTATTTCAATATTTTTGTTTTCTCACCCAATCTAAAACATTCAGTTACTTTTTCCCATCCTAGAACAATTTCCCATATATCTAGATAAATTAGTACATTGAAATGTACTAATTTAAACCTATACAGCAGAATGGGAAACTTGAGGCCTTACATGTCGTCAAAGTATAATTCCTAATAAATCCGCCCAGCATGCTCAATAGTGGGAGATGTTGCTATACTTTTGGAAAATCTGAATAAGTTGCAAGTTCCTTTCCTTTGATATAGATCGCATTATGAGATATTGTTATTATTTCACCTTTTTGTATAATTCTACATAAAATCATCTGAAGATATTCCACCCTTAATGGCTAATTAAGGAGATTATGATAACAGCTTGCTTGTCTATCATGACACTAAGATCAGTATTGCCCTTTAATGATCACCTGCTTAGAAACAACTCTGAAGAACTGCAACTAGTTGGGAAAAAAATTATGTATTCTCACATTTAACTAAGGAATGTTGCCAATTTATGTCTCTAATTTTATTCCTGTTACAGTTCCTCAGCTATTTTAAATGTAGATTTAATGCTATTTAAACCATTACTTTAATTCTCCTTTTGTTTCTTAATTTTATTGTGTTAGGTTGCATTGTTAACACAACTGATGGAGGACACAGATATAATAATTCAGAAACATAAACAGTTAAAGAGTGGATAATGTTTAAAGCTGTATATTTTAAAAAAACAACCCAGATTTGTGCATGCATAAAACATCAGAGCGCTTCAGCAGATAGAAGCATCCTTGGTATTCCCCACTTGTTCATAGCACATACTTCATAGTTCACAATAGCAAATAGGCAAATAAGGAAGACAATAAATGGAGTAATGACATTCACCACAGCAATGCCCAGATGTGTTGATGATACTCAGTCAGCCACCTTCCACGCAGTTCTGGAAGCCTTATTGCAGAAGGTATGTTTTCTAGGAAAGAATCCAATTTTCCTATATATGCTTTGAGTTCCTAGAAAACATACTTTCACAGCAACAGAAGCACAAAATTGTCAGAAAATGCACTCAACTGGTGTGTATTTATTGTGCAATAAAACTGTGGAGCACAAATGCCCAGAGTAAGATTTCCTTCTCTACAGGCATTACTAAAGGCACAGCTTCCAGCTGTTTGTGCATGAGTCACGATTAAAACCTTCAACAATCTTACCACTTTAGAGATCTCCACACACCGAATAATGATTTTTTGGAGTACATATTTAATTTGCCTGTTCTCCTATGATGGGAGATAAACCACCTCCTTCAAGCTTGGTGCTACAATATCTATTTAACAAAAGGGGGGCAGAACTCACAAAGACTATTTTAAAGGGTAATTATAGCTGACAGAGGTAATAAACTTAACCCATCAAGGAGGAGTGAGGCAACTGTGAATACAAAGAACATTATTCCAAGAATAAACATTAATGTCATGGGCTCTGTTTTAATACAACTCGTTTTTCTCAAGGTCTTCACTTCATACAATAACTAACCAGAATAATAGTCTATTAATAACATGTATATGTGTATGTACAAACTGGTAGAAGAATGTTATCCACCATCCTCTAGGCTTTCATCTGAATCACATGAGATACAATCTCTGTTGCATGGGCACCACTTCATCACACAAAACATGTTCGTCAACATCTCCCTTTTGAGGACATATTGAGCACTGGATTTTATTTATGCTCCATATAGTTCTAGCTACAACAGAGGTGTCCAAACTTGGCAACTTTAAGACTTGTGGACTTCAACTCCCAGAATTCCCCAGCCAGCAGCTGGCTGGGGAATTCTGGGAGTTGAAGTCCACAAGTCTTAAAGTTGCCAAGTTTGGACACCCCTGAGCTACAGGGACGCCTGTTTCTAGAGTTGCCATCAGCCTTTCAGAATTGTAGTCACAGAACTCTAAACAACATCACCCGATTTAGTATAGAGCCTCAAATGGCTACATTATGAGATAGATGTGTCAAACAGAACTGAGCTCCATCTTCAAAATACACTAAATGTACTCTATAATTTTGACTTCGCAAGTTATTTGGAAAATAGCATAAAGATGCTGAAAGCAGTCACAGAAGAGTGAAGCACTTTGTGCAACAGAACCTAAAAGTGACAGACTTCAAGTTTAAGACCTGCAAAGATTTTCTAAAATAATTTATAGTATGTTGCCTTAGTAATCATTACCGTATATATTTCAAAGTATAATACGCACCTTTTTTCCTCAAAAAACAGGCTGAAAATCTGGGTGCGTCTTATACACTGAATACAGCATTTCCCCGTCCCTTCACCAAAATGGCCGTGCATAGCTTGCAGCAGGCTTTCAGAGAGCTCCTGGGGGCTGGGGAGGGAAGAAATGAGCAAACAATGGGCCGTTTTTTGCCCCTCCAGCCCCTAGCAGTACTCTATAAGCCTCCGTAAGGCTATGCATGTAATTTCTCTCTCTCTATCCTTTTATCTATCTACCTACCTATCTACTCTCTCTCCCTCCCAATCTACTGTATTTCTCTCTCTCTATTTCTCTCTCTCAATCTCTCTACCTACCAACCTATCTACTCTCTCTCTCTCCCACTTATCTACTGTATTTTTCTCTATCTTTCTATTTCTCTCTCTATCCCTCTACCTACCTACCTACCGACACTCTCTATCTTTCTATTTCTCTCTATCTATCCCTTTATCTACCTACCTACATAAGTACTCTCTCTCTCTCTCCAAACCTACATACTGTATTTATCTCTATCTCTATTTATCTCTATCCCGCTACCTACCTACCTACCTACCTACCTACACACTCCCTCTCTCTCCATACCTACCTACTGTATTTCTCTATCTATTTCTTTTTCTCTATTCCTCTACCTACCTACCTACACACACACACACTTTCTCTCCCTACCTACTGTATGTATGTATATATATGTTATATATTATATCCCTTTATCTATCTACCTACCTACCTACTCTCTCTCTCTCTCTCCCAATCTACTGTATTTCTCTCTCTATCTCTTTCTATTTCTCTCTCTATCCCTCTACCTACCTACCGACACTCTCTCTCTCTTTCTATTTCTCTCTATCCCTTTATCTACTTACCTACCTACATAACTACTCTCTGTCTCTCTCCAAACCTACCTACTGGATTTATCTCTCTTTCTCTCCCTCTCTATCTCTCTATCTACCTACCTACTTTTTTTAAAATTTGCTTCTTCAAAACCTGGGCGTGTCTTATACTCTGGTACGTCTTATACTCTGAAAATATGGTAGATTCTTTAAAGAAGTCCTCTGGAATTTCAGGAAACCACATTGGATTTTGCTATCTGAATAGTTTATGGATATCCTATGGACTTTAATCAGCAGACATCAAAAGGCACCACACAACTTTAACAATGGCCATTTGGAATACTTAAAAAACTGCAGGCATTTTAAACATGAATATAGTAGTACTTTGATATTCGTCATTAATTGTTTCTGGGAGGTGCGATGAGTACCAAAAATGATGAGTATCAAATAAATGTTTCCCATAAGGAATAATGTAGTAAAGGGTAACCGACACCAACAAGTTCTAGTTTATGCAGTGAGCACCAAAAAAATTGATGAGAACTAGGTAAACATTATTGTGTCAAAATACGTTGAGTACCAAATTCAATGAGTTTCAAAGCAATTGAGTACCAAGCTACTACTTTATTACAATTAAATACTTCATATTCCTTTTAAAATATACTTCTTGTGGCTGTAACATCAATGATTGGCTGGATCATACTAAGCATCTATCTAATCCAAGTTCTCTTCATGGACAAACAAGATTATAAAAGTAATTACAACAAGAATAATGATACTCTGCTGCCAATGGTTTTTCTACAGTTGGCATCCAAAGGCAAATGTGACTAAACTTTATAGCCTTGTAGTTAATGAATTTGTCTATCTCAATTTTAAAATGGTCCAAAGTGATGACCAACAGTACATCTGAGCTATGTGCAGTGATTGTTTTTGTCTACCCTGATTCTCCCATTGTTCAGTTTGACAGAATGACTTCAGAGTTGTTTTATTTTACTATACTATGTATAGTTTTATATTCTTCTACCATACCCTCTATTTATTTGCCCTTTTCCTTAAGTTAATTCTCATCAAATAATGTAATATTTCTTCTCCCACCCTTTAGAGACCATTGTGGTTTCCTTACAATTTATCTTTTTCAGTTTTAAAATTGTACAATCTCTTTCAAGTGAGGTCCCTATCACATAAAGGGACTGTGATATAGGTGGTGTATTTTTAATTCTTGTTCTAAGAATTTCAAGTCTACCTTTTGCTCAGCATCCTTGGTATCAGTTGATGTTTTTGATCAAAATCCATACTTGAGACTTGTACATCTCAAGCTTCACAACTGCACTAAGTTGCACTAAAATGCAGTTTGTTTCTTCCCCAGGCCTTACATTTTATTTTCCTGGTAATAGCAATAGCACTTAGACTTATATACCACTTCTCAGCACCTTACAGCCCTCCCTAAGCAGTCTAGAGTCACCATCTTGCCCCCAACAAGCTGATGTTTACCGATCTCAGAAGGATGGAGGGCTGAGTCAAACTTGAGCCGGTGAGACTCGAATTGTTAAAGTGCTGGCAGCCCACAATCAGCAGAAGTAGCCTACAGTACTGCATTCTAACCACTGAGCCACAATGGCTCATAATGTAATAATGTAAGCTTTTCAAACTAGAGAAATTTATTTATTTAAAAATTATTATAAAGTTTTAGAATTTTTGTTTTTTAAAGGTTCTATATTTATTTGGTGAAAGGTCAAAACAAATTCATTATAAGCAATTTGCACTGTCACTTCATATGGTTTGGGGGACAAATGGTGTAAATGAAATCTGTAATATATGCTCTTCTAATAGAATTGGAAGTGGCATTCTGATAGCTCCCCAAATGCCAAAATAATGCTATATTTTTTCTGCAGCCTGCTGAATAGCAGGACAGAATTTATGGCAGGTTGCTTTATGTACATGCAAACCCAATTCATTTGAGCCTAGTTTAGCTAAAGCTTTTAGAGAAGTGGCATTTCTAATTTCTACCATTCCAACAAGCACAATTCCTGATATCACAGCATTTAGGTGAGGTGGCTGAATGCACCTTTTTTTCCTAATTATCATCTATAAATTTGTAGGGCACATAATATGTATTCTGTTAGTGCCTAACATTGACAAAAAGAAGGCACTGCTTTAATCTTACCCAGAGCAGATTTTTAATGTGTTAAACTAAAATAATTATCTGCTTTTGTAACTTTTGCTATGTATGCCATTTTGTCACAAAGGTTTAACTCTAGTTAATAACAGTATTCAAATTTTAGTTGTTACTTGGTAATTATATGGAAAAAGACAGTCTAAATTTCCTAAAGTAGAAATTACATAACACGTACATTTAGAAATCATGAACTTAATTTCACAAGATACAGCCATTCTTTTTCAAATGAATGAAAACAAAGTATTCACCTTTTAAATTCCAGGAAATTTATCAAAATACATTTGCAAAGACAGTATCATATGGATGTCATTCATAGTTCTTCATAACGGCTACCAATATAACCCCTTTAAATAAGTTAGTTAGGTTGTGGGAACGTAACTTACTCTAGCTTGTTATGTAGATTATTGTTCAACTGTGGCATAACATACATGTGTACTCTTTCTATGGGTAGGGGCTAGTCCCTTGCATAATAACAAAATAATTTCCCCACATGTATATAGTGCTTATGCAACTTATTGCAACTGAAAATGCCCCCATTTTAATTATCATTTTCAACAAAAAAAAAATGAAATCTAACCTAAAACATTATACAGAAGACACAGGGTTTTTTGTGCATAGATGCTATATACACAGCATGTATATCTTATCCATAGACATGCAGTGAATAGCTTAATTAGTATAAAATGACTACTTTAACTAATATAAAGTATAAATTGAGAGACCTCTTGAAAAGAATGATATCTAGGAGTGTCATGGCCCCCTCAAAGCCAGGTTGGAGGAGGAGTTGGAACTGGGGCTGTCTGACAGGGAAGATACGCTAGGAGCTAAGGACGACGCTGTCCTGGGACCCTCAGGCATTGGGAGAGGTTGTCAGAGTTTGCACAATGTGACTGTTTTGAGACAACCAGGAACAAAATATAGTAAACAGAGGTTTGTCTTTCAAATAGTAGTTTATTTACAAGGAATATATCCACACAGGTACTAGGCAAAGTCATGCAATCAATCACCAACTATAGAACGGAAGTACACATGGAGGGAGGGATGCCCTCATAGGACATCTGTTATATAAACAGCCTTTTAAAGTCATATTAGCCCAAAACCTTGCTGACTCATTCCCTGCCTTATATCATTATAGCAGCTGGTCAGCTCTTAAAGTATTTCCCTGACAGAGGTGGTTGACCAGACAGAGAGCTGCCTATCTGCATAGATGAAGAGGAGGATCGGCTGCTGACTGTGGTGCTGATAGGCAGCCAATCTCCTCTGATGAGTAACAGCTGTCTATTCCACTTATCCGAGGGCAAGAAGAGTGGAGCAGAAAGTCCAGAGAAGGTCTGCAAGGCTACTCGGGAGAAGGTTGTCCCAACCCTCCTCACAAGGAACATCTGGAGGGGAGTAACTTAAGGAGAAGCCTGGGGAGTTAGTCTTTGCCAGGAACAATTGTTTACTTTGGCTTATACCCGCTTTGACTTGTGCCTATTTGCTGTTTGCCTTGCTTGGAAGATTGTTTTCACATTTTGGTTTGGACCTAGCCCCTTCTCTTATGGACTGCATTTGTTCTCTGCTCCACTGGAGCTTTGGAAATGCTTCTTTTTTGTGACTTGTTTTTTGTCCTGAGGAGTGCCTTTGTATTGTGCCTGGATTATGCTTGGCGGATTGGATTTGGAAATGTAGACCTTGGCCTGTGAGCATACTCCTACTCTGTGGGCTTTCTTTGTACTACCGGGGCTGGGTTTGGGAGTCTGAGAGTGGTTACCTGAAGAGTAGTGTGTGGGTGGAGTCTTATCAGTTGTTGGAGGACCTTTGGCTGAAACATTTGTTAGGAGAAATAAAGAACTCTCTAGAGGCCTGCCCTGGGTTATAATAAGGAGATTGACACAATAAGAATGATCAGAACACCTTTGGGGTCATATCCTCTGGTAATATCCAGAGCCACAGATTAGAAACTAGGTGATTTCCAGTCATAAAATGCCAGTTTTAGAAAGCCTTAAAAGGCCAATAATGGAACAATGAAGGAGAAATTCAGTGTTGAAAAGACTGTTATTCTGTTTCTACTTTGTCCTATCATCTTCTTTTTCATAGAAGATGGCTTTGAGTTCAAAACAATCCTGCCAGTATTAGAGATTACATGTTTTGATTTACGCCCAGTTCTTTAATTACTTCCTGGAATTTTAATCCCGATCCACTGCCATAAAGACTTTCAGAACTTACAATTACTGATAGCCCCACCCACCCTCTTACCTGCAGATCTAAAAAACATGAAAAAGAGGATGAAAATACGAGAAGGATCAAATATACATTAGCACCAATCTTGAAAATTGCAATGTCTATAAAGTGAGTAGCTGGATACAGGGGAGAAGGAAGCAAAGGATGGAACTGATCTTTCTGTAAAGCTGGAAATGGCCAGAAAACTATATATATAGTTATATATATGTTGCATTTGTGCTGATAAATAAATAAAGGGTATGCTTCCTCCCATATTTGGGCATACCAGGGGTTGTAAACTTAATACATACATACATACATACATACATACATACATACATACATACATACATACATACATGTGTACACACACACATACATATACATACACTGATTTTTCAGTTGCAGACAAAATTTCTCTTCTAGGGATTTCTCCACAAAATCTTAGATTAGGACAATGTTTAAAGCACCTTCACTGAGACAAGAAATTCCAAGGGTATAGGAGAGGTTCTATATTTACTATTCTTTTACTATTATAAAACAGAATATTTACTATTCTGTTTTATAAATTGATGAGCCACAATACCTGATAAAATGAAAAGATTCTAAATAAAGGTTTAGTTATATCTTTTGTGTGTGTGGTGCTGTTGTATCAACAGTGAAAGAAGAGTCTTACTCGGCTGAATAAATCACAGAGTGTACCCTTTGTGCCTAACCGACATACATATAAAAGGATTGATTAAAATCAATAATTTAAATTGGGGCTTTCTGCTTGGTAATTAATATCATGGCTAAAATCAATGTAGATGATTTCCAGCTCCCAGATTCTAGCTGCAAGGCCCACTTAACTGGTTTATTTAAAGTCTATATAATTGATGCTTTTCTTAAAATAAAATGCACAAGGAAATTCTCTATAGTCACCAAAACTGCTATTTCTTATTTTCTACACTAGATTTGCTCAAAAGACACCCCCCCCCTGCCCCCATATAATTCCTATATTCATTAGTGGCAAATGTCTACTGTAAGGTGTATTCACTGCCTTAAGAACCTGCACTATCTTCTCCACTGCTCTGCTTTAATATGCACATAATTAGGAGTCATTTAGCAGATCACATTGCTCAGCCGCACTGTTCCAGAATATTTGTTTGCTTTTGGATTAATGTGATATGCAAATATATCCATTATGAGGTAGTATTCCATAAAAGCTAGGCCACAATGGCTTGTTCAGTAAACCATGTTTTTAAACATCTTGTCACTGTGGGTTATGTGAATGCAGCTATTGGCAGATCCAGATGTTAAAACAATAGATTTGTGTCAGATACAGAAAGTACTTTTTAAAAATCTATTTTGAAAGTACTGGTAGTTTATGTTAACACTGTCCTCAACAAAATTGCAACTTGAGAAAGCTGTGAATACGTTATGGCAAATACACCACTACACCTTTCTTTCTTTCGCTGACTATATTTAGAACATTGAAATAATATATTGATAGAAATTATGCTTCTTCTGCCTATACTGAATGTTTATTTGATAGGATATTTATACAATTTTGTTCCTAAAATATATTTCATACATTTTTTTCTTATACCGAGATTATTTATGCAATAATGTTCTAATCCATGAATCTTTCCTGCACATATTGCTGAATAAGTATTATAAATGGGATAAAAGAAATGTGTGTTATTTATTCATAGGATAAATATGTAAAGCTACCCAGAGGTAGAATGCATGCTATCCAAAGACAACAAAATACTTCTAGGATATGATGAGAGCTGTACAACCACTCATCTGAAACATCAAGCTGAAAAAAAGTGTCCTTAGCATTAGTTATAAAAAGTATTGCCCTCACATTTAAAATAGTCTAATGTTAGGTTAATATTTTTAAAGACCTCTTCCAATAGAAAACAGCTAAAATTAGAATCTGAGTATATTATTCCCCACAATCCTGTCTGGTATTATCTGGCATCAAATTTGGAAAACATCTGACAACTCTATTAGGTAAGAAAATCGGATCCAAGAAGTATTATTTTAATGTCAGTTTACAGTGCAACTGTTGAATGAATGAATGAATGAATGAATGAATGAATGAATGAATGAATGAATGAATACATACATACATACATACACACACACACACACACACACACACACACATTTTGAAACACTGCAAAAGCATTTTGAATATTTTTAAGGATGTATGATCCAAGGAAACAAGGTTTCAAAAAGTAGCATACATATTTCTTCCTAGGACATTTTATTTTCCAAATAAATATAAATATTTTAAAAAGCAACAGGGACTGCTGGGATTCCCATCACTGAATGATGCAGCAATGATGCATAACATTACATGACAGCATCTCTTAGTGACAACAATCCCCTAGTTCAGCGATGGCGAACCTTTTTTGGCTCGTGTGCCATAAGTGGGGGGAGCACAGGGGGATTGTATGCAGGCGTGCTGCACCCATAATGCAATGTGTTATCCCCGAGTGCGCATCTGCGCACTACAGGCGTGACCCCCTCCCCATTTTTCCATGCATTTTTCGCCCTCCCCAGGCTTTATAGGAGCATGGGGAGGGCGAAAACAGCCTCCCCCGCCACCCCAGAAGCCCTCCGGAGGCTTCAGCGACCTTCAGGAGGCTTCCCTGAAGCCTCCGAAGCAGTCAAAACGACCCTCCGAGCAAATCGTAAGTGACTTCCGGTTTGCTCGGAGGGTTGTTTTAAGCGCTCCGAAGGCTTCAGGGACCTTCAAGAGGCTTCCCTGAAGGTTTCAGAGTGCTCAAAACGACCCTCCGAGCAAACCGGAAGTCGGGGGGTCATTTTAAGTCACTTCCGCTTTGCTCGGAGGGTCGTTTTAAGCGCTCCGAAGGCTTCAGGGACCTTCAAGAGGCTTCCCTGAAGCCTTCGGAGCACTCAAAACAACTCTCTGAGCAAACAGGAAGTCCATTCCTGAACTTCCGGTTTGCTCGTAGGGCCATTTTTTTTTGCGCTCCAGAGGCTTCAGGGAATCATGAAGCTTCCAGAGGGCCTCCGGTGGAGGCGGTGGGGGAGGCTTTTTTCGCCCTCCCCAGGCTCTTATAAAACCTCTGGAGCCTGGGGAGGGCGAAAAATGGCTTTAAAAAAGGGTGAACTCAGCTGGCCAGCACGCACATGCACGCTGGCCAGCTGACAGGGCAGCGCCTCGTGTGCCCTGACAAATGGCTCCGCGTGCCACCTGTGGCACACGTGCCATAGGTTCGCCATCACTGCCCTAGTGCCTATTACCATCATTAAGCAGAGATTTTGTATTGTTAAGCAATTAACATGTGAGCTGTAAGGTGGCATGCAGGTAAATGGCTGCTGTCAGAGGGAGGAGGTTGTGCGGGGGGCTGTGAGATGCGAACAACTCAGGTTGGGGAAGACTGCTGCCGGAGGGGAGGGTGAAGTAACTGAGTACAGTGACTTGCGACTTTCCCTGCTGACTTCCTCATTGATTTTGCTTGGGGAAAACTGGCTGCAAATGGTGATCATGTGTCCACCATCATGCCGCAATTGTCACAAATGCGAGTCAATTGCCAAGCTCTCAGATTGTCATCACTTTGTCTGGAACGGTATAGGATTTCCTGCTTGGGTAGGAGGTTAGGCTAAGGTCTCTTCCAACTCTGTTATTCTGTTATTTGACCACGATGATACTAGGATGAATGGAAGTTGTGTGACCATTTTTCACACAACTGTTGTAGCATACCTGTTCTGACCCCCTCCTCTTGTATACCAAGACACTCCGACACAAAGTCTCTTCAAAGATGTTTATTGACATACAGGTTCCACCTTGGCAGCAATCCAGACTGCCAAGGTCAAGATAGCACTCTGGGCAGCAATCCAGCTACAGCGACACCCCTTGGCAGCAATCCAGCTACCAAGCTCCAGATAATCACCTTAGCAGCCAAGGTCCAGGGAACAGATTGACAGTAATCCAGGTAAAATCTTTAGCAGCAATCCAGCCTGCCAAAGTACGACACAGATCTGAGCTTCTCCAACTCCAATGATCAGTTGATTCCTGCAAAGGGTGTGTCCACAAGCAGTCCCTTTATAGTCTGGAGAGGAGTCTAATGATCAGCAGCTGAGAGCCATTATCTCTGGTAATTGCTCAATTGCTCCTTACGCCGGGTAGCACGTCGGTAACGAGCATCTAATAACTCACTGCTGTCTGACTCACTGTCCTGTGACTCCTCTCCACTGCTCCAAGGCATGACATCAGGAGCCCCCTTCCTTTGGCTTTCACCACTGCTCCATGCCTCAGGCGCCCCCTGGTGGCCAACCAGCCTCTCTGCACCCTGCTCAGCGTCGGAACCCTGTCCAGGGTCCCCCACCTCCTCTTGAGCCGACTCAGAGGACACCTCGCTGTCGGAGTCTGGTGGCAGCGGCACCGGCACCGGCTGGGCCACAACACTATCCCTCACCGCAGGGCCCTTCCCCCGGGCCTGACGCTCGGGATGCGGTCGGGAGGGAAAACGTCCATGATAGGCCCGCACCAAAGCTGGAGCATGCACAGCCGTCGCATCGGTCCAGGTCCCACCGTCCGAGTCCTCGTCCGCCCAGTCGACCAAATACTGGAACCGACCCTTGAGCCATCTCGAGTCACGGATCCGGGTCGCTCTGTGCGATGGCCGTGCGTGCACCTCAGGCGACGACGGCAGGGGCGAAGAGGGACGTCGGAGAGGACAATCCGACCGCTCAGGGATCAGGAGCGAGCGATGGAACACCGGGTGTACTCGCATCGAGCGCGGGAGGGTCAGGCGATAGGCCACCGGATTGATAACGGCCTCCACAGGGAACGGCCCCAGATACCGGTGGTCCAACTTCCTCGTAGGCCGGTGGGACGGAAGATGCCGCGTGGACAACCACACGCCATCACCCACGGCCAATTCCGGCACCGCACGGCGAGACCTGTCCGCCACCCTCTTGTAATCCTCCTTCGCCTGATTCAAGTAGCGGCGCACCATCTGGTGAACCGCCTGAAGCTCAGAGAGGAAATCCTGCGCTGCGGGGACCGGAGAGTCCATGGGGGTGAGAGGGAAAAAACGTGGGTGGTACCCAACGTTCGCCATGAAAGGCGTCATCCGTGTGGAGGAGTGCTGCGAGTTGTTGAACGCAAACTCCGCCACGGCGAGGTACTCCGCCCAATTGTTCTGCTGCTGGTTCACGAAGCAGCGCAGATATTGTTCCAGAATCCCAATCACCTTCTCCGTCCCTCCATCGGTTTCGGGATGGTGCGCCGAGGACAGACAAACTTGAACGTCAAGAGCGGCCATCAGCCCTTTCCAGAACTGGGCCGTGAATTGTGTACCACGATCGGAGACGACCCGGTCAGGTAGGCCGTGCAGCCGGAACACGTGCTGGAGGAACATGCGGGCGGTGGCGCGGGCTGTCGGCAATCTCCGGCAGGGGATGAAATGCGCCATCTTGGTGAGCATGTCCACCACCACTAGGACCGTAGTGAAACCGGACGACGGAGGCAGTTCCGTCAAGAAGTCCATGGACACGGCTCCCCAGGGTCTGTCCGGGGTCGGCAATGGCTGTAGCAAACCTGGAGGAGCTCCCGTCGCTGATTTGGCCTGTCGACACTGCACACATGACGTGACGTACGTCTGCACGTCGTGTCACAGGCGAGGCCACCAAAACGTACGGGAAACCAGGTGCAAAGTTTTGAACAGGCCAAAGTGTCCCGCTGCCGGAGTGTCATGACATTGGGAGAGAACCAATCCACGGAGCGGTCCTGCAGGCACGTAGAGCCGATCCCGATACCTCAAAAGGTCCTCGTCAAAGGTCCACGGGGATGTCGGCCCTACCTCTGCCCGCCGTTGTTCTACCCACTCGTCGTTTTGCTGCGCATTCCGTATCAACGACCGTAAATCCACGGGTTCCTGGATTGCAGCGAAGGACTCGACGGGTAGGACCGTCCGGGGGGGCAGTGAGTCAGCAGGGTCTGAGTACTCCGGCTTTCTAGATAGGGCATCCGCCCTCTGGTTCAAGGCACTGGGGATATACGTGACCTTGAAGTGGAACCGGGCAAAAAACAGAGACCACCGGATCTGGCGCTGATTGAGCTTCCGGGCTGTTGTCAAAAACTCCAGATTCCGATGGTCTGTCCGGACTTCGACCTGATGCCTGGCCCCCTCCAGGTGATGTCGCCAGGCTTCGAACGCCGCCTTGATAGCCAGCAACTCCTTCTCCCAGATGGTATAATTGCGCTCGGAAGGATTGAGTTTCCGAGAGTAATAGGCGCAAGGGAAAAGGGTGCCATCAGGGGCGTGAGCCTGCAATAACACCGCCCCCACCGCGATGTCGGACGCATCTGCCTCGACTACAAAGGGGCGATGGGGATCAGGGTGTTTCAAGATCGGCTCCTTTGTAAAAGCGCGCTTCAAGGCCACGAACGCTTGTTGTTCCGTGGACCCCCAGTGAAACGGCACTTTCTTTTGCAGGAGCCGAGTGAGGGGCGCGGTCAAGAAAGCAAAGCCGGGGATGAAGGACCGGTAGTAGTTGGCAAACCCGAGGAGTCTCTGAACATCTTTCATCCGTCGAGGAGATTGCCAACTTCGTAATGCCTCCACCTTGCCTGGCTCCATCGCAATTCCTTCAGGGGATATACGGTGCCCCAGGAACTCGATGGTGGTCTGCCAGAACTGACACTTCTCCAGCTTGGCAAACAAGCGATGCTTTCGAAGGCGCTGCAAGACCTGACACAAGTGCTGTTGATGATCCTTCCGAGACGTAGAGTAGATCAAGATGTCGTCCAGGTAGATGACGACAAACTGATCCAAAAGGTCCCGAAAGATATCGTTCATAAAATGTTGGAAGACAGCTGGGGCATTGGTCAACCCGAACGGCATGACCGTATATTCAAAATGTCCGTATCGGGTGCCAAAAGCTGTCTTCCATTCGTCCCCCGCCCTGACTCGAACCAGATTGTAAGCTCCACGTAAGTCCAGTTTTGTAAACACCACGGCCTCCCGGAGCCGCTCCAACAACTCGGGAATCAGAGGCAACGGGTAGCGATTACGGATCGTGATGGCGTTCAAGCGCCGGTAATCGCAACAAAGTCTTAGATCCCCGGTCTTCTTTTTGACGAACAAAACCGGGGCAGACAAGGGCGAAGACGAAGGCCGGATAAAACCCCGGGCCAGGTTCTTGTCAAGGAAGTCCCGCAATGCGGCCAACTCCGGTTCAGACATGGAGTATAGGCGGCCCGTCGGGAGTTTCGCATCAGGTACCAGGTCAATGGGACAGTCGTAAGGCCGGTGCGGTGGCAGTTGACCCGCCTCCTGCTCGCTAAACACGTCCGCGAACTCCGCTAAATCCGGCGGCACTGTCACCTCGGCCGAACTGGGCACCTGAGCCGCGCAAACATGACGGGTATGGTCCACGCATTGCAAGGACGGGAACGAAATGCGGTTCTGCGACCAGTAGATCTGGGGATCGTGCGCCCGCAGCCAAGCCAAGCCCAACACCACGGGGAAATGCAGACCCGAAGCCACGTAAAATTGAATGGCCTCCTCATGCTCCCCGAGGATCAGGCACAAAGGCTGCGTGGCGTTCTTGATGGGTCCAGACAGAAGCACCCGGCCGTCAATGGTCTCCACTCGCATCGGAGGGTCTACCGGGCACAGAGGGACGTGATATTTCGTGACAAACGCTGCATCCATAAAATTCGTGGTAGCCCCGGAATCGACCAAGGCATGGGCTGGAATTCCCTGCAGACTACCCGACAAGAGAATGTGCGCTGCAAGAATCAGATTTCGTGGAGGCCCCTCCGCCTCTGTTCCGGCCTGTGCCCGACCCGAATTCTCCCTCAGATTGGGCCCCGCCCGTTTCCCGACACGTTGCTGAGGGGAGGCCGCAGTCCGCACAGCCCCCCTACCCTTTTTGGGGCAAACCAAAGCCAAGTGTCCAAAATCCCCACAGTAGAAACACAACCCCCCTGCACGCCGTCTGTCCATCTCCGTGCGCAACAAGCGGGGTTTGGCGGCACCCAACTCCATGGGCTCCTCCCGTGCAACTGCAGTCTCGTGAGGGACCGGCACCCTACTGGTCTCCTGGGACACGCGGCGAGGCCTCCGCCTCTGCAGCCGGGCGTCTATCCGGAGGCACAAATGAACCAACGCGTCGAACGTTGGAGGCCTGTCCACCCTCACAAGCTCGTCCTGCAGGCCATCTGATAGGCCGTCCTGGAAAGTGTCCATAAGGGCTGGCTCATTCCAAGCAGAGTCCTGACTAAGCAGCCGGAATTCGCTGACATAATCCTGCAAAGAACCACGCCCCTGGTGCAACTCTTTCAGGAGTCTGGTGGCTGTTTCCCCCTTAATGGGATCTTCAAACATCAGCCGGAGATGGTTACAAAAACCCTGAAAATCGTCCAGCAGGGGGCTCGGTTGGGCGAGCAATGGAGTGGCCCACCTCGCTGCTGTGCCTGAGAGCAAGCTGATGATAAATCCCACCTTCGTCCGGTCAGTGGGAAAGTCCTCCGCTCTCAAGCTGATAAACAGCTGGCATTGGCCCAGGAACGCTGCAAACATTGCTTGTTTGCCATCAAACTTGTCTGGTGTAGCCACTGGACATTTCCTCCTTGGCTGGAGGGGGTTTGCAAGCCCCTGGAGCTGAGAGACCTGACCAGCCAGCAAAGCAATCAGTTGAGCCAACTGGGCCATCTCAGCTTGTAGTTGCTCCATTGCAACTTAATGGAGTTTTGTTTGGGGCAGGAATCAATCTGTTCTGACCCCCTCCTCTTGTATACCAAGACACTCCGACACAAAGTCTCTTCAAAGATGTTTATTGACATACAGGTTCCACCTTGGCAGCAATCCAGACTGCCAAGGTCAAGATAGCACTCTGGGCAGCAATCCAGCTACAGCGACACCCCTTGGCAGCAATCCAGCTACCAAGCTCCAGATAATCACCTTAGCAGCCAAGGTCCAGGGAACAGATTGACAGTAATCCAGGTAAAATCTTTAGCAGCAATCCAGCCTGCCAAAGTACGACACAGATCTGAGCTTCTCCAACTCCAATGATCAGTTGATTCCTGCAAAGGGTGTGTCCACAAGCAGTCCCTTTATAGTCTGGAGAGGAGTCTAATGATCAGCAGCTGAGAGCCATTATCTCTGGTAATTGCTCAATTGCTCCTTACGCCGGGTAGCACGTCGGTAACGAGCATCTAATAACTCACTGCTGTCTGACTCACTGTCCTGTGACTCCTCTCCACTGCTCCAAGGCATGACATCAGGAGCCCCCTTCCTTTGGCTTTCACCACTGCTCCATGCCTCAGGCGCCCCCTGGTGGCCAACCAGCCTCTCTGCGCCCTGCTCAGCGTCGGAACCCTGTCCAGGGTCCCCCACCTCCTCTTGAGCCGACTCAGAGGACACCTCGCTGTCGGAGTCTGGTGGCAGCGGCACCGGCACCGGCTGGGCCACAACACAAACCCATGGTCATGTGATTTACATTTGGATGCTTGACAACTGATTCACAATTATGACAGTTGCAATGTCTAGGCGTCATGTGATCACCTTTTGCAATCTTCTGACAAGCAAAGTCAATGGGGAAGCCAGATTAATTTAACAACATGTTATTAATTTAACAACTGCAGTGATTCACTTAACAAATGTAGCAAGAGAAGTTGGTTAAGTAACTTTCCCCCCATTTTACAATTTCTCACTTAACAAACTAAATTTCAGAGTCAATTGTGGTCGTAAGTTGAGGACTACTTGTATATATAGTAGCTTACAGTCTCAGTGGTGTCACTTTTGGCTTACAAAACATTTGTTTATTTTCATCCTATATTTGCCATCTTGGATATGATATATCTACAACGTATCTTGTTTCTAAGCGATTTATAATTTTTATGATTTTAAAAAATCTTTACATTAAAAATGTATATATTAAAGAAATATAATCATTCGTTATTCAAATAATTTGAAGAATAATAAGAGTAATTTTACTTTATCTACATAATATTGTTCCAATATTTATATTGTAGAACAATAAAAGGCTGAAGCTTCTACAAATGCCTCAGAACAAAAATTAAGAATTTCTCCTTACCTCATCTAAATCCTTTATATAAACTGGCTTTTCCACTAAACCCATTGGCATTGATTCATTGTGAGGTATTTTTACTTCTTCATACATTTTATTATTTTCTCTCTCAATACCTTCTGGCAAAAGCATCTGTAAAAATTAAAAAGAAGAAAGGGAAGGGGGAAGAAAAACAGTTTAAAGTAATGAATTGGACACAGAACAATTTCTTCTCAAGTAGCAACATCAAACTACAGCTAACAGTTAGCAAACTAAGTGTCAGTTTAAACATACTCTAAAACAAGCAAAGGTCTCTAAAATGGATAAAACAAATCTTTGAAATTCTATTGAAGTTATTGAAGGTGTGTTAGATATGTTTCCAATTCTATAGTGACTGTAAATATATTGTTGTTGTTGTTTTGAAAAAAAGAGAAATCAGAAAATTGTTTTGGAATACAATAATCTGATTAATGTCATTTATGTCTTCCACTTACTGAAACTAGAGCTACGTTTCTGCTTGTAAATTTGACTATTTAAGATGGTCTTTCCACTATCTGCTCAGGAGCGGTAAAAATCATGGCAAGCTGCCAAGAAAATAATGAGCTTGTTTGCAGGGAGAGAAAAAAACATATGGTTCCCTTTCTATTGCACACAGTTTTAACATATTATTGTAGATTATAGATGCCTTTTAAGACTAGCTGTCCTCTATGTAAGACAGAGACTGTACCTCCCAGAAAGGGCATGACAGCAGGGAATTAGTAGTCCTAACACATCTGGAGAAACACTAGCTGCAGAAATCTATATTAGGTTATTCAATGAAATATATTTTGGTAAAAATAAGGCTGCATGCTTTTTGCTGTTTACTTCAACAACAAAATTACTTGACTACGTGATCAGAGAGGGCATCTTTCAGTTGGTCAACCAATAATTTGAACTATATGGCTGCAAGCTTATTTAAATAAAAAGGACCAGAAGGACTGGCAAAGTGTAAGAATACTTCTACAAAGCTTTTGGATAAAATGGGTCTCTCAATTTTCTTGTCTCTCTCCTTTTATTGAATATATTTTTCTTGTTGTTCATATTACTTAATAATAAAGAAACATCTGCACCAATGAGTAAAACGAAGTTTGCAAACTAACTTCAAAACTGAATTCAGCTGATTATAAGCAGCATTATAACACAGAGAGATATTACAGCATGATTAAAGCAAATGTGAAGGGTTAAGATAAGAATCACGCAGAAGAAAGCGAAAGAAAAATGTGGTAAATGTTGGATAGTTTGAATATGTTCCCCTGTGTTCTAATGACAATGAAATAATCAGGAATTCTGGCTTGCTTTACCATCTGGTTATGACTTCTTTAGATCCCAAATTAATATACAACACGAAATTCTCAATCTATGGCCCAGAGATTTGTAACAAATGAATATGTTCATTTTTCCAACATTCCAGCTGAGAATACCTAACTTTCTGTAACTTGAGAGACATTAGGAACAATACAGTTCTATTCAAAAGCAGATCTAATTTATAAGTTGAAGTAACATCTTTTACCTCATGGGTGGTCCACTAATATGTGTTCTTGCCAATAAAAGCATTTCAACATTTCAAGGAAAAAGCAGCTGAATATAGCAAAAATCACCCAAGCCCCCAAACTATTTCATGGAACTAATGGGAATGAATTCTTTAAGATTTCTCTAGGGCCAAGTAATTGACATTTTTCAACATAAGAAAATATACAGGCACCTATCAAGAGGTGGGGGAAAAACAGTAGGAACAAAAATTACCCCTTTAGAGTAAGAAAATACCATCTTAAACTATTCTAAGAAAGCTCACTTAAATTCATTACTCAGAAGGAAACTTTAAAGGCATACCTTTGATCCACCAATAAAAGCTGATGTTTTCCTAGCTTCGGCTTGTGAGTCATAAACATGAGGATAATGAATTTTGTCAAATTCCATGTCTCGATGTCTGCCTAAAACCGGCATCGTGCGAGCGTTCAAAAGCGCCTGTTCTCTATAACCACAAAAGGAAAACCAATGACAATCAAAACTGCAGCACATAGGAACTCAACGCAGAATGCAGTGATGCCACGGAAATTATTACGAATACTAATCAAATTCAACATTAGGGTTAGAGAGCTTTGTAACGGACATCAGAGTGGTGTTACATTTCAAACACACTTAGAGCAAAGAAGTCTGCACCCATTAACATCATCCATGATGGCCCCTTTTGGGAAGAAGAAACGGGGAACAAATCTTACCTGTCATCTTCAGTCAAATGAAAGCTATATAATTATGCATAGATATACAGGCACTACTGGAGGTATGATTACAAACAGGACTGGGATTCTTGTTGCTAAGTGATGTCCTTGGAAAGCATAATGTTATATAACCACATTGCTTAGTCCCAAAGGTGCTTTTTCAAGAGGCAACTGGGCTTTCTGGTTTTTCTTTGAAGACATTTCGCGTCTCATCCAAGAAGCTTCTTCAACTCTGCTTCATGGATGAGAATTGAAACTTCTTCAAAGAAATACCAGAAAGTCCAGTTGTCTCTTGCAAAAGTAACTTTGGGACAACCATGACCTGGAGGACTGAGAATCTCCATGCGTATTGCTTAGTGATCGCAATCCGAGTAATCGCAAAATATGCAGGTCATTAAGTGGAACATGAAAAGGGAACTAGGTAAGAAATGCCGAAGTGCCATAGGAATCCCTGGAAGGCCTGGCATAGGTCATGCACAAGTTGGGAAAGGGGAACTTGGTGCAGTGCGAGATCAGAAAAGTCAGGGAATGAGTGTGGAATGCAAGGAGACCAAAGAAAGAGGGTGCAGGGCATGTGTGTACATGAGTGCAAGGAAGCTAAAGAAGGAGGAGATGTGATACATGTGATCCCAGGGAGACCATTAAAAGGTCTCCCTTTTGCAGGGTACACGTGTTTGCAAGTACAGGATGGCCTGAGAAAAGAGGAGGTAGAGGTGCATGCATATGCAGGCAAGCCAAGGAAAGAGGGTGTTGGGAGTGCAGAAAGGCCCAGGGAAGGAGGGGCACGGGTGAGTGCATTCCTGTGGGTGAACACAGGAACAATGGGTTAGGGCAGTGATGGCGAACCTATGGCACGCGTGCCACAGGTGGCACGCGGAGCCATTTGTCAGGGCACATGAGGCGCTGCCCTGTCAGCTGGCCAGCGTGCATGCGCGCGCTGGCCAGCTGATTTCACCCTTTTTTAAAGCCATTTTTCGCCCTCCCCAGGCTCCATAGGCTTTATAGGAGCCTGAGGAGGGCGAAAAGAGCCTCCCCTGCCCCCCCAGAGGCCCTCCGGAGGCTTCAGGGACCACTGGGGGGTCGCACATTGCATTATGGGTGTGGCACGCCCACACACGACCCCCCTTCGCTCCCCCACTTGTGGCCCGCGAGCCAAAAAAGGTTCGCCATCGCTGGGTTAGGGTTATAATGGATGAATGCCTGTAAAAAGCACAGGGAGGCTGGGGAAGGCAGAGGCTGGTGTTTTCATGTGTGCATGCAAGTGCAAGGAGGCCAGGGAAGGAGGGTGCTGGTGTGTGTGTGTGTGTGTGTGTGTGTGTGTGTGTGTGTGTGATGAATCGTCTGGAGAATTTAGAGTACCAGATACATTAGCTTTAAAAAAGGGTTAACAAGCAATTATTCAAATCAACAATCTATTCATGCCTTTCTGAATATCATCTTCCTCAACCAGAAACAGTGTTTTTGTACCTTCATGTAGCATTTTCAAAGGTCACTAAGGTTTGCGATTGAATCCCTTCCAATTTGGCATTGAGTAGGTTCACACACACATTAATGTCTCGCTTAGCAACAGAAATTTTGGGCTCAATTGTGGTCGGAAGTCGAGGACTACCTGTACTTTAATTAAAATTCAACTCATCAATAGAACCAAATTAAGAGAAAGTAAACGCTTGGCAAACATCAAGGATAGCATTACACTGAAACGTCTTACCTTTGCATCCGCAACTCCTTCGGATCAAAAGACATTCCTGCATCAACAAGAATTTCCCCTTCATCCCCAGTTCGTTTTTCTCGCCTGGCATTTCGTTTTTCTTCACGGCGATATAATTTCATTAGCTGCTTCTCTTGTTCAGACTGAATGGTGACTTGGCAGCCATAATTTGGCTTAGAATTTTCTCCTGTAAATTTCCTGCACTGTTCTGTAACATGTAAACACAGCCTGTTATTTATGGATTCCTGTTCTCTGCACTCTTTGTTCTGAGCAACACTATGAAAGGCTTAAAAGTAACTTTATGAAGTATTTAAAGTTGTCTAAAATCTTGGGGTAAAAAATTGATGTATCAGTTGTATTTCAGCTAGCCTTGTACAAAATAGAATAGGCTCAAGAAGATCCCATCATCAGAATATAATCTAACCCTGAAAAAGGAAGCAGATATAGAATAGCAAAGCTGCTTTCTATAAAATACCCAGCAAAATTGAAGTCCTTAAACTGATGCATTGCAAGTTCATTCCTTCTCCAGTATCCTTGCAGATTTCAATAGAGCTAGCTTCGATTTGGCCTATTAAATGCTTAATTCAATTTGTGTATAAGGGCTTGCTAGTCTGGAAGATGTTTGTATCGGTTATCCAATATTCAATAGTACAACCTTTTATTTCTTATTTATCAAACTTATATAGCTACCCATCCCACAAATGTGATTTTTTTTTACACAGATTGAGATATCACAGTGATGCATTTTAAACCTGATTATTCTCAACACTAGAAGGCAATTTCCTTTATCATGGACTCGGAATATTTGGAGCATCCCGATGGATCATCGCCCAAAGAAAAATGAAATTGAACTATACTGAGAATCCTGTTCACCTATTTTTTTTAAATACGTCTAAAAAAGTTGTGGTTTTTTCTAAAATTCTTTACGGATGACATAAACCATGCATTTAAAATTTTTGTTTTTACCAGTCTCACTATAGTTTATAAAATAATTTATTTTTCTTACAGACAGAATTTAACTATTCAACTTTGTAAATTTGATACTTACCTTGTAAAGATTGTAGCCTGTAATCATTTGGCCCAGAGAAAGATCTTTCCACAATAGTAATTCTGTTCTGCAGGAGCTTTTCTATTAATTCAAATCCTTCAGGTCCTAGTAATTCAAACAACTGAACATGGAGGGGGCGGGGGAGGGGAAAAAAAAGAATACGTATAATTTTATCATTTTCATTTATTCTATCTATTGACAAAAGTCTGCATATTCACAATTTGAAGCTACCATGTTCAACAATTGAAAAATGTGCAGTCTCTCCTATTTGCCATTATACATGGAATCTATGCACATGAAGGTACTATAAGATTTCACTAATGAGATTAGGGGATAACCTACAAAGGATCAAGAGCTGATTAAGAGAGCCCATTTTCTTATATTTCTTATATATTTTCTTATATTATATTTCTTATGTATTTCTTATATATAATTCATTTCAGCATCAAGCAGCATGAATGCACTACACATACAGCTATCAACACTGTCAAAAATTATTGCCCAATCCAATTCAAAACATGATCCTTGTATGGAAGTCCAAATTCATGCCAGTTCTTATAAACACTGAGAGATGACTTCAAATGAATCAAGCTATTATTTAAAAAAACCAAATTATCATACTATCAGTCATACTTGATGAGCAGCAGAAAATTAATTAATTTATAAGAAATTACAAATCTTCTCTGTATATTAGTGAATTAAAAAAGAAACTTAGTTTTGTTGGAAAACATCTAGTCCTGGGTGAAGGAGATATGATTTACCATTTTACAGAGTTTAACCCACTTAGCAAGTTAACTAAACTAAATTTTTCTCAAAAAGCTAAGCCAAACTGATACCTAGGCGACTAGACTAGTCTAAGAAGTTGGAAATCACACCAAAAAGCAAGGACTTTGTGCATCTACCATATTGGGCCCAAAAAACCTCCACAAATGTATTCATAAAACCATCAAGAGACAAGCTTGACTAAGGGGATCTTTAACATCCCTCTGAAAATTCCAAGAAATTTTATACAATATTCAAAATAGAACACAGGGTTTCCCCCCCCCCCGACTGAAGCTTTGTAGATATTTTCTTCACAATCCACAATTTAAATCCATTATACAAAATATCATCATGCTACTTAATGAAACAACCACATCTTCCACTACATTAGATCTGTAATGTCAAATAATGTAACTTCATAATTTCTAAACAGCAGCAAAATCAACTATTCCAATTTTTTTGGTAAAAGTTTTAAAAAGTATGTTAATAATCTTTAAAAAACCACTTATGAAATTATATCACAGTATTATATAAATCAGTTGCTTACATCTGCTTTTACTCAAGATAAAATTTAATACCCAATGTCAATGACCCTCTTATTTTGCATTCCCAGGAAAAGCCATTTGTGTAGTTACATGTTTTAAAAATTATTAAAAGAGAAAAAGAAAAGGAGGGGCTTTGGGGGTTTTTTGGTCTGAGGGAGCATAAATTGTCCTTGTGTGATATTTAAAACAATATTTAAATAGAATTGCTTAGAATGTATTCACATTTAGTCAGAAGAAAGAAGATTGTTACTATTTGTGTATGCAAATCTATAATTTTTTCCAAACCTGATACAATCATTCTGAATACATGAAAAAATGTCACAATGAAATACTAAAAAGGTCTTATATAATTCTCTCAATTCTCATTTGCATTTTTTCCATATAAAGTCATCAAAAATGTTCTTTCAAGTGCCACAAAACCATCTTAACATCAACCATATGTTAAGTCATGACTTAACTCCAATAAATCATACTAATATCTTGATAAGTCCATGGGTATATAGCAATTATATCTGAATCATGATACTATTTTGATTAGTGAATACTGTGAATATCACAATTTCACAAAATCACAATATAATTACAAAAAAGGCTTAACTCATATACTTCTTATATAATAGCAATAGCACCTAGAATCACCTCAGAAGTCGGTATAATGTATACAGGTAATCCTCAACTTAAGCTCACAATTGAGCCTAACATTTCCATTGCTAAACAAGACAGTTAAGTGACTTTTGCCCCAGGTTTGACTGAGTTTTGATCTTTGTTGACATAGTTGTTAGATAAAATCACTGCAGTTGTTAAGTTAGTAAGGACAAGTTAATTAGTTAAATGAATCTGGTTTCTCCATTGACTTCACTTGTCAGAAGGTCGCAAAAGGTTATTTATATGACCTCAGGACACTGCAATTGTCATAAATACATTTTATGCCAAGTGTCTGAATACTAATCAAACGATCATGGGGATGTCACAATGGTCATAAGTGTGAAAAAATGGCCAAAAGTCACTTTTTTATGCTGTTGTAACTTCAATCGGTCACTAAACATATGGCTGTAAGTCGAGGACTGTACCAATAGAAATGCTAGTTAGGAAAAACTTCCAGCATTAATTTGGAGAAAACTGGATCAAAACTAGGTAAGCAACTGGTGGTCCTTATAGCATCTTTATTTTGTGGACATCTGGAAGGTTCTACATTGTTTACTTTTGTTCTTATGAAGTTTATTTTCCATAAGAAAATAGAGTGGGATATAAAGCATCCAAATCAGTTTTTATTTTTACATCAAGAATCTAGCAAAACATCACTTGGCAAAACAGTTTTGAAAGTAGGGGGATTTTAAACTCTATTTCCCAACAGGCATACAGTTATATTATTAAAATAAAAAATAATAATTTTAAAATAATACAAACTGTACTTGGATCTCTGTATTTATAAGTATAGTCATTTTCATTTCTTCTGGCATAATGTTAAGATTTTGGAAATCTTGACTCTTAATTACTATTATATAACTAGAGGAAATTAGTTAATTGAATTGGATTGGTATACCACACAAAACAAAGTTTATGTTTGGCAGAGTTGGAGGGAGGAATTTTTTTTGACAAAAAGAACGTTGGTCTTACCTGAACGTTTTTTTCTGGAGTAGTGGAGGGAGGGGTCACAGAAGGGTTATCGCAGCCTGATTGGTCCATTTGACTGAGAGAAAGCTTCTTAACCTTCGGCTTCTCCCGTTAGTTCCCAGTTTCTGCGATGTCACGGCCAGCACCTGCAAGATAAACACAAACAAGGACAAGCCCCCCCGGGGCCTCCCGATTCTACACCTCCCGGACCCTGTCTAACTAACTAGGGCGGGAATGTGACCCCTCCCTCCACTACTCCAGAAAAAAACGTTCAGGTAAGACCAACGTTCTTTTTCCAGTAGAGTGGAGGGAGGGGTCACAGAAGGGACATACCCATGCTACGTCCCCGGGCGGGCAGACTGGGTCCCAGGTGAGGAATTGGCCAACACCCTCTGAAGGACCCGCCGGCCAAACGATGCCTCAGCCGAGGCATAAGCATCCAAACGATAATGCCTAATAAAAGCCGTGGGGGAGGCCCAGGCAGCCGCCCTACAAATATCCTCGAAGGGCGCCCTGGTGGCCCAGGCCGCCGATGTAGCGGCACTGCGGGTGGAGTGAGCAGTGATCCCTGACGGGGGGGGGGGCTTCCCGGAAGCCCCGGAAGCCTCAACTATGGCCAACCTAATCCACCGTCCGATGGTGGAAGAAGACACCTTGCGTCCTAACGAGCCTGGATGAAAGGAAACAAACAACGCCTCGGTCCTCCTAATGCCCTCAGTTCGCTTTAGGTATATGCGAACAGCCCGGCGAACATCCAGCTTATGCCACACCAACTCCTGCTCCCTCGAAGGGTTGGGACAAAAATTCGGGAGCACGACCTCCTGGGCCCTGTGAAACTGTGAATTCACCTTCGGAATGAACGAAGGATCCAAACGAAGGACCACCCTGTCCTGGTGAATGACACACAGGTCACTGCGGGAAGAAAGGGCCCCCAACTCTGAAATGCGCCTGGCCGATGTAATGGCCACTAAAAACACCACCTTAAGGGTAAGTAGACGCATGTGTACCGTCCTAAGTGGCTCGAACAGGGAGCCCATCAGAGCCTGGAGAACCAGGGTCAGATCCCAGGTCGGAAATCTATGAACCGGAGGTGGACGGATATTAGCCGCCCCCTTCAGGAAACGCTTAATCAGGGGGGAATGGGAAAGAGTCGGAGAACCCTCCTCCCCCAAAATGGTGGCCAAAGCCGCCACTTGTCGCCGGAGAGTATTATGCGACAAGCCGTCCTCCAATCCCTTCTGGAGGAATTCCAACACGTCCGGGACGGTAGCCCTAGAGGGATCCAACCCCAGTGGAACACACCATTTTGCAAACGCCTTCCAGGTGGCGTTGTAAATCCTAACCGTGGAAGGCCTCCTGGACGCCTCTAAGGTGGCTATGACTCCCGACGATAGCCTCCGCCCCCTCAAAATCCCCCGTTCAAGACCCAGGCGGTCAGATGAAGCCACTGTGGCTCTGGGTGATGCACGGTACCCTGACGCAGAACGACCTCCCCTGGGGGAATCCTCCAGGGATCTACTACCGACAGCTGGACCAGGTCCGCGAACCATGGTCTCCTCGGCCAGTACGGGGCTAGCAGGATAACGAGAGCCCTCTCTGTGACTACCTTCCTTATCGTTCGGGGAATGAGGGGAAGGGGAGGAAAGGCATAAAGAAGGCCCGGAGGCCACCGGCTCCTGAGGGCGTCCGCTCCTTCCGCCGAGGGGGTCTGGAACCAGGTGAAGAACCGCGGCAGCTGGGCGTTGTCGGGGGAGGCAAACAGGTCCACAAGGGGCGAGCCGAATCTGATGCAGATCTTCCGGAACAACTCCGTGCCCAGTTGCCACTCGCCATCGTCCAGAGTCGTGCGGCTCAGCCAATCCGCCTGGAGATTCGACACCCCTGAGATGTGCTCTGCTACGATCGAAGCCAAATGTCTCTCTGCCCACAGGCCCAACAACTGTGCCTCCCACCAGAGAGCGCGGGAGTGGGTGCCCCCTTGGCGATTGACATGGGCCTTCGTCGCCACATTGTCCGTGAGCAGGAGGACGTGGCGCCCCCGCAGGCGGAGATGAAAAGTCCGAAGGGCAAGCCTCGCGGCTTTCAGCTCCAGCCAATTGATGTTGTGGCGGAGATCTGAGACCGACCAACGCCCCTGGGCCACGTCGAAGTCCGTCACTGCCCCCCAGCCGAAAAGGCTCGCATCCGTCGTCACGGTCACCCTCTCCGGCTCCCAAAACGACGCTCCCTGCTGCAGAGCCGGGGACATCCACCACCGAAGAGAAAGCCTCACCTCCGCCGGTACAGGAACAGGGCGTAAGGAGCTGCTCATCATTCGTCTCTGGACCGGAATCAAGACCTATTGCAGTGGACGCAGGTGAAGCCGGGCCCAGGGAACTATCCCTATGCAAGAGACCATCTTCCCCAGGAGTTGAGACAAGGTCAGGATGGAAACAGACGTTCTTCTTCTTACGGACGAGACCAGCTGACGCAGGCTGGTCAGGCGGTCTGGGGATAGGCGGACCCTCCCTGACACTGAGTCTATCACTGTCCCTAAGTGGAGGATCTGCCTGGATGGGGACAGGTGGCTCTTGGGAAAGTTCACGGAAAACCCCAACGTTTGGAGCCAACGGATCGTCGGCCGAAGATCCGATGTGGCTCTGGGAAGGGACCCCGCCTTGACAAGGACGTCGTCCAAGTAACACTGAAGTCTCACCGGGATGGAACGTAGGTAAGCCGCTAGTGCTGCCAGGACCTTGGTGAACGTCCGCGGAGCTGAGGCTAGACCAAACGGGAGAGCTCGGTACTGGTAATGCCTGCCCCTGTGAGAAAACCTGAGATAACGCCGGTGAGACTGAAGGATGGGGATGTGGAGGTAGGCCTCCGTCAAATCTACCGAGGCCATGTAATCCCCATTCCGAATGCCCTGCAGGATTGATTTTAGGGACGCCATCTTGAACCGACTGTAGACTAGGTAGCGGTTCAGGCGTTTAAGGTTGAGAATTGCCCTCCAACCCCCCGAGGATTTCGGGACTACAAACAGGTGAGAGTAGTAGCCCTGACCCCTCTCCGGCTCCGGAACGACCTCCACCTCCCTGATGTCTAGTAGGTGGGCGACCGCGAGGTCCATGAGACGACGACGCTCCGGATCTTGAGCCGGGGGGAAGACCTTGAAAAAGCTCGGGGGGCTGGAGAGAAATTCTAACCTTAGGCCGTGGCGAACGGTCGCCCTGACCCAACCGTCTGATGTGATCTGATCCCACTTGTCCGCGTACAGTGCCAGGCGACCTCCGATGGGATGACTCGGGTTCGAGTCATTTCCCTCTGCGGAAGGGACGGCCACCCCCCCACGAAAGGGCCGCTTGGACTGCGGCTGATACCTAGAACGATCCTGAAAGTTCTGCCTATGGAACTGCCTATCCTGCCTGTATGGTTAGTAACGCTTTTCCTGATCCCTGTCATAGGATTTGAACTGGGTCCTGCGAAAAGGTTGACTACGGGACTCAGCCTTCTTGGTGGAAGTAGGCATAACCTTTTTCTTATCTTTGTTTTCCACTAAAATCGGTTCTAGGGAAGCCCCGAACAAATTGGTACCCGTGAAGGGGGCTGCCACCAAATCCCATTTGGCCTTATAGTCCATCTGCCAGTTCCTGAGCCACAGGAGCCGACGGGCGGCCACAGAAGTGGCTAAGGCACTAGAACCGAACCTAACAGCATCTAAGGTCGCGTCAGCTGAGTACTGACACGCCGCCATAATTTTAGCCAAATCCTGGTGTACACGTTCGTCTTGGATCGGGATCCGATCCTGAAGTTGGCGGAGCCACATCACCGTCGTGCGGTTGAAGTATGAAGCAGCAGCCGCCGCTCGCACCGCCCACGCAGAGGCCTTATAATTTTTACGTAAAGTGAGCTCCGCCCTCTTGTCTTCTGGTTTAAGCTTGTCTGCCGCATCCCCCGAGACCACTGGGGAAGAGGAGACTAGAGCTGCAATGGGCTGATCTATGACTGGAAGCTGAATAGCCTGCACAAACGACTTTTCCATGTTATAGGCACGACGGTCGTTGCTGCCAGGAGGAGAAAAGTTAGAAGGACGGGCCCACTGACTAGTAGCTACCTCCAAGAAAAGGGGAGGAGCAGGGATCTCTTCCTTATTGGTGGCCGTCGCTGAGAACATTGAAAAGTCCGAAAGGCAGAGAAATTCAGCAGCTACAGCCCTTTAGCTGGTGAGAATCGCCTGCTCCGGGCTCCTGGCAACGCTGCCACTCGCACCAACACGTTCCTCCGGCCTCTACGTGGTGCAGGCCCAGCCACGTGCGTCAAAATGGCCGCCAGCTTCTTTTGGGCGGTCCTCCAACAAAGCGCGCCCAAAAATGGCCGCCGACCTTGCCTTTCGCTTCCTGAGCCTCTGGGCGACCGCTCGCAAGCGCGCCGCCCCGATCCTAGCCAGCACACACTGAGACAGCCGAAAAAGCTCCCTTAGGCAAGAAAAAACGCCCCCGTGCCTCTGCCGCGAGCTGTAACCGGCCCCGGGATTAAGGCGACTTGAAAGGAAGCCGATCCGCCGCTTTCGCGACGAAAAACCCCGGCGCGCTGCGACTCAAAGCAATTTAAACATTTCTCTGCAACGAGGAAGCAATAGAAGTAATAGGATCGCCCAGCACGCCCGAGACTCCAGGCATCAGTCCGGGCGATCCCCTTAGGAGAGGGAAGGCATGGAACGCCCCCCCCTGTCTCTCAGCCTTCTGAGGGCAGTAAACAACAGCCCTGCAAGGCAGACCAACTATAAAAAAAAATTAAATTTAGAATGCTCAATTTTCACTAAATCCAATACTAAAATAGCTATAAAAACTCTCCAACTAGGAACCAAACCTGAGTCTTGGACCTTGACTGAGAGGAAACTGGGAACCAACGGGAGAAGCCGAAGGTTAAGAAGCTTTCTCTCAGTCAAATGGACCAATCAGGCTGCGATAACCCTTCTGTGACCCCTCCCTCCACTCTACTAGAAAATGAAGATGCCACAGAAAAGGTCCAGACCAAATAGCACATGCTTGTTTTCATCAATATGTAGTAGAAGGTTTCTATCCTTAGCTGTAAGCCTAGCAGCTGTAAAATGATAAATCTGAATTTCTTAGTAACATCCCAGACCAGAATTCTAGGCTGCAATTTCCCCTTAAAGTTGGCCATCCCAATTGGCCCATTTTATACGTAAAATGCACTGTTTATATCTAAATGAACAATCCTGTACTTACACCATTGTTTAACATTGAACTGCTTGAAAACATCAAAGAAAATGTGCCCCTGTTTAGATAATTATGTCTTTGCAACTCACGCATTGATGAAAATACGAAAAAAGATAGAACATTAAGCATTAAGAGCATTAAGCATTAATAGTATTAAGAAAACTGTTTCCAATCCAAATGCGTATCAACGATAAACTGCAGTTAATCGCAGTTTTATAAATAACTACAATTATGCTAAGCTGTGCGAATTCTACCAAATTTCTGTTTAAATACTGTACTAAATATGTAGCAGTAAATGGATCAGCTCCAATTTAATTGATCCTGAACAAGCATGAGAACTCAAGTGTCATCAGATTACATAGACAAAAATTATTTATTAAGAAAATGTATAGGGCTGCCTAAATTTACTCTCAGTGACTTACAAAGGTGGCTTACAAAGATAAAAGCCCAATACCACTGCAATAAATATATATGAGTCAAATTAGTTTATTTTATTGCTATTATTACATTGGTTTTACAAGATCAGGTTTTAGACAGAGCTTTGCCGGAGCCCTTCCCCATTTCAAAAGAAGCCAATGGATTACATAGCAGTTCACAAGCGCTGTGTATGTTAGGAAAGCAGCAGCTGCAATGGAAGAGCTCTGAAAGCAAACTTTGGTCCTATTTCAGCAAAGAAGAAAAGCAGCAGCTGGAAGACATCTGGGAGATTTGGATATTGATTCATCTAAAGGGAGAGGGAAAGGGCAACATCTAATATGAAAAAGTGTAGTCTTGGATGCCGTTAGAGATGAATGTGCCAGCAGGGAGCATGGGTGGAAGATTTGGAAACATCTGGTTTGCAACAATTAAGACCCTGTTTTCCTGCTACTGTAAACAAAAGCACATGTTAGAGTTTGTACGCACTTTGTATTTGATAAAGATTACAGGAAAAGTTGTGAAGAGAAGTGCTTTTTATTTCCCTTTTAAAAGAGACCTTTAACAACAAGGTTCATTTATTTCTGCATGACACATTTCTTAAAACCTTTTGGAATTATATATGATGTTGGTACTTTTCGCTTGCTTTGTTTGTTTTTTTAATTTAAAAAAAATCAATTGGTAAGCCCGGAAAATGTTCAAAAGAATATCAGTCCTTACTTTCTAGTTCTCCATTTTTAAAACACTCAGAAGTGACATGTTAGGTTGAAAGAAAAGCACCTTATATAAACTCTTGAAATTCCCACTTTCTAAAGGACAAACAAGTACTCATCTCCCCAGTACAGGGATGGGCAGAAGAAAATTCTGCATCTGTTAGTAAAATCTGGTTGTAGCTTAGCTCTGTAGTCAGATGAACACAAACCCAAATCCCCTCCACCAAGGTCCAAATTCAAAATTTTAATTGCTATATGGACTCATGAATGAAGGCAAATATACATTTCCCAGGATGGATGGATCCTGCTATATGGACTCTTGCTATAATGTACATAGAGGAGGACATGAACTGCTAATAGAAACAACTGAGCAAAGAGAAAACTAAATGAAAATCATCGCAATAAGAGATTTTAGAATGTATCACCAAGAAGCATTATTGGAAAATATGAAGAAATAGCTGCAGTCCAAAGGGAGTGTGCATAATACAGTAGTTCTCGACACACCACCACAATTCAGCCCCAAATTTCTGTTGTTAAATGATGCTTTTTTAAAGTGAATTGGCCCATTTTACAAACCTTGCTTGCCTCAGTTGTTAAGTGAATCACTGTAGTTGATAAGTTAGTAACCCAGTTGTTAAGTGAATCTGGATTTCCCCATTGGCTTTGCTTGTCAGAAGATCGCAAGAGGGAAATCACATGACCCCATGACATAACAGCTGTTATAAATATGAGTCAGTTGCCAAGCATCTGAATTTTGATCACATGATCATGGGGATGCTAGAAAGGTCGTAACTGTGAAACGATCATAACTCACTTTCATCAGTGCCATTGTAACTTAGAATGGTCACTAAATGAACTGTTGTAATTCGAGAACTACCTCTGCCACTTGAGACCTATACCCAAATGAGGAAGGATAAACAGCCTGTGGTTAATGCTGTAAAAAAAAAAGTGCAACTATACAAACTGGGTCCTTCAAAATAATTTGAATTTCAACCTGTAGCTGCTTCTGCTGATGAGGCCGGCAGCAAAAGATATTTACAAAAGTCCCCAAAATACTTTGAGGGCCCCGGATTGCCTTTTCTTTCAGGGATGGATTTTATAAGAGTTGCCGTAGTCTCTCAATTTAAAATAATACACTTTGAAGGTTTATTGAATAAGATGGTCTCACCAATGCCAAAGGCAATTAGTTTGAGTTCCTGGACTGCGTAGTGTTGCAGAAAAAGTTAATTAAAGAATATAAATGGAAAAGGTAAGATGAGGCACATCAATACTTTTAAATCCAGCATTGCACTACAGCTGTTTTGAGCTTCAAAGAGCATGTTATGGGGCTATGCTGCTTTGATCTGAATGCTAAAAGTGGCTTAAAAGCGTGAGGCCCATTTCTAGCAGAATGAAGGGATCAAATCAGCTTGGTTCAACCACAAAGTAGCAATTCAATTTTCCAAATCAAGGCACTGTCATATTATATGTCAGATTACATGTTGCAGTGCTCTGGCTCACATTTAAAAGTAACTTACACTTATAGCCATACTGTATTGGCATGAACGTCTTAAGCTACTGTGGAATATTCAAATTCCAGTCTTTTTATTCTTCCCTCATGACTAAGGGCAGGAAGAAATTATAATTCATTTTCTTTTTCCTAATTCTTGGCTTGTCTCATACACTGAGTTGTTCAACAAACCGTATTTATTTCTTTAACATATTTGTGTAGCTGTCCATCTCATATGAAATTGATTCTGGGTGGCATATATCACACAATTAAAAAATAACTATAAAAGGCACATAAAACAGAAGAGGATATCAATAGCAATAGCACTTAAGACTTAAATACTGCCTTACAGTGCTTTACAGCCCTCTCTAAGTAGGTTTACAGAGTCAGCATATTGCCCCCAACAATCCGAGTCCTCATTTTACCCACCTCGGAAACTTGGACGGCTGAGTCAACCTTGAGCCGGTTGAGAATCAAATTGCTGAACTGCTGGCAGCCGGCAATAAGCAGAAGTAGCCTGCAGTACTGCATTCTAACCACTGCGCCACCACGGTTGATGATACTAACTACAGTAAGGGAACCATTGAAAAATTTCTCCAGGGATCCAAACCTGATAATGTAGCCACCTCTTGAGAGACTTGTAGGATGTTGAGGGGGATGGGACTAATCTCCCTTTGAGGAGCGGGGGGAGAGAAGATTCCACAATGTGGGTGCCACAGCATAAAAGCCCAACTCATGGGACCTGCAAAATGTAATCTGCTGGCAGACAGGATCCACAACGTGCCTTCTTTGTCATACTTGATGGGGTGAGAAGATGTGATGAGAAAGCAGCAGATAACCAGCCCCCATGCTATGGAGGGCTTTAAAAGGTAAAAAACAGCACTTGAATTGGACCTGGAAGCAAGCCAGAAACCAAGGCAGCTGACAGAGCAGTGGTATAATGTGTACCATTCTAGGGGCACACATGAATGCGTGCCCCACTGCATTTTTGTACCAGCAGAAGGTTCCAAGGCATCTCCACATAGAGCACATTACAGAAATGCAAACAAAAGGTGACTAGGGCATGAGCGAAATTGAGCAGAGTCTCCTCATCTAGGAACAGCAGCAATTGGCACACAATAGGAAGCTATGCAAAAGCCCTCCTAGCCATGAGTGCCACTTGGTCGTTGATCAAGTCATGAGTGCAGGACCACCCCAAGATTGTGTACCACACTGGTGTCAAACTCGCGGTGTCACATTGCCATCACATGACATTTCGTGACATTTTCCCCACTCGTGGAGTTGGGTTGGGCGTGGCCTGCACATGAAACATCCGGCCTGCAGGCTGCCAATTTGACACCCCTAGTGTACCAGGTTTGCCTGGGGCTATATAACCCCATTCCAGCACAAAGGATGGCATGGTTCTAGAACTCTAAAACAGAAGTCACCAAAATTCAAAGCTACTTGGTGTTTCCAGGGTTCAACTGAAGTCTGCTGTACCCTATTTGGACATTCACAGCACCAGGCTATGACATTTACAGCATCACATAATTCATATGGGCAGAAATGTATAATTGAGTATCATCAGCATACCGAAGACACCTCATCCCATGATGGAGGAGGAGTTTATCCAGCGACCTTACATAAACAGGATGGGTTAGAGTACCAAAACATGTGTGGTACCCCACATAGCAGCTGCTGAGAGCAAGATCTCTCGTCTCCAATCACATGGAACTGATCCCAGAGAAAGCAGGGGATCCAGCACAGTACCATGCCACCCACCTCCAATCTTCTGAGCGTATTCATAAGACTTTTGCGGTTTATGATACTGAAAGTTGTAGAAGTCAAGTAGGGCGAGGATGGATGCACATCTCTCATCCAGTCCTTGCCAGAGATTATTCAGAAGCATGATCATTTCCATCCCATACGTCTCAATCCCGAATGAAAGACAAGCTGATAATTTATAGTCTGCTCCTTGAAATAACCATGTTTTAGCAAATTGCCTAAAGAATTTTTATCCAGGATTCCTAGCTTGTGCTAACAAGATTGCAAGTGGACTAACCAAAATGTGTTAATTTCTCCTCCTGATAATCAGAAGTGGGGACAGCAAGCGTACCCACATTTGAGGCTTTACAGTTGCCCACTGATACATCTTTTTTAAAGATGTTATAAATCACTGTTCAAAATAAAGTTTTCCAGAGCTATACATTTAAACTAAATACTGTACAGGTATTTCTGTACAAAGAAAGTTGCTAAGTGAGTTCTGCCCCATTTTATGACCTTTCTTGCTACAGTTGTTCAGTGAATCACTGCAGTTGTTAAGTTGGTAACACAGTTATTATTATTATTATTTTATTTGATTTCTAGACCGCCCCCTCTCCCCGAAGGGACTCGGGGCGGTGTACAGGTACCAAATAAAAAACCATACAAATAATCATAAATATAGTTAAAATCGAATTAAACTTTAAACCCCTGTACAAATTTATAAAAATTAAAACTCAGCCTAAGACCACCCACGAAATTTAAAAATACAGACTGAGGTGGGAGAGCTAGAATTAGGCCAAGCCGGCTAGATTAAACAGGTGGGTTTTTAGCTTCTTACGGAAGGAGCGGAGGTCCGTGGTTGTTCTAATATCAGGGGGAAGGTCATTCCAGAGGGTCGGGCCCATCACAGAGAAGGCCCTTCCCCTGGGCGCCGCCCGCTGGCACAGCCTAGTGGACGGCACCCGGAAGAGTCCCTCTGGAGTTAAGTGACTCTGATTTCCCCATTGACTTGGCTTCTCCGATCACAAAAAGTGATAACATGACGCTGGGACACTGCAAATGTCAGAACTATATGTCAGTTGCCAAGTGCCTGAATTTTGATTCCATGATCGTAGGGATGCCACAGTAGTCATAAATGTGAAAAAGAGTCATGTCACTTTTTTCTGTGACATTGTAACTTCAAATGGTCACTAAATGAATGGTGATAAGTGAAGGATTACCTGCACAACAGATAAAATAGCTAACACAAAAACATCACACCAGTAACAGCTGCATGCAAACCAGTCCAGTTGTATGAATATTTTAGACCAAGGATTTTTACAAGAAGACAAAAATCCAAATTCAGACACTGTAGTTTGTTTGAGAAACCCATCAGGAGCCTCAATATCAACATGCAGGTAGGGTGGAGGAGGTGGTGGCAAAAAGATATTTTGAGTCCTTGCATCTGGTCGTCCAAACTAAAATATATTTGAAAAGACTTTTTTCTTCTTTTGCAAACAGCATTTGTATCAATTTATCACACAGTTCCAGAAGAGGGTGCTAGAGTAACATTACTGTAAAAGGATTGATTTCCCCAAAACAACAACAAAAGCAGGATATTGAGCTTAATAGTCACCTACATAATTTAGATATATTTTTTCAAGTATTTTATATAATAAGAAATGAAATAACACACAAATACAAGCTTCTACAGATAGTATTAACGGAACCAAAAATAAAGTTACAGGGAAAGTTGTCCTCATTCTCATTTTATCATGGGAAAACATTTTCACAACACAAAGCAGCCAACATAATATAATCATTTGCAGACAAATTTTTGGCATTTAAATTGATATGTAAATAGAAAGCTTTAACTGGTTATTTTTTTTATATTGTATTTTATTACTGTTGGTATCTGACCTTGTTGAATATCTAGTAGGCAGGCAAGATATAAATAAGTAATAGTGCTTCGCCACCAATTCCTCCTTCCAATAAATCTTCCAGTTTGTGAGAAGAAAGTTGAAGAAATGGAGAGATCCTACTAATGATTTTGTTCTGGCCTACTTTGAAAGTAGCTCTTGACATGGCATTGAAAAGCAAAGAGTGATCCCACATCTGTAAAGTTCACCAATAATCTGCTTTTTACATTCTCTGTTTAGTTGACAATGAGTTTTATACAGGTAGTCCTCGAGTGACAACCACACAATTGAGCTCAAAGGTTATGCTGCTAGGTGAAGCATTTGCTAAGGGATGTTGCCTCATTTTATGACTTTTCTTGCCATGGTTGTTAAGTGAATCACTGCCTTTGTTAAGTTAGCAACATGGTTGTAAAACTTGCCCATTGACTTTGTTGTCAGGAGGAGGTCACAAAAGCTGATCACATGACCCCGGGACACTGCAACCATTGTAAATATGAACCACTTGCCAAGCATCTGATCACATGACTATGGGGATGCTGCAATAGTTATAAGGGTGAAAAACAATCGTAAGTGTGGAAAAACAATCATGTCACTTTTTTCAGTGCCACTAAATGAACTGTTGTAAGTTGAGGACTATCTGTATTCAACTATTTAGTTTTTGGTTTTATAATCAGCAAATATAATAAACTTAATAATTAGATCCAATCTACACTATTCAGTAAGCCTCATAGTGTGAATGCATGACAGTAGTTTGGTTCAGGCCTTGTTGAAGCTGAAACAAAAGTAGGCCATAAGAATGTGACCTTTAACATACATAATGCTTGCATAGGTTGATGGTTAACTGTAAATATCTAACTGTGTATAGGATGTTTGCTGACCACAATATTTAACTAACAGTTTATCTAGCTTAGCATAGCGTTTGCATAGGTTGTTGGTTAACTGCAAATATCTAACTGTGTATACGATGCATTATTAGGGATGTTTTTGAAAACCCCTTAACTGCTACATACCTATTAATTATTTTCTTGTGGAAAATTGCTGAATGTACTTCTTTGTATCTGTCCACTCCCCCGCCCTAAAAAAACTGCTTAATAAAAAGGTCTGTGCAGAACATGTCAGGAGGAATGTAGCCATACATCCTCCAAGCACTGTGCTTGCCTACCTCGAACTAACTCTTTGTGTGGTGTCTTAATTTGCGGCCTTCGTCCACGTGTGGACCCTCCAAATTCCCGGTGAGGACCGGGGCTCGTTCTCCCACCCAAGGGAGAACCCTGAAGGCCCAGACAGGCGAATCCGGACTCAAGTATGTCGCGACCCTTGCAGCGACATCTGGGGGCTCGTCCAGTCTTGTCTTGGCGTCTTCATGGGCACGATCGTTGTCTAGCGGTGTGCTCTCCTTCACTCCTGTGAACTTACCCGGCCGGACGCGCCACTGTGCACACGTAAGTCATGGGCACCTCGGGCTCAAACGTTTCTGCTCATCACCGAGAGGAACTTTTCGCTCTCGTGAAGCGTATTAATTCTCTCCAAACGATTAACAGCATCACTGTCTATCCGCTTTCTCGAAAATCTATCGCTTACTCTCTATCCTAATTCTCCTTCAGACGATTCTTCCGTTTCTTTTGTTCCTAATCCTTCTCCTTCGGACGTAATCCCGAAGGTTTCACCACCTCCTTATGAGGCCCCCAAAGTCTCAGTCGCTTCCTCCGCTCCCCTGGCGGAGACTTTTGCTTCTTTTCCTACTGAAACTCCTACTGACTTTCCTGACGTAAGATCCACGGGCTGGCTCCTTTTCTGCCTTTGTTGCCTTGTATGTATGTATGAAATGAAGGAAGTTCCTACTAAAGGTTTGCCTTCAACCTGAGTAAAAACCCTCTGCACATTTTTCTGACCAACCTACTCTATTAGTCCTAAAGTAAAAACCTGGCCTCCAGAAGGCAGTTTTAATTTAGATTTTGTCAACAAATTTGCTGATTTCTTGGCCACCATCAGATGAATCAAGGGCCCCACCCAGATGCAAATGATGTGTTAATGAAAGTCTCCATACATCTTGGATCTTTAAAAATATGCCAGTATGAGCCAACCTAGAACCCTGGCTGAATGCAAACAATGTGTGGACAAACATCTCTGTACATTGTTTTTATACATCTTGATATTTAAAAATGCCAGCGCGTGCTGGGATATCAAGATAGAATTTGGATCTTTAAAACTTAGCCAGCATCCGCTGGCAGATCCAAATTAAGAAACGAACACCCCAGGGCAGAGACAGGCATTAACAATCTAGTGTGTGATCATCTCCAGACATGGAGGGAAGTTGAGATCCTTTAATAATAGAAAATGGAGCTCATTGGCTTATGTACAGCTCCTTGAAGTAATTGTAATAACTGCCTTGCATGAAGAAAGAATGAAATGGGATTTTTATATGTGAAATTAATGATTGTAGTGCAAATGTGAGTAGGTTGATGGTAAAAGTTGGTATGAATGTAGTTTGATTCCCTTTTATATAAAGAATGGTATGTGTGTGTATGCATGTGTGTTATCATTTCCAAATTGTTTGGCATGAGCAAGCATGAAGGTTTGATTGCAGTATGAATGTGAATATGTGTCTCCCATGTCCCAGGGAGTGATAAGTGAATGGCTCCAGAGGTCCACGTGATTGCCTGTGTGAATTTCCCCCTCCTCCCACCCACTCTTCCTTCTGGGTCATTCTTTGGAAGGAAGCAGGAGGAGCGGGGAGAATGAGTGTTTGCTCATTTTTACCATGAGTGTGTGTATGAAACGCCCCAGTGATATCTGTGAATGCCTCTAAGAGCAGTTGGTCAATGGAACGGCTTGCCTCCAGGGGTTGTGAATGGCCCAACACTGGAGGTCTTTGAGAGGATGTTGAATGGTTATTTGTTTGAGATGGTATAGGTTTCCTGCCTAGGCAGGGGGTTGGATTGAAGGACCTCTAGGGTCCCTTCCAACTCTGTTATTGTATTGTATTGTATTGTATTGTATGAATTGTAGCTTGTTTTAATAAAGTATGACTGCATAAAATGTTATAGTCTTTTTTGTTCCAACCTTTTTTGTTTGAAAGGAGTTATTTTGCTAATTAATTTATGGCAGCTATTGGGGAATCTTTGTTTGGATTTGTCCGTTTTTGTCTGCCGCTATCTAAAGTTTTTTATTTGATTTATTTTTTCTTTTTTTTTGTGCCCTTGCCACAGTTCAAAAGATTAATGAGATTTTGAGCATTCCATTTGTGGTTTGCGTAACTTGTCAGCTAATTCTTATGATGTTTTTTTTTTTAAAGACAACAGACTCCGTTTTAAAATGTTTTGCCATTTTTTTAGGTAGTTAAATTAATAACCTTGGGTTTTTTGTAGAAATTGGACTGATTTTATTAACATTATTTTTTCTATTCCAAAATTTGATTATTATTTTTTTTCAAAATAATTTTTTTTCAGTGTCTTTTAATTGACTATGTGGTCTGTATGACTTTTTTGCTTGCCTATTGTTCTCAATTCTTTGCTTTCATAAGACTGTTTTTTTTTGGATAAGGACTCTTATGAAAGTTTCCTACTTTGCAATATTGTTGTTCTTGTAACACTAAAAATTGTTTTTTGCTATTTCATTTTTTCACATCTTTTTTTAATAAGCTTTTTAACTATATTTCTGACTTTTATTATGTGTGTCAATTTATTTTTAATTTTTTAGAAACTATGTTTTTTTTTCTTTAGATTTATTTTTGATTATTTTTTTTCTCATCAAAATGCCTGGGGACTGGCACAATTTTGCCATATGCCACTCAACCGGGCCAAGCAAATTGTTTTATTTTGTTCCCAGTGTTTTGGGGCATCCCCCTCTGGGGACAAAGAAGTTCATTTTTATGATTTGGCCTCTAATCACTATGGCAAATGGATGTCACCTATGTTTTCTTTTTTCTGGCTCCTTAGAAATAAATTCATTTATTTAGTTAGGGGGTTGGACTAGAAGACCTCCAAGGTTTTTTCCAACTCTACTATTGTATTATTATTGTATTATCTATTTTTAATTTTTGGCCACATTTTTTTATTTTATTTTTCAGCCTTTATTGCCTTGGGCAAACTTTTTTTAAAAAAACTGACAATGGCCTGGCCTATTTTTCATTGGCCTTTTTGTAATTTTGTACTAATTGCACCAGTTTTAATTTTTGGGGTTTTTCCTTATAATTCCACAGGTTAAGCCATTGTGGAACGTGTTAATTGGTCCTTCAGGGACTGTTTTTTCAAACATATAAAAAAGGAGGGAATTTGGGTACCTAGTAATTTGGTGTACCCCAATTTGGCTAATTTGGCATAGGTAACATAATAGATTTAAAAAGTTTGTTTGCCTCCCCCGCAAGGGGGACGAGGATATGCTGTGCTTGTTTTTACAGATTTTTATGGATTCTAGTACGTGATGTTTGTCTAGACAAGAATATTGTCGTACCAGTTCCCAAATCCAGTTCCAGAGATGACCAAGATGACTTTACAGACAGCACAGTGGCCAATACGATCTTGCCAAAACAGCTGTCCAGTGATATGAAAAACCAAAAACTACCAAAGCAGTGCTGAAACAACGACACGACAACTTATGTGCTGCCATTTTTGCCAAGTTTTTAGTCATCATTAGTCATCATTTGTTTATGTTTACTTGTTTTGTCATCTCACCAAAAAACTCATTTGAACAGTGACTGCAATAAAAATCTATGGGTGCAACTAACATTACACACACTGACTTGAACTGTACATGAAACATTTGCTTTTTATATGCTTGGATCCTGTTTGAATTTTGCCTGCAGTAATTCAACACTTCATTGGTTCGAATTATAAGACTATCTTTCATTGAGGATTAATTGCTTATGATCCTCCCTCTGATGCAATTGCTTTGTATATATTGATAGTAGCAGTTCCTAAAAATGTAACATGTGTTAAAGTAGTTAACTGTATATTTTTAAGTAATAAGCCTTATTGTCTCTTATTTCTTCCTCCTATTTTGCTCTTAATAACAGTCATGCCTTTCCTAATGCTGATCCGGAGTGTTGGATGTGCCTTTTTTTTCCAACCACCATTTTATGAGGCCATAGGTTCTGCCGTACCTTTTCAATCTATGGTTGCTCTCCAGAATTCTCTTACTTCACTATCTGAAGTTGTTTTACAGAATAGAAGAGGATTGGATTTGTTATTTTTGAAACAGGGCGGCTTATGTGTAGCTTTAAAAGAAGAATGCTGTTTTTATACTGATAGTTCAGGCATTGTGCTTGATTCTATGGCAGAATTAAATACCCGATTGAAAGATAGAGAGTCAGAACGCTCCAAGTTTCACACATGGTATCAAGGAATGTTTAACTTTTCTCCATGGCTTACAACTTTGCTTTCAGCCCTTATAGGTCCTTTGATTTTGATTTTGATTGCTTGTATCATTGGTCCTTGTGTTATGGGAAAACTGCTCAGGTTTTTACGTACTCGCCTGGGTGATATAGATAAAGAAGTTGATGCTACTCGCAAAGATTTAAACCTACTGCAAAATTTGTTACCCTCCTCGTATGACACCTGCAAACAACCATTGTTAACATTTTCGGATTCAGACTCCGATACAGAAAGTGAGCTTCAATTCCCGGATAAGGTGAATGGTTCTTCTCGCTGCCTGCCGGAGGGTGGGCTGTTAGAGGAACGCATAGCCTTGGAGGGATATTGACCTCCTTTTAAAACAAAACAGAGGAGATGTGAATGCATGACAGTAGTTTGGTTCAGGCCTTGTTGAAGCTGAAACAAAAGTAGGCCATAAGAATGTGACCTTTAACATACATAATGCTTGCATAGGTTGATGGTTAACTGTAAATATCTAACTGTGTATAGGATGTTTGCTGACCACAATATTTAACTAACAGTTTATCTAGCTTAGCATAGCGTTTGCATAGGTTGTTGGTTAACTGCAAATATCTAACTGTGTATGCGATGCATTATTAGGGATGTTTTTGAAAACCCCTTAACTGCTACATACCTATTAATTATTTTCTTGTGGAAAATTGCTGAATGTACTTCTTTGTATCTGTCCACTCCCCCGCCCTAAAAAAACTGCTTAATAAAAAGGTCTGTGCAGAACATGTCAGGAGGAATGTAGCCATACATCCTCCAAGCACTGTGCTTGCCTACCTCGAACTAACTCTTTGTGTGGTGTCTTAATTTGCGGCCTTCGTCCACGTGTGGACCCTCCAAATTCCCGGTGAGGACCGGGGCTCGTTCTCCCACCCAAGGGAGAACCCTGAAGGCCCAGACAGGCGAATCCGGACTCAAGTATGTCGCGACCCTTGCAGCGACATCATAGTACCTTGACATGCTCTCAACCCAACTTGTACTGAGTCCACTTAACTCTAGATCCCATGTTCATAGTTGGAATGGATTGTGTCCCTGGTGTTCTAAGAACCAGTGCTTCACATGCAATGAAGATTAGTCAATTTTCCTTTCAGGTCATTGTTTTACCCTCCCAGCTTCCAAGGTTCTTCTAAGTAAGGGCAGCAGTCAATCTCCAGCACATAAAGTTTCTGCAGAGCAACTGTGTGAATAATTAAATCCAAGACTGCATTTTCATATGCAATCAGCTAAATGAAATACATGATAGGAATAACAAACTCAAGATCAAGTTTGGTGTGAAATTATTTCTCTCATATCAATGCATCACATTACCATTTTCCATTGGTTCAAAATGTCGCTTCATTTTGCATTCAAAATAAAGGAACAAAAAAAAAAAAAAAGCTGATGCAATCCTTCAAAGCTGCCTGATATGCTAGCCGCCAAGATCACCTTCATGCTATTTTCACTTTTGAGCGAAAATGTACAAAGGTTTTACAGAGGATAATTGCAGGGGGAAAGAAACTCTAACGTACAAACATTAGATTTGAACGATTTATGCATGTTATGTTGACAAAGGAAGAGCATTAAGTGTACCCCTACCTCATTCTGAAGCTCATCATCACTTTTATGGGAGGCAAGCATCTCATACAAAGTACAGCAAAGATGTTCCATTGTTGGGCCTGTATTATTTCCTTGTAGGGAATCATTCAGATACTTCGCAACTTCACACCACAGGAAACTATCATCTACTTTCCCAGAAGACTTTGCGGCAGCATTTTCACCACAGTTATTTGGATAATGTTCAAATTGGTTATTAAAAATCTTCTCATAATCCAGGCTAATGACTTTCTGGTCATCCATTTCACCATTTATCAGCAATTCTTCAAAGTCGTCCAAATCGTGCATTTCAAAAGAAAATGCAATATTTCTGCCAAAGGACAGCTTTGAATCACTGTTTAACTCCTCAGAACTTTGCAGAAGAGCAGCAAGCTGTTCTTCGGTAAAATGTGAAGCAATCCGACTGGTGGCATCACAGGCTGCAGTGGCAGAGGATGAGGGAAAGGGTCCAAAGACCTGCTTAATGGCTTGAGTCTCATCACGACCAATACAGTCTTTGGCGTAAAGCATTTTAAAAAGGAAGGTAGCGCCACTTTCAATTGCTTCTTCGCCATTCTCAGATCCCACTGGATGTAGGAAAACAAAAGCAGAAAAACAACAACAAGTTTGACGAATGAACTATTCAGAATACAATTACATTTGATGAGATTTTATTGGGTGATTTTTTTTGTATAAACATCTTGAAGCAGTGCCATACACAGGGACATTTTAAAACATGAGAATGGAAGCAATAAGTTTAAAATAGTTTTAATCAGCAAATAAATTTAACAACAACAACAATTTAATTGTTAATTAAAATGTATAACTCACAAAGGTGACAGGAGAAGGAAGAACATTTATTTGTAACTACAGTGAAGGTTCTTGCAAAATATTCTACCTCTAGAGACAAAATGTGGTGGAAATTTCTAGTGCCCAGAATGGCCAAATCAAATGTGCTCCCCAATTCCAGTTTGACACTATTTCACAAGGCCCTAGGGATATGGTTCTGACAATGGGCCTGGGATTCCCAGAATTATATGGAGCCCATCAAATGGCTGGACTAACCAATGTTATCAGGAGGATGAGGAATTATTGGCTTTTGTATTGGAATTTTATCTTCGAAAGTCATCTAGAGTCATTGAGACGGAGTTGGGCATATAATTTTTTAAATAAATAAATAAAGCTTCAATTCCTACCTAAATCAAGAGTCAATTGCCTGTTGTATCCAGTCCAAAATCCTACTTACCTATTTGTTTGGCAGCATGAAATAGTGTCCTTAAATCACCATGTACAGATTGCTGCTGTTCCTTGAGTGTGTTTTCATCAACAAATGTTACTATTTTCTTCCAAGTGAGATCCGAATTGCACAGCTGTTCCTGTAACTTGGCTCTTTTATCCTATGAACACCATAATTCGTAGTCAATAGTCAGCCTTTTTTTGAATCAATTGATCTTCATTTAGATAAAGCGACAGATGCAAATTTTCACCACACTTCAAAATTTAATGTACACCCTGTCAGGTTTCTTAGTAAAAATGAACATTATAAATGGAAAAGATTGCATTCATATCAGTGGTGGGTTTCTACCGGATCTCACCGGATCGTGCGAACCGGTTGAAGAATGAACCCGGAAGTAATTTCCGGCCCCGCCCCCTTGGCGTTTTTTTTTTGCATCGGGGCTGACTCCCCGCCGCCACTGCTGTTCCTTGTCTTCTGGCCCGTTTCCCAACTGGCCTTTCCTCGCTTGGAGGGCTTTGGAGGGAAGCTTCTGCAGAAGCCCGGGTGAGTGACAACAAGTTCCCGCCGTTACGAAGTCTCGGAGGCTGTAATTTTCTGAGCTGTGCGCGCGCGCCTGTTTTCCACGGCGTGGAGCAGCAGCGAGGCTCTGCGAGGCCGGCAATGACTCAGGATGCCATCCGGGAAGACGAGGAACGCGAGGGGGGACCGTTGACGGCCTCTGCAATCATCGCTCGCCTCGCAGAGCCTCGCTGCTGCTCCACGCCGTGGAAAACAGGCGCGCGCGCACAGCTCAGAAAATTACAGCCTCCGAGGCTCAGAACGCTTCGGAGGGAAGCTTCTGCATAAGCCCGGCCGAGTGACAAGAAGTTCCCACCGTTACGAAGTCTCGGAGGCTGTAATTTTCTGAGCTGTGCGTGCGCGCCTGTTTTCCACGGCGTGGAGCAGCAGCGAGGTTCTGCGAGGCCGGCAATGACTCAGGATGCCATCCGGGAAGACGAGGAACGCGAGGGAGGACCGTTGACAGCCTCCGCAATCATCGCTCGCCTCGCAGAGCCTCGCTGCTGCTCCACGCCGTGGAAAACAAGCGCGCGCGCACAGCTCAGAAAATTACAGCCTCCGAGGCTCAGAACGCTTCGGAGGGAAGCTTCTGCAGAAGCCCGGGTGAGTGACAACAAGTTCCCGCCGTTACGAAGTCTCGGAGGCTGTAATTTTCTGAGCTGTGCGCGCGCGCCTGTTTTCCACGGCGTGGAGCAGCAACGAGGCTCTGCGAGGCGAGCGATGATTGCGGAGGCCGTCAACGGTCCCCCCCTCACGTTCCTCGTCTTCCCGGATGGCATTTGGAGTGATTGCCGGCCACACAAACCTCGCTGCTGCTCCACGCCGTGGAAAACAGGCGCGCGCGCACAGCTCAGAAAATTACAGCCTCCGAGGCTCAGAACGCTTCGGAGGGAAGCTTCTGCAGAAGCCCGGGTGAGTGACAACAAGTTCCCGCCGTTACGAAGTCTCGGAGGCTGTAATTTTCTGAGCTGTGCGCGCGCGCCTGTTTTCCACGGCGTGGAGCAGCAACGAGGCTCTGCGAGGCGAGCGATGATTGCGGAGGCCGTCAACGGTCCCCCCTCACGTTCCTCGTCTTCCCGGATGGCATTTGGAGTGATTGCCGGCCACACAAACCTCGCTGCTGCTCCACGCCGTGGAAAACAAGCGCGCGCGCACAGCTCAGAAAATTACAGCCTCCGAGGCTCAGAACGCTTCGGAGGGAAGCTTCTGCAGAAGCCCGGGTGAGTGACAACAAGTTCCCGCCGTTACGAAGTCTCGGAGGCTGTAATTTTCTGAGCTGTGCGCGCGCGCCTGTTTTCCACGGCGTGGAGCAGCAACGAGGCTCTGCGAGGCGAGCGATGATTGCGGAGGCCATCAACGGTCCCCCCTCACGTTCCTCGTCTTCCCGGATGGCATTTGGAGTGATTGCCGGCCACACAAACCTCGCTGCTGCTCCACGCCGTGGAAAACAAGCGGGCGCGCACAGCTCAGAAAATTACAGCCTCCGAGGCTCAGAACGCTTCGGAGGGAAGCTTCTGCAGAAGCCCGGGTGAGTGACAACAAGTTCCCGCCGTTACGAAGTCTCGGAGGCTGTAATTTTCTGAGCTGTGCGCGCGCGCCTGTTTTCCACGGCGTGGAGCAGCAACGAGGCTCTGCGAGGCGAGCGATGATTGCGGAGGCCGTCAACGGTCCCCCCTCACGTTCCTCGTCTTCCCGGATGGCATTTGGAGTGATTGCCGGCCACACAAACCTCGCTGCTGCTCCACGCCGTGGAAAACAAGCGGGCGCGCACAGCTCAGAAAATTACAGCCTCCGAGGCTCAGAACGCTTCGGAGGGAAGCTTCTGCAGAAGCCCGGGTGAGTGACAACAAGTTCCCGCCGTTACGAAGTCTCGGAGGCTGTAATTTTCTGAGCTGTGCGCGCGCGCGTTTTCCACGGCGTGGAGCAGCAACGAGGCTCTGCGAGGCGAGCGATGATTGCGGAGGCCGTCAACGGTCCCCCCTCACGTTCCTCGTCTTCCCGGATGGCATTTGGAGTGATTGCCGGCCACACAAACCTCGCTGCTGCTCCACGCCGTGGAAAAAAAGCGGGCGCGCACAGCTCAGAAAATTACAGCCTCCGAGGCTTCGTAACGGTGGGAACTTGTTGTCACTCGGCCGGGCTTATGCAGAAGCTTCCCTCCAAAGCCCTCCAAGCGAGGAAAGGCCAGTTGGAAAAGGGGCTTTGCTCCTGCTCCGGGCTGGAGGCTTCCCTCCGAAGTCTTAGGATGTTCTGAGGAGCCCCCCAAGGAAAAACGCCGCTGCCAGGTAGTTAAAAGTACCTCTCTGATTCTGTCAGACTCTGTCAGTCTCTCTCTGATTCCCTCTCTCACTCCCTCTCTGTTCCTCTCTCTCTCTGTCTGTCTGTCTCACTCACACACACACACTGTGGTCACCTTGTTGAGTGTTCCAATCACATTTGAAACACTCAACAACTGGCTTGCATTTATGGTATTTTGCAGCATTCTGCAGTCATAGGACCAAAATATATGGTTAAAAGCATATATTTTGGTCCTATGACTGCAGAATGCTGCAAAATACCATAAATGCAAGCCAGTTGTTGAGTGTTTCAAATGTGATTGGAACACTCAACAAGGTGACCACAGTGTGTGTGTGTGAGTGAGACAGACAGACAGACAGAGAGAGGGAGTGAGGGAGGGAATCAGAGAGACTGACACACACACACACACACACACACACACACACAGAGACAGAGAGGGGGAGGGAGGGAGAGAAAGATAGAGAGACACACACAGAGTGAGTGATTAAGTGAATGAGTGAGAGACAGACACACCCACATACACAGAGTGACAGAGAGAGAGGAAGGGAGGGGAGAGAGACAGAGGGAGAGACAGACACACACACACACACACATACACACAGAGTGAGTGAGAGACAGACAGACACACACACACAGAGTGACAGAGATGGGGGAAGGAGGAGAGAGAGACAGAGATACAGAGAGAGAGACAGACAGATAGACACCCAGAGAAAATGACAGAGGGAGACAGAGAGGGAGAGAGAGAGAAAGAGCCAGAGAGAGAGAAAAAAAGAAAAAGAAAAAAAGAAAGTGGGAGAGAGAGATGAAAGAAAGAAAGAAAGAAAAAGAACTTATGACCACAATTGAGCCCAAAATTTTGGTTGCTAAGCAAGAGCATCGTTAAGTGAGTTTCACCACATTTTCCAAGTTAGCCATGCCCACCTGGTCACATGACTGCCAAGCCACTCCCACCAGGTCACATGGCCGGCAAGCCACTCCCACAAAGGAGGCCACACCCACAGAGTAGGTTCCAAAAAAATTTGAAACCCACCACTGATTCATATGTTAAATACAACAGTATCAGCATTTAAATCACTTAGAATAGGATAAAACCTAAAAATTTAGAAACCGAATTGCATCCTCTCTTTAATAAAAATGCACTCACCCCAATAAAATATCTGCCTCATAATGATATTGATAGGGAATCTTTTACTCATGGAAAAACCATGAATGCAAACAATGGATCCTGAATCAGGCTGGTTACCTTACAGCAGTGATGGCGAACCTATGTCACGTGTGTCATAGGTTCCGGTTTGCTCGGAGGGTGGTTTTAAGCGCTCCGAAGGCTTCAGGGAAGCCTCCGGATGGTCCCTGAAGCCTCCGGAGGGCCTCCGGGGGGGCGGGGGAGGATCTTTTCGCCCTCCCCAGGCTCCTATAAAGCCTCTGGAGCCTGGGGAGGGCGAAAAAAGCATGTAAAATGGGGGGGGCGCGCATGCGCACTGGGGGGGTCGCGCGTTGCATTATGGGTGCGGCACACCTGCACACGATCCCCCTGCGCTCCCCCCCTTGTGGCACGCGAGAAAAAAGGTTCGCCATCGCTGCCTTACAGTATGTGCAATAGATCAAGCACCATTTTTGAGAGGAACCTGTTTTATTTAACATATTATGCGGGACAAATTCAAATTAGCCATTAGGCATGCAAGTCCCTCTTCCTTCCCCCTACCCCGCAAAATCTTGAAAGTCTGGTAATTATAACAACTGCAGGATTTCTGTCTTGCACCTACTGGTATGTAATTAAGTTATGAAGAAGCCTATGCATGCACTTAATTCTGCTGCCATTTAACATCTGATGCCTTTGTTTCAAGATATCCAGGGAGAAATGTACACAAACATGAGAAAGAGAGAGACATGCACCATATAAACTAAAATAGATTATATTTTCTTTTAATAATACTAGTGCTACAATTACAAAATTTAGGATTGCCTCCCATCTACTCCATTCCCTACTTTTCCAAATTCAAATACATGACAATAGTTTCCATTCTCTCTCTCTCTCTCTGTAACATGTATATACCACAGATAAAATCAGCAAAATTCTCCATAAACACAATATCAAGACAGCCTTCAACACTGACCAAAAAATAGCCAACATCTTAAGAAACCCCAAAGACAAAATCCAGCTAGAAAACCAAGGAATCTACGAAATACCATGCAAAATCTGCCCTGCAACATACATAGGATAGCTTCCATAATTATTACAAACAAACAGGAGAATAAATGCATGCATCGCAGAACACAAGAATGCAGTAAGAAAAAGAAAAAGAAAAAACTTCTTCCCTTTTCCAGCACCTCAAAGATACAGGACATGAAATTAATTTTGAAGGAACCAGGTTAGTCTCCAAAACTGAACACTTCAACAAGAGAATGATTATGGGAGCTATCGAAATAGAGAAACAACCCCACAACATGAATAAACATGACAATACCTCCCGCCTACCAGACATCTGGAAACCAGCTCTAGTCAACAAACGAGCCCCACCCAGGCAGTTACAACACAAAACAACAACAGACACACAGCCAGCACCAATCAGCACCAATCTACCAATCATGATACAACCACACAACCAATCATTCCACTTACTGAAACAAAGCCAGCACTACACACACACGCAAGATTTATAGAAAGACGGCAGCTCCGACCACGCTTTAAGCCCAAAACCCAGCCTGAAGATGACGAGTGAGACCTCGCCGAAACGTTGCCAAGACAATCTTACATGGGAAAAGACCCGAATACAACAAGACCAACATATATGTATATATGTATGTATGTATGTACACACACACACACACACACACACATCCATATGCAAATAAAGATGATGTTAAATGCTGATTCTATGTGGCATGCCAGTATCCATGATGTTATTAGAGAATAACCAGAGAACGGTAGCGGAAATTTTGAGTACCATCTCTAACTGGTCCTGCCCCCATCTATTCTCTGCCTCCCAAGCCCCAGCTGATCGGGAGGAAATGGGTATTTTGCAGTAACCTTCCCCTGGAATGGGGAGGGAATGGAGATTTTACAGTATCCTTCCCCTGCCATGCCCACCGATTTACACCACACCCACCAAGCCACGCCCACCAAGCATTGCCCACAGAACCGGTAGTAAAAAAAAATTAATCCCACCACTCATACATATACACATATATGCATCTTATTTATTTAAGAAACTCCTATCCCACCCCCAGAATAGCAATTTCCAATGACATTTTTCATTTTTAATTCTTCCTTTCCTATCGTCCATTTCACCACCGGGTTTTTTATTATGGTTTTCAATTTTCCCAAAAGATAAGGTTCCAAAGGAAATAGAACATGAATACATACAAATGTATCAGCACAAATACAATCTCATTATGGACCCATCTAATGACATGCCAGTTATATTGAAAGCAGTGGCAGCTAGAAGAGCAGTACATCCAGATTATTAAATATAACAAGTATTCTAACTCGTCTTTGACATCCGTCAAGCGATTATTTAAGAAAAATGCATTAGAGTGCTGTACAGTATGTTCCTTCAATTTATGCTATATTAGTTGTTGCTGATGCTTATTTCAGTGAATGGATTCTCTTTTAATGGCTCATTTAGTTGTGTAAGTGCACTATCTCAAATGACATATAAAGAAAGGGCCAAATTGCCTTTCTTGTTACAGAGATTAAAAAAAACTCCACTGGAATAAAAAGTATGATAGGTAGAGTTACTGTGAGTTATACTGACATAATGGAAATCAGGATCAGTCCTAAAGAGCTTAAGTATGTGTAGGTTGATAGCATCTTAGTATCAAATTGAGAAGTGCCAATTTCTTTCTTTTAAATTTACTGAAAAGAGAGATGCAAGTGATTGGAGCAATTTTGTTTTGTATTTAAAGCGATGACACTATTCTACTTTGCCTTTTGTTTCATAAATATTGGCATCAGAGAGAAGTTTGACTAAGCAGCAGAAACTTTATACTCGTAAAGAAAAAGTACTGTATTTTTCAGAGTATAAGACACACACACCCCTAAAAGAGGGTGAAAATTTGGGTGTGTCTTATATACCGAATGTAGCCCCACCCAGCCGTCAGCCCCCACTCTTCGACCTCTACCTCCAGCAATTTGCCTCTTGCAGCAAACAGCGCGTTTCAGTTTCAGCACAGCCTGATTAGCACAAGCAGCTGATTGTCGGATCAGCTTCCTGACAATCAACTGTTTCAGGCTGCAGGAATTGCCATTGCCTATTGCCGCCTCTGTGCACCCCATTTTCGGCCTTTGCATCCCATTTTTGCCCTTTGCGTGCCCCATTTTTGGCCTCAGCGTGCTCAATTTTCCGTCCATTCCGATGCCTGCCGTCCAAATTGGGCGGAAAATGGGGCGCACGGAGGCTGAAAATGGGGTGTGCGGAGGCTGAAAAGGAGATGTGCAGAGATGGCAATAGGCTATGGCAATCCTTACAGCCTGAAACAGCTGATGGTCGGGAGGCCGAACCACCTGACAATCAGCTGCTTGTGCTTATCAGGTTGTGCTGAAACTGAAACATGCTGTTTGCTGCAAGAAGGCAAATTGCTAGGAGGCAGAGACAGATTTTTTTTTCTTGTTTTCCTCCCCAAAAGCTAGGCGTGTCTTATACTTTGGAGCGTCTTATACGTATATCAATACATGGCTCACAATTAATCTTTGAAGTGAAGCATACAGAAAAATGAAAAATTAATCTAGTCCCTAATTATTATATCAACAATTTCTGATGAAGCCATTTAGAACTTTGCTTTCAGGTTAACAGAAACATAACAACATGCAATAAAATCTCAATTCAATGTATCCCCATTCAGTTGACTTTAGAAGGAATTGACATTTTAGTCCATAAGTAGTTTCCAAGTAACAAAGTCTGTTGCTTCCAAAGCTCTCTCCAAACTGCTGATGCAATTCGCCATATTGCTGATATGGCAATATAATATTCTGCAAATTTACATCACTTATATAAATTTACATAATTACAATTACATTAACAATTGTAACTATGTAAACACACTAATTGTATAGATTTATCCAATAATATACAATTAATCTATGAAATCATGGTCCTATGATAAAACAGACACAGAGTTTTTGATCAACTTGTTGGATACTGACAACCCATCCCCTAAAATGGCCATTGTTGCCAACAAGAGGAAACTTAGCTTGGAACATACGAATTTAATTAAAAGAAACCACTAATGCAACATATGGAAGAGACTTTGTGATAAAGTTACTTACATTTTATATATGCTAACTCTATCAACATGTTAAAATACTTTTTGTGCTTAACTTTCATTCAAATAACTTACTGTTATGTCAGCAGGTTCTTCACTATAATCTTCTTGTTTAGTGACATTTGAAAAGGAACGGAGAGCTCCTGTCAAGCGAGGAAGAGCCATTTATTATCCATTCAGTGGTCCATATGAAGGTACATTAAATTCATTTCCAACTTGTGAAGTTCTGAAAATGAACAATAAAATTAAAGTCTGGGTAACGACTTAAAAACTAAGGGCAAAACAGAACAATTATCTGAATGACTCCAATACTGCTATGCAGTAGGCTTTTGTGTAAGTAGATATCCAAACAACAATATTCCCTAATTTCAAAGCTTTACTACGTCAAACAAACAGAAACAAACTAGCAAGACCCCTCCCCTCCCGTCATGAAGGAGTTTCCCCCCGCCCCCTTGCCATCATATGTAATTTAAATAGTCAGAAGGACTGATAAATTGAACATTTTCCCTTTTGGGGCAACTTTAAATACACTGCATCTGATAATCTTCTATTTTAATAACGCTTGAACCTAATTGCTAGAACTGATTCTTGTATATTCCTTCATTACAATAGTTCTCAAGTTTCATAATGCTAGTTTAAGAGGTTTTACTATAGCCTTTCCATCTTTCTGTAACCTCATTTATTCTATTAAATTTCTTCTCTGATTACTTTGGACTTAGCTGTCAATTGCCCTGCATGTTTTCTGACTTTCTTATAAATATTTCTAGTTGTTTTTTTTTCTTTTTCCTATTATTTTCCTTTACTTGTTGAGATTTATGGCCGAGGTATCTTCCTTATTCATTATTCTTTGGTCATGAAACCCTGCATTCAATTGCTACTTTCTGCTGCTTGAGGTTTTCGCCAATCATCTTTCCTTGGTTGGGTTGGATTGATAACATGCAGTTCTGTTTTCACTGTCTCTTCTCTTAACTCTCCTCATATTCTATGTCATATAACTTATGTGTTCTGAATATTTTCCTTATAGCTGGCTAATATTCCAATTGTGTGCTTTCTAGATCAAATCATGTTAGACCATTTGATCTAATAATTTATGCTGGGAATCACAATCTATAACTGAAGTTATCTCTCACTAGAATATATTTTTATTTATTTATTTCCTGTTTTGTAGTGTGGAATCTGAATGTGTTACCTGAAGCAAATATTGCAAATAATATTATTTCTTAATATATTTACTTTTAATTAACACAAACATCAGATATTCATTAAGAGAAGAAAGAAATGTTTTGTGCTTTATACTATATCAGCGATGGCGAACCTTTTTTGGCTCACGTGCCACAAGTGGGGGGAGCGCAGGGGGGTCGTGTGCGGCCTTGCCGCACCCATAATGCAACACGCGACCCCCCTAGTGCGCATGCGTGCACAACGCGTGATCCCCCCAATTTTACATGCTTTTTTCGCCCTCCCCAGGCTCCAGAGGCTTTATAGGAGCCTGGGGAGGGTGAAAAGAGCCCCCCCGCCCCCCGCAGAGGCTTCAGGGACCATCCGGAGGCTTCCCTGAAGCCTTCGGAACGCTTAAAACCACCCTCCGAGCAAACCAGAAGTGACGTCCGGGTTGCTCGGAGGGTCGTTTTAAGCGTTCCGAAGGCGTCAGGGAAGCCTCCAGACGGTCCCTGAAGCCTTCGGAACGCTTAAAACCACTCTCCGAGCAACCCGGAAGTCACTTCCAGTTTCCTCGGAGGGTGGTTTTAAGCGCTCCGAAAGCGTCAGGGAAGCCTCCGGACGATCCCTGAAGCCTTTGGAATGTTTAAAACGACCCTCCGAGCAACCCGGAAGTCACTTCCGGTTTGCTCGGAGGGTGGTTTTAAGCGTTCCGAAGGCTTCAGGGAAGCCTCCGGACGGTTCCTGAAGCCTCCGGGGGGGGGGCTCTTTTCGCCTTCCCCAGGCTCCTATAAAGCCTCTGGAGCCCGGGGAAGGCGAAAAATAGCTTTTAAAAAGGTGAACTCAGCTGACAGGGCAGCGCCTCGCATGCCCTGACAAATGGCTCCGTGTGCCACTTGCGGCACGCGTGCCATAGGTTCGCCATCACTGTACTATATCAATATAGTTTTGATTATGCCTTACCGAACTGACATGTAAGAAAACATTGTTAATCTTTGATTTATTATATAACATGTGTAGGGACATTGTCTAAGTCCAGACATATTTATAAGTTATTTAAAGCACCAAGTTTTTCAGAGGAAACTATCCCTATTGATAGCTCACTAACATTCACATTTCAGAAATATAATTAATGATATCACAGTCTATAATTATTTCATCCCCCTCCTATAAAAAGAAACAGATAGGAAGAATAGCTTTTCATGTTCTGGTAGAGATATTTCCAAAGATTGACATCAAAAAGTACTCATCACCTCCTGCAATGATTGGTACCCCCCCCCCTTTTTAATGATCCATTTCAGGTAAAAACAAAAACAGTGCTGGAGAGAAAAACAATGAATCAATGCAAATTTAGAAAACTACATTAAGCAAAATGGAATTCAGGCTAAGGAGTGCATACTGTACCTCTCTTTTGATACAAATATTTCATTTCTTCCTACTTAGCTAGGAGTTAAGTTGTAATGTGTTATGGGAGTTAATTTTGGCTTAACTGGAGTATGAATTCATTCCTGTTTAATGTTATGTTATATGACTTGTTGTTTGAACCCAACCATGATTTATTCAATGAGCCATTATAAAAAAATCATAGCTTAACATAGTATGAGTATAATATGTGAGAAATACATTATATTTACATCTTACTCTTTAGTGCCCTCAGATCAAACAGTTAGTATCTTACTTGTTTTATGAGATTATTCTATAATGTTCAAAGCATAGCTAACTTTGTCATATCCTTTTATTTACTGGATTATTTTTCCTGTTTTTATGTCTAAGTAGTAACAGAATAACAGAATTGGAAGGGACCTTCCAGGCCCCCTGCTTATGCAGGAAACCCTACACAACTTCAGATGGTTGGGGGACAACAGACTCAAGCTCAACCCCTCCAAGACCGAGTGGCTGTGGCTACCGGCACCCCGGTTCAGTCAGTTGATTCCATCACTGACCATAGGGGGCGAGCAATTGCCCCCTGTGGAACGGGCGCGCAATTTGGGCGTCCTCCTAGATGCCCGGCTGTCAATGGATGACCATGTGGCAGCCGTGGCAAGGGGGGCGTTCCACCAGGTTCGCCTGGTGCGCCAATTGCGTCCCCTACTGGACCGGGATGCCCTACGCACGGTCACTCATGCGCTGGTGATGTCTCGGCTGGACTACTGCAATGCCTTCTACATGGGGCTTCCCTTGGGACGCGCTTGAAGACTGCAGCTAGTCCAGAACGCAGCCGCGCGGGCTATTATGGGGAGTACTAGGTACTTCCACGTAACACCGCTCCTGCGCGAGCTGCACTGGCTGCCTGTGGTCTTTCGAGTGCATTTCAAGGTGTTAATTACTATCTTTAAAGCGCTCCATGGCTCAGGACCTAGGTACTTGCGGGATCGCATCCTACCACACACTTCCATGCGACCGATTCGCTCTCACAGGGAAGGACTCCTCCGGGTGCCGTCCACTAAGCAATGCCAACGGGCGGCGCCTAGGAGTAGAGCCTTCTCTGTGATGGGCCCAACCCTCTGGAATGACCTCCCCCCCGATATCAGAACCACCACCGACTTCCGCTCCTTTCGACAAAAACTGAAGACTCACCTGTTCCGTTTAGCCGGCCTGGCCCATTTATAGTTTTATTCTACCTCCTGGCAGATATTTTAATTGGGTATTTTTAGGGTATTTAAATATTGCTTTTAACTACTTTACTTCAGATATGTACAGTTTCTTATTGCCTCCTCTTTGTGTTTGTATTTTCTATTTATTGATGTGTTTTTATTTGACTGTACACCGCCCCGAGTCCCTTTGGGGAGAGGGGGCGGTATAAAAATCTAAATAAAAGTAAAAAGTAAAAAAGACAAATGGTTATCCAATCTCTTCTTTAAAACTTCCAGTGTTGGAGCATTCACAATTTCTGAAGGCAATGCCAACCTAAACACCTCATTGAACAACAGCCTAACAAGACACAAACTATCTTAGTCTCTCCATTTCTCTCAAGAAAATAATCTACCAAGTTAATGGGTGACAGAATTTTTCTCTAGCTTTCTTATTGCAGCATAAAGTCACTGTCTTACAGATGATGACATATGGATGAAAACTGAAAATTGCCCCACTCAATTTAATATAATTTGCCCTGTAACTTTTTCTAGTTTCTAGACAGCTTATAGCCAACTGAGGGTTGCAGAAGCCTTTGATATTGATGCAGAGAAATGTCCCTTTAAACCATCCATTAAAATATTTTAATAAAATGTGCTAGTTGGAAAATAGATTTTTGGCTATGACAGATTAACATAGCTATCCTCCCAGCCATGGGTTGCTTATGTGAATAAGCAAGTGACTCTGTTTTAAAACCTTGTCTTTCTGATGCACCCAGGTATAAGGTCCACAGGAAGACTAAGACTATATTTTATTGAGATAGGTTGTAATAACAGAATCTTGCAAGCCTGATTGTGTTTGACCACCCCTCCTCCCTCTTATATCCCAGTGACTCTGGGATTTACCTAAGCCATTTCCAAATACCATCTTGTCTGTCTGTCCATCTGTCCGTCCATCCATCATCTAATCAATCTATCCATCCAAACATTACCGCTCCTTTCTTTGCTTTTATAATGAGCTTTGCCTATTTCCTTCAAGATCAGTTCCCGAGTTCTTATAATTCAGCAAATTCTCTTACTCCTATTAAACGGAGATGACAACCTGTAAAAGATCCTCAGCAATGGACACCGCTTTGGAAATAAGACTCATGGACCCCAGCAGGCCTTGCTTCCCTATCAGCATAAGCCTGGCGCGCACACACACAGTACACAGCTGTGATTCTTCTAACCAAGAGCAAAGTCCTTTTCTCATCAGCAGAGCAAAGAATTTCCAAGAGGCAATTAGTGCCAAGTCAAATTTCTAACCAACTCTTTAGAAGTGCGGGCAGTTCAGGATACCCCCCCCCTCCATGGTAAACGCCCCCCACCCTTACCCACTCCTTAGAGATGAGGCTGCACGAGTTCAGGGAGGCTTAACATCCCAAATCCAGCAGCAGGAGACGGAGTAATGGAAACTCAAGATCACCCAAGGGGAAAAACAACAACTGGACCTTCTTTTCTCACTGGCAACGAGAACGATGCCCTTAATGGGAGGGTGCTAGCACTCGCAACACTTATTCGTGTGATAGGCAAAGCGTGTTCAGAGGCTCGAACCATCCCTCCTTTTGGTTCATATCACTCGTTAGAGAAGATCGGGAAGCATTGGAGACGGGCACCGAATTAACCTGCTCCACTTACCTGCTCAGCTTTACTCCCCCTCCCCCGACCGGCCACGCTGCCACTCCGGCTGCTCCTCCTCCCACCCTCCCAAGGGATGTACTTGCCTTCACACTGTTTCGACTCAGCCGCTTCCGGGTTCCTCTCCAAGCGCAGGCGCGGCCCAGTCCTTCCGCTGCTTTTGCCGGCTGAGCCAAGCGGGCGGGGCTGCCTCCCTCACTGAGCGCTCGGCAGCCCAGGGACGCTCACGGCGCGCGTGAACGTTGCTTGTGGTGGAGCGCGGCGCCCCGCCCCCCCTTGGACAATATGCGACTTTCTCTTTCGCTTCCTGGCTTGGGAAACGTGCACGTCATCATCGGCTGGATGAAGGCGCAGAGAGTGGCGGCTCGCTGGTTGACAGAAAGACTTCCGGTTTGCGTTGGCAGCGTCCCCCCACCCGCCTCTCCCCAGCCGTGCCTTGAGGGCTAAAACTAGCTTTCCGCCTATAAATCCAGGAGAAGAGCAAAGAGAGCAAATTCAGCCAAACTTGGAGGGTTGAAACAAACGGCAGCATTCAAAAACTTCATTTAGTGATTTTATTTATTTGTTTGTTTGTTTGTCAATCGTTTACAAAGTAATAGGTATAAGAATAAACATGAGTATGAATGAAATGGGTACAAATAAATGGAGACAGTAGGACAAGGACGATAGGCAGGGTAGTGCACTTATGCACGCCCCTAACAATTCAAAGGAAAAGTTATGGGTTATTTGAAAATGTAACAGAGTCAGGTAGTGCATTCCAGACATTGACCACTCTGTTGCTGAAGTCGTATTTTCTGTAATCAAGTTTGGTGCGATTTACATTGAGTTTGTATCTGTTATGTGCACTTGTATTATTGCATTCGATGTCTATGGAGATTCTCAGTCATCCAGGTTATGGTTATCCCAAGTGTTTTTTCAAGAGGTAATTGGACTTCCTTGTTTTTCTTTGAAGATAGTTTCGCTTCTCATCCAAGGAGCTTCAGAGCTGAAGAAGCTTCTTGGATGAGAAGGGAAATGTCTTCAAAGACAAACCAGAAAGTCCAGTTGCCTCCTGAGAAAGGTTCCCTGCAGTTTTTATTTGGTTTGTGCTTCTATGCTCTTTTCCCTGTTAATACGTAACACCGCTAACTTGAATCAAGATTTAGTTAGATCCGCTTCAGCTGATCAGTGACATTCCGAGATTGAACCTATTTACTGAATTGGCAACTCTCGATTGTCTTCGGGCTCAAAGTTTAAAAGGAGAAAGGAAGGCTGAGTTTTTTCAGCTGGCTAGACAACCACTCCAACAGTTGCTCTTGCTTTTAGTTTGACACATTTAAAACATTTGATTTGATACATCTTAACTAATAAATTATTGAATATAGTTTTTATTTTTAAAATATTAATGTTCTAGATTGATCACACAGGTAACTGTTAGTATAGTAATAAAGGTATGAATGTTAAATTCTATTATTTATTCTGCTAGTTTTTATTTTTGGTCACCACACTATAAAAAAAGATGTTGAGACTGCAAAGAAGCTGTCATAGAGAGGAGGGGGTGGTGGTCAAACTATTTTTCCAAGGCACCGAAAGTCAGACAAGGAATAATGGATGGAAACTGATCAAGGGGAGATTCAACATAGAAATAAGGAGAAATTTTCTGACAGAACAATCAATCAATGGAACAGTTTGCCTTCAGAAGTTGTGAGAGCTTCATCATTGGAAGCTTTCAAGAAAAGAAAGGAGGCAGTGGTGAGGCCCCTCCTTAAGAAGCCTTCCCTGGACCCAACTTCTTTAGCCAACTATCGTCTGGTCTCCAACCTCCACTTTGTAGCGAAGGTTGTTGAGAGTGTGGTAGCACGTCAACTTCCCCAGTACCTGGATGAAGCTGCCTACCTGGATCCATTTCAATTGGGTTTCAGGCCCAGGTACAGCACGGAGACAGTATTGGTCGCGTTGGTTGATGATCTCTGGTGGGCCCGGGACAGGGGTTGCTCCTCTGTCCTGGTCTTATTAGACCTCTTAGCAGCTTTCGATACCATCGACCATGGTATCCTATTGCGACAACTCGGGGGAGTTGGGAGTGGGGGGCACTGATTTGCAGTGGTTCTCCTACCTCTCGGATCGATCGCAGTTTGTGTTGACTGGAAGGCAGAGATCGACCCTGAGGCACCTCACCCTTCCTGTTCAACATAAACATGAAACAGCTGGGCGAGATCATTCGTGGTTTCGGTGTACGGTGGTATCAATGCGCTGATGATACCCAACTTTCCATCTCTACCCCAAACCACCCCAATGATGTCCTCGACATGATGTTCCAGTGTTTGGAGGCTGTGCGGACCTGGGTGGGGACGAACAGGCTCAAGCTTAATCCCTCCAAGACTGAGTGGCTGTGGTTCCCGTCAGCCCAATTTGTGCATCATGTACCATCTTTGATGATATGGGGAGAAATTTTAGCCCCCTCAGAGAGGGCCCACAATTTGGGAGTCCTCCTGGATATGCGGCTTAGTTTTGAAGAACATCTTACGGCCGTGACCAGGGGGCCCTTCTATCAGGTCTGCCTGGTATGCCAGTTGCACCCCTTCCTGGATCAGGATGCCCTGTGCACAGTCACTAACATCCTCATCCTTTCTCGCCTGGACTACTGTAATGCTCTCTACATGGGGCTGCCCTTGAAGAGCACCCGGAGGCTCCAGCTGATCCAGAATGTGGCCATGCAGTTTGTCTTGGGGGTACCTAGCTGCTCCCATGTTACATCCCTTTTAGGCGGCCTGTTTTCCGGGTGCGATTCAAGGTGTTAATTATGATCTTTAAAGCGCTCCATGGCTTAGGCCCAGGGTACTTGTGAGACCACCTACTGCAACTGGTAGCCTCCCACCGTCCAGTACGATCCCATAGAGTCGGCGTGCTCAGGGTGCCGTTGGCTAGGCAGTGTTGGCTGGCGACCCTCAGGGGGAGAGCCTTCTCTGTGGGAGCGCCTTCCCTTTGGAATGAGCTGCCTCCGGAGCTTTGCATAATCCCCGACCTCCAGTCCTTCTGGTGCGCCCTAAAAAGTTGGCTTTTTCAGCAAGCCGGCCTGGCCTGAATAGAATAAATTAAATTATTAATTTTAAATTGTTAATTTTAATTTAATCCTAAATTTGATTTAAATTGTCAATGGAAGGTTATTGGATTGCCTATTTAATCTTTTTAAACTTTTGTTATACATGTTTTATGTTGTGCGTCGCCCTGGGTCCTTTGGGAGAAGGGCGGCATATAAGTCCAATAAAACCAAACCAAGAGACTGGACTGCCTTTTGTCAGAAATGGTGTAGGACAGGGGTGTCAAAATGAAGAGCCGGGCCAGATCCAGCCCGCAAGGTGCTTAGATCTGGTCTGTAGGGCCGCTCTGGAAACAGAAAAGGACTGACCTGCAGTGCCTCTGCCAGCAAATATTGTGGCCCTCCCAAGCTCTGTTTTCGCTGTCAGACGGTTGCAGGAGGCTGACGCAGCTGAAAACAGAGCTCGGGAGCCTGTTTTCACTGGCAGAATGCTCGGGCTACTATAGGCATCATCAAGACGAGTGACATTGAGTTGGCCACGTTCCCTGGCCGCGCCCCCCAACCCTCCCCCCCCCAAGGTCAAGCACAACCATGATGTGCCCACAATGAAATTGAGTTTGATACCCCTGGTGTAGAGTCTTCTGCTTGGGGGGGCGGGTTTGGACTAGATGATCTACAATGTCCTTCCAACTCTGTTAATCTGTCTCCTTTTGTTAAAAAAAATATTTTGTTTATACGAACTTCACATCTTTGCAACACATTATATTTTTTTACCTATCTGTTGCATCTGTTTTATCTATACAAATAAATCTTTTATAAGTATGACTTCATACATTTGTGCATTTACATTATTTCATATTTTTTCATTCTATATATAATAGTCTATATGTTCTATGAATAGCAGTTTTTACTACATTTATGTCATTTTGTATAATATATATTAAATCTTTTCTATGACTTTATATATTTGTGCATTTACATTATTTCATACTTTTTTCATTCTATGTGTAATATTCTATATATTCTATGTATAACAGTTTTTGCTACATTTACATCATTTTGTGGAATATTTATTTGCTATAGTCTATCTCATATTTCAATCTTTTAATCCTTTTCCGGTTTTGTAGTTGTCTATTGTTTTGTTGATCTTTCTTCCTTTCTTTTTTGCTTTCCTGCTTTTCCCCTCCTTTCCTCTAGCCAATTATACAAAAAATCCCATAAGGAGTAATATTCAGATTTGTCTTTCTCTTTTAGTTCTTTCGTGAGACTGTCCATCTCTGCACATTCCAATATTTTTTTAATTACATTTTCTTCTGTTGGTATATAATTATTTTTCCAGTTTTGTGCGAATATAATTCTCGCTGCTGTAACGATGTGTAAAATTAAGTATCTAGTATTTTTTTCATAATTTCCTTTTATAATCTCTAACAAAAATAATTCAAGTTTTAGTGCAATTTGATGTGTAATAATCTCCTCTAGCCAATCTTTTATTTTTTCCCAATACTTCTTCGCAGCTGTGCACATCCACCACATATGGTAATAAGTTCCATGTTGTTTGTTGCATTTCCAGCAGATAGGTGAACACTCAGGGAACATTTTTGCAATTCTCGCTGGTGGAAGGTGCCATCTGTAGAACATCTTGTACATGTTCTCTCTATAAATTGTTGCCATTGTTAATTTGTAGTTTATTTCCCAATTTTTTCCCCATTCCACCAATTCTATACTATACCCAAAGTTTATCGCCCATGTTATCATTGTTTCTTTCACAGTTTCTTCTTCCATTTTAAATTTTAATAAATAGTGATATTTTTTTTAATCAATTTTTCTTCGGTTCCCTGTAAAATTTTATCCAGCTCTTGCGGCTCCTTATAGAATCCGTCTCTTTCCCTGTCTTTTTTATACCTTGTCTGTATTTGTAAATAGGGCCACCAGCCAATATCTATTCCATTGTCTTTCAATTCTTGCCTTGCTTTTAGTCTTTCTTGGTTGTCTAATATGTCTTTATATCTTATTATCTTGTTTATGTCCAATACGTTCGGGTATATCAGAGCCTCCATGGTGGATAGCCAGGTTGGGATTTTATTGTAATGTTTTGTTTTGATTTTAACCATGTTTGTAGTAGAGCTTTTCTAGTTAAATGTTTTTGGAAATAGCTATGAATCTTGTCTTTCCCATCCCAGATAAAGACGTGCCAACCCAATTCCAAATTATAACCTTCTGTTGTTTATAATCTTCTGTTTTTTAGATTGATCCAGTCCTTTACCCAGGTTAGAGCTGCTGCTTGATAATAAAGCTCCCAATCGGGAAGTCCAAATCCTCCTCTTTCTCTACTGTCTTGTAACAATTTTAATTTAATTGGTGGTTTTTTCCCTGACCAAATAAACTGTGCAATTAATTTGTTTAAATCTATGAGAAAAAAATTCCCTAGGCTAATTGGCACCACTTGAAATAAAAATAATTTTTTTGGTAGTATGTTCATTTTAATGATAGCAATTCTTCCCATTAAAGATATTTGTAGTTTCCTCCAATTTTCTTCTTCTGTTTGCTCTGGAAACAAAAAGGACTGACCCACAGTGCCTCTGCCAGCAAATATTGTGGCCCTCCCGAACTCTGTTTTCGCTGGCAGAGGGTTGCAGGAGGCCGTCGCAGCTTGCATGCCTGTTTTCACTGGCAGAGTGCTCGGGCTACTATAGGCATCATCAACATGTGTGACATTGAGTTGGCCACATTCCCTGGCCATGCCCTCCAGCCTCCCCCCCCCAGGTCAAGCACAACCATGATGTGCCTCAATGAAATCGAGTTTGACACCCCTGGTGTAGGGTCTTCTGTTTGGGGGGAGGGGGTTGGACTAGATGATCTACAATGTCCTTCCAACTCTGTTAATCTATCTTATCTGTCTAGTATATTATTGTATTTATTTGCTTCATTCTGCTTTTCTTTTAAATTTGTGCTGGTCAATGGCACAATAAATATCATTAATTGATTGATTGTTTTGGCAGAGTCATGCCATGGGAAGGAGAAAGCTAAATGTAATGGGTCTGTTCATAAAAATGTTTCCACTCCAAATCTCCATTATTTTCCCAAAGCTATGCCAAAAAGTCTGACTATTTGGAAAAACAAATGTGAGGCCAACATTCTCCAACTTTTTGCCATACTGATGAAGTAGAAATTACTTGGAATCTGTAAATGCTTCTCAAAGTGGAGATAACTAAATAATTGCCATAATTCTCAGAAACCAAGCAGAGTGTTAGGTACAAGACTTGGGATTTTGATGCCATCATAGACTGGTCAGTCACCAATGTCATCTGTAATATGGTTGGATTTATAGTGTCAGCAATTAAGGCAACACAGTTAGTTCTGCTTTTTCTCACAGACACCGATTTTTCTAAGGCAATGCATGCCTTGATCATCCGTGATTTATTTTATATGGGGCTTGCTTTAAGATAAAGCAGTGACTTGCTGGGGCTCTCAGAAGTGCCTGACACTTCAAGGTTTGACAATACCAGTAGTCCTTGAGATAGGACAGGTCACTTAATGTATGTTCAAAATTATAACAAATGCCCCAAAATTACATATGACCCTGTTTCAAAGTTGTGACAGTTGGGCTTCTGCTGTGTTCGTTGACCCTATGACTGACTACAGGGATACTGCAGTAACCTCCTTGTCTCTCTTACCCCATCCCTTCCTTCCAGAATCCTGCAATGCTTGGGTCAGCTTCCCACACACTCATCTCCCTCCACGTTTACCTTTTGAAGCTCTATGGACCTCGTGTTGGGAAAGGACGGTAGGCCATGTGTCCCTGGGCTGTGCAGCAGCAACCTGAACATGGCCATTTTGTGCTGATGCTTGTGGGAGGTGAGAGGTAACAGGACATGGTGATTTGCAAACTAACATAGTTGCTTCATATTTTAATTGAATTTATTTTAAAGTTTGCTAACTTGGCTTTATATATAGTATCTTAATTAGAATAAATTAAGCTTTCTATTAATCAGTGATTAAATGATGAAATAGTAAAATAGGACTTTCTCCATGTTTCCTTCTTTGAAATTGTTTTGAAACAGCTCCATTTTATAAATCATTATACTATAAATTATTCCTCTGATTCTTCCCACATGTTTACCTAGTTTGATCTTGACCAGTGTCTTCTCCTTGTCTTCTTAGATGGATTTTTCGTAATTTGAAAATACATTTCTCTCAACCTTTTTCTTTAATTTTTACAGTTTTGAATACCATCTTAGGCTAGATGCTCTGTTGGGTGGTAGTGAGAATTCTATCCAAACTTTTGAATCTCCATACAATTAAATTATCATAAAACCATCATAAAATCTAACCCTGGGCAGAAATATATGGAACAAAGATAGCTGTCTTGGCAAAGGTAAAGCAAGCAGATAATGCTTACTACTCAATTTTTTATTTAATGGGTTACATTTATTAGAATTTAGTGTCATAGTCTTATTATTGCTTGACATGTCTCAATTGGCATTATGATTGCCCTACACTTTATTTCTTCTGTGTTCTTCTGGGGATCCATGGCCTTTAAAGATGTCATCAGGTCTTGGTACTATCTACATCGAAGCTGTTTTCCATGACACTAGCGATGTTTCTAATCAGACATGTTAGTAGTGTTACTACTGAAACGTACAATAAATTATCGAGGGCTCAATACTATACTGCAGTTTTAGTAAAACAAGCAGAGGCACCTTTGATACAATTTATTATCCATCTGAATAGCAAATGGCCATTTCCTTTTTCATTATTTTGTATTGTGCCGAGGACAATTTAAAATTAGCACTGATTTGCTCTTCTTCCTAATAAAAAGAAGTACAGCTTTCCCTTAAACACTCCAGTGTATGCAAACTGAAAATCAATCCACCAGCTGTTGCCCACTTCTTCTGGGCAGTCTGCCTGCACTTCTAACATAAGCTAGTGAGGATATTTTGAGCAAGATGGCAATGTGAGTTCTTTTATAATAAAACAAGAAAGAAAGAAAGAAAAAGCAAGAGAGAAGAAATTTTTCTCAAGCGCTACTTGACATACAAACCTGGCAATTTTTTTAAAAAAAATCCCACATAGTAAACAACAACAACACTAATGTGTCCACCCATTTGGGCAGTTTGGCGGAAAAGGAAAAGAAATCCAATAGAATTAATATAAATACAATTAATAATAATAGTAATTAGTATATGTAATTATTAACTAGGTAATGCAATTTACCTATCATGCAATTTATCTGGTATCTTAATTCTCCTAGGCTATAAGCATTCTACAGATATTAAAATAGAAATTAAATAAAATTGCATTATAGTTATAATAATAACACAATTTTGCGTTATAGTATAACATGATAAAAGCGACATTTTATTCTCTTTTAATCTGTGTATATTGTCCTGAGTTGTATGTCAATTAAGCAGCTATATAAATTGATTAAAGAAGAAATAAAACTATCAAACAATAAGAAAAGGTATTTGCATATATACAAACACAAGGTGGTCCTCAATTATGACCAGAATTGGGTCCAGAATTTCTCTTTCTAAACAAGGCAGTTGATAAGTGAGATAGGCCTGATTTTCATTATCTTTTTGCCACAGTTAAATACATCATGTAGTCATTTAAAGAATCTACCTTTTCCCCATTGACTTTGTATGTTGGAAGCCCCCTGGGGAGGTCATAAATGGTGATAATTGACCCTGGAATGCTGGAACTATTGTAAGTACATATTAATTGCCAAGTACTTGTATTTTGATCATATGGCTTCAGGGACTGCGATGGCTATAACTACAAAAAAAGTTGTAAGTCACTTTCTTCAGTGTTACTGTAAATTCAACAGTGAATTTACTGTTCATGAAATAAATGCCACACTTGGAATACCGCATTCAGTTTTGGTCGCCATGATGTAGAAAAGATGTGGAGACTCTAGAAAGAGTGCAGAGAAGAGCAACAAAGATGATTAGGGGACTGGAAACTAAAACATGAAGAACAGTTGCAGGAACTGGGTATGTCTAGTTTAATAGAAAGAAGTACTAGGGGAGACATGATAGCAGCGTTCCAATATCTCGGGGGTTGCCACAAAGAAGAGGGAGTCAAACTATTCTCCAAAGCACCTGAGAGAAGAACAAGAAGCAATGGATGGAAACTAATCAAGGAGAGAAGCAACTTAGAACTGATGAGAAATTTCTTGACACTTAGAACAATTAATCAGTGGAACAGCTTGCCTCCAGAAGTTGTGAATGCCTCAACACTGGAAGTCTTTAAGAAGATGTTGGAGAGCCACTTGTCTGAAATGGTATAGGGTTTCCTGACTAGGGGACTAGAAGACCTCCAACTCTGCTATTGTATATTGTAAATGGACTGAAGTTTGGGAGTACCTATATACAAATTGCGAGCTGTTGTTAAACAATTTGCTTGAAACTAAATAATAGCATAATTTGATAGTCAGTTTGGTGTACTAGTTCAAGTCGCTAGAGTAGAAATCCTAAATTGGGCCAATTAAAAAAACAAAACGCCTACCAACTCTAGTGTGCCAGTATGGTACATTACACTCCACAACTTCAATGAACAGAATGGATTCATTGCTCATATTAAGCAATAATGTGGCTTTTTTCAGTTTGGCTAAGCATGTTCCATTAACACAACCAATTTGTTTTGAAAGCCATGCTTTACTGCTCAGTGTATTATTTGAATTTTGTATGTTGCACTTATTCTAGAAATTGAGTTAAAGCAAGCTGTGGTTTAGTGCAGTGGTTCTCAACCTTCCCAATACCACGACCCGTTAATACAGTTCCTCATGTTGTGGTGACCCCCAACCATAAAATTATTTTATGTTTTCCGTATTTTTTTAAACATTTTATATTTTCCGATAGTCTTAGGCGACCCCTGTGAAAGGGCCTTTCGACCCCCAAAGGGGTCCCGACCCACAGGTTGAGAACCACTGGTTTATTGTGATGCGAGAGCCCAATTGAAATAATAATAATATAATATAATTAATATAATATAATATAATATAATATAATATAATATAATATAATATAATATAATATAATATAATATAATATAATATAATATAATATTATATTATATTATATTATATTATATTATATTATATTATATTATATTATTATATTATAATATATTATATTATATTATATTATATTATATTATATTATATTATATTATATTATATTATATTATATTATATTATATTATATTATATTATATTATATTATATTATATTATAATATACTATAGTATAGTATAGTATAATAATATAATAATAATAATATAATATAATATAATAATATAATATAATATAATAATATAATATAATATAATAATATAATATAATATAATATAATAATATAATATAATATAATATAATATAATATAATATAATATAATATAATATAATATAATAATATAATATAATAATATAATATAATATAATAATATAATATAATTAATATAATATAATAATATAATATAATATAATATAATATAATATAATATAATATAATATAATAATTATAATAATTATAATAATTATAATATAATATAATATAATATAATATAATATAATATAATATAATATAATATAATATAATAATATATTATAATATAATATAATAATATAATATAATATAATAATATAATATAATATAATATAATATAATATAATATAATATAATATAATATAATATAATAATATAATATAATATAATATAATATAATATAATATAATATAATATAATATAATATAATATAATATAATATAATATAATATAATAATATAATATAATAATATAATAATATAATATAATAATATAATAATATAATAATATAATAATATAATATAATAATATAATAATATAATAATATAATAATATAATAATATAATAATATAATAATATAATAATATAATAATATAATAATATAATAATATAATAATATAATAATATAATAATATAATATATTATTTTATTTTATTTTATTTGGACCCAAGTTCAATCACAGAGCTAAGTCTTCAAAACCTTACGGAAGGTCATCATGGACAGGACAAACTAATCTCCAAAATCCCCCAGAGGGCAGATGCTATGGCAGAAAGGACTCTCCTCCTGGGCCCTGTCAGCCAGCAGCCAAGACATGGAACTTGCCCCTCCTGATATGAATTGCTATCAGGTTTTTAATTATTTTTCCTTTATAGAATACTATATTTCAGTTTTCAAAATAGCACCCAGAACAAGTAAATAGGAGAGTTTTTGTAATCTTGCTTTAGTACAAATTAAATTAAACTTTTAAAATGTGACCTTCAAAGGAGAATTAAAAGACAATGATTATTATTATTTTTTTTTGCTGTTGTATCTCAGAACAGCTACAGCTTCTTTCTTTGCAGGAATATTCCAATTTAATGTCAACGGCACATGATTTGATTTTTGTCAGCCCCAACATTTTGCAAGCAGCAATGAGATTGTGAACACTGTATTTTTTATTAAGATTTTAAAAATAAATACAGCCTTTTAAAATATCAAGCGGGTGTTAGTTGAGATTTTGTGGATTTAGACAAGCTTAGGAAACCACTTCAGTAAGAAAATGTTTGCCTTGAAAATCTAATAGAAATTTTAATGACTCCCCAAAGCAATTCACTTGAAAAAAAAAGCTATTATAGGGTGTAATGAGGCTTTCCAGCAATTTTCTGAAAACATTTCTCTTTCACTACTCAGACAATATTGAAACTTCAACTAATTATTTAACAACACCCCAAAAGAAGCTTCTCATTAAGATTGTAACTATCTTTTAAGACCTTTTAGTTGAACATTCCATTACTACATAGGTTTCAGGTCTCTCTTTTTTTTTAAAAAAAAAGTGAGACTACAATTCAATAGATTTTTTTGAATGGTTTCCACCCAGAACACCAAGACTTTTTTTTCTTTTAGGAAGCATATCTTTCCATTCCACAGAAGAGGCTTTAGACAAGTTGTGATTCAAAAAAGTCAATTTTTGTTTAAAATTAAGATTCAAGCAGGATTTTTTCCCCCAGATAAATCTGAAAGTTTTCAAACTTGGTCCATTTTACCAGACTGTAAATATTTTAATGCAATGCATAAAATAGGAGCCCAACTGAAACCATACACTCAACTGTAGTTCCTTGAAAGTAGCAGTATCAAAAATAATATAACTTAAATGTAGCTGCATCCTCTGGGGGCTTTTTGCTTTCCAAGGACTTGACACAACACAAGATATCAAATATGCATACAATACTTTGTTGCAACACACACTTTCCCCAATGACACACTATTGGTCTGCATCAACTTCACTCTTCTAGGACTTTGCAAGGTGATGTTGCCAGGAGTGACTTCCCTGAGTGATGAAGATAGACAGGTCCCATTAAAGACATGATTTAATGGCAATGGTATATGATTGTCCTATTCATTGGAATGCATCATCATGTGCGTTTTCCCAACTCACCCCTGGAACCCAACTAAGTATAAATAGGCCCTGGCAATAATTTTTTCTTGCTATCTCTTCCTGATGTTATCTTTATGTCACCTCAGGCCATAAGTGAAAGGAGTTTAAATCTATTCCACTAGTAAAGTTGTGCGTTTCCTTTCCACTGACAGCATTCAAAGAACCCTGCAGAAGATATGAAGCTTGTTGTGTATTCTTGCCCATTATCAGTATAGTAGGTAAAATCAGACAGGGAATTCTTGGCTGTTTCAGGTTAATATGAATAATCTCCTAACACTTGACAACCTCATTCACCATCACTCTGTAATAGCCTCCCTAAAGGATCAGACATAGCAGTGCTGTGCTGGTGGTTCTTTTGATTTTTGCAAGAATTCATTTGTTCATTTGTTCATTCATCCAATTCCTGAGTTGCTTAACTCCAGAATCATTCCAGACAGCTTTACAAGGAAAAAAAACAGAGAAAAATGACATTATTTTTAACATTATTATGAGCCACAGTGGTGCAGTGGTTAGAATGCTGTACTGCAGGCTACTTCTGCTGAGTGCCAAGTTGCCTGCAGTTCAGCAATTCGATTGTCACCAGTCTCAAGGTTGACTCAGCCTTCCATCCTTCCGAGGTGGGTAAAATGAGGACTCAGATTGTTGGGGGCAATAAGCTGACTCTGTAAACCATTTAGAGAGGACTATAAAAGCACTGTGAAGCGATATATAAACTTAAGTGCTATTGCTATTATATACATTTGTTGCTTGGGAAAAAAAGAAAAAAAATCCACCCCACTATTCATCCCTTTAAAAGGGTCAATCTGTACAGTAACCCAAGCCTTGGGGTAAGAAAGAGATTTTAAAACTTTGCTTACATGTAGGTAGATGAGGGCCATATGGATCCCTATGAGGATGCTGTTTTAGAGAAAGTCATGGGAGACAGACAGTCTCTTAGAGCATGGATCCCTAGCCAGTGGACCATGGCTACCGGGTCGTGGTCTAATTGCCACTGGGCCACATGAGTGGCTGACCGGTGTGCATGTGCCTGTGTGCTGCCCAGCCCCACTCATGCAAGCATTGCTGCATTTGCACAAACCTTGTTACAGATGCACATGGCCCCACTTGTATGTGCCTCATTGTGCCTGTCCCTCCCACAAAATAATCCCCTCTTTTACCCCTCCCCCCTGTTCCAGGCACCAACCTGGAAAGGTTGGAGAACTCTGATACAGAGCTCTAAAGACATTAACCAGCATCTTGAATTGCACCTGGAAACTTACTTATAGAACTACATTGTTTTAAGCACTGGGGTACCCTAGGCCAGTGGTCGGTAAACCGTGGCTCGCAAGCCACATGTGGCTCTTTGACCCTTGAGTGTGGCTTTTGTACCACTGCTGCGCCACCTCATATTCCTTGTTTTCCAGCTGCAGCCACACTCCATGGAAAACATAGGCGTGTGCACGCCCCATGCAATTACAGCCTGGAGCACGACCAAAGCCCCTCTCCCAACTGGCCCTTCCTCCCTCAGTGGGCATCGGAGGGAAGCTTCTGCAGAAGCCTGGGTGAATGAGAACAAGCTGTGTGCCCACGCCCATGTTTCCTATGGCATGGAGCAGCGGCAAGTCTCTGCACAGCTGGCGATGACTCTGGAGGCTACCTGGGAAGACGAGAAATGCGATGAGGACCCCGCCCCCCGGATGGCCTCTGAAATCATTGCCAGCCGTGCAGAGCCTCACCACTGCTCCACGCGGTATTTTGTGGACAGAGGCAGGCAGACAGACAGACAGAGGCACAGAGAGAGAGAGAGACAGAAAGAGGGAGGGGGAAATCAGAGAGACTGACAGTCACACAGAGAGAGACAAAGAGAGAGACAGATGGGGGAAGGAGGGAGGGACAGACAGACAGAGACACACAGAGAGAGACACACAGAGTGAGTGATTAAATGAGTGAGTGAGTGAGAGACAGACACACACACATACACACACAGAGTGACAGAGAGAGAGGAAGGGAGGGGATAGAGGCAGAGATAGACAGAGAGAAAGACACACACACAGAGAGAGACAGAGAGACAGACACACAGAGAGAGAGAGAGACAGAAAAAGAGAAAGAGAAAGAAAGAAAGAAAAAGAGAGTGGAAGAGAGAGATAGAAAGAAAGAAAGAAAGAAAGAAAGAAAGAAAGAAAGAAAGAAAGAAAGAAAGAAAGAAAGAAAGAAAGAAAACAGAAAGAGAACTTATGACCACAATTGAGCCCAAAATTTTGGTTGCTAAGCAAGAGCATTGTTAAATGAGTTTCACCACATTTTCCAAGTTGGCCATGCCTGGTCACATGACCGCTGAGCTACTCCCACAAAACAGGTCACAGCTTCTTTTGGCTCTCAGAAGAAATTTCAATCATTATACTCTTGATATTTGGCTCTGTTGACTAATGAGTTTGCCGACCACTGCCCTAGGCAATGTTCATTTGTCAGTATACAGATATTTGTCTACCACACTCACATGTCTATCCATACAACAGGAACCTTTTATTATTTATTTTAATAAAGCACACTTTATTGTAAAGTAAATGGTAAATGAATTTAAGGAATTATTTAATTGGTTTAGCAGCAGTTAAAGCAGTAAACAAACAAGACAAACATATGGGTTTTGCCATTTTGTATCCCTTAGAGAATATTGGAAGCACTCAACTGCCAATAAATTTGAATGGAGATCTGTGGGAACGGAATAAAAGAATTAAGAGTGCTCAGAGAATAGTCTTGTAAATGCTTTAACTCTATGACCTTTATCAGTTAAATGCAAGACTGAAATGGCATAATGCTGAAATGATGGGACCAATTCTGCCCCCTTCCCCATTATCTCCCAACAGAACATTATCTCCCAATTGGAAGTTGCGCTTGTTACTGTTTAAGTGGTGCAGTGGAAAAAAAACAAACCATAAATAAAAGTGTTGCTTGGGATTCAATTCTCTTTGTGACTCAGTCTGATTTGGTTGGTTTCTTTATGGCCGAATGAGGAGAGACACAGGAAGTAGCCTAAAAATAAAAGACATGCTGCTAGATGCAATCCATTCCTGTCCCAGTGTTATGGTTGTTTCTGAAACCCGCAGCTGACACACTTAATGGAAGGACAGCAAAACCATAGGAATTAGCCAAACACTTTGCTTATCGCATACTGCTCAAACATAATCAGGACAGCAGCATTTAGCAGTGGCTCAGAACAGATGCAATAAAGGCAAGATAGGGATCAGCAGCGAAGCAGCAAATGTCACCCTGATAAGTTTTCTGTTCATGACATAAGAATGAGTGCATAGGACTTTAACGGTGGGCAAAGACCCTTAGGTGACACCTAGATGTCTAGTGTGATATTCAGAGATGTCTAGAGTGAAGGTTAGAAGGGTTAGAGTGCCACATGACAGCATGATGTTACTAGTTGAGTCACTGACAAAAGCACTGAATCCTGCAGGTGCCTCTTGCAGAGGTGGGTTGCTACCGGTTCGCACTGGCTCGGGCGAACTGGTAGTGGAAATGGCGACTTGGTCGCTGAACCGGTAGGAATGGTGGGCTCACCATGCCGGTTCCCCGGTTGCTGCGTCATTTTTTTTTTTTTTTTACATTTTTAATGTTCTGCACATGCACAGACCTATTTAAAGGCAATTGCACATGTGTGCTGAGTGCGTGCAAATCACATGCGCACTGAACTGGCAGTAATGCCAGCAGAAACCCACCTCTGCTCTGTTGCAAACAAACAAATCGCTTCCCAATGACAGTAGGATGGTTCATAAGAATATATTTTGTGGGCAGAATTATCTATAATAACAATATAAATATGAATAATAACATGACTCATATAATGGATGGTCATTCTTCATGAAACTCTTCACAGCTCCTTGGGTGCTCCCACAGATTTGGCAAGCTGCGTTCAGAAAATTGCCAGAGATAAAATAGATGGATTCATACTGCCAGTGGCAACAGGAAACCATTATTTTCAACCAGACCGCTATCTTATCCCTGGCAAGCAGGATTTCTGAGAAAAAAGGAAGCTGGGCTTCTTCCTCTTCCTCATAATCTGTCTAATCATGATACAGAATATGGGGGTAGTGTTTAAGGAAACATTGAAACATAGTATATGCATGCATACTAAGTGTTTGTGTAGTCGTCATGCTCCCATTAGCTAATGAATATGATATTGAACTAGAAACACCTTTCTGTGATTGTAGGTCTAACAGAGAAAACAGGTGCATTGGAAAAACAATAACTCAGCCTAAGAGAGAGAAGTGTGAGAAAGAGACTCAGAGCAATTCTTTATAGTATTAATTACTCTACCTATAGGTTGAGCTGGAGAATAAGCAAGAAAAATTTTCAGACCCATGGGCAATTTATTATATAAAATACACTAAATGTTCAAATTATTTTCTTCTAAACACTTTCTTGACATATTCATTTGACATATGATCTTGATCATTTCTACATACAGTAATATTTTATCTGAAAAATAAAATTAATAAAACATACTGGTGTTATAGAGTCCCCTTATGGGGGACTGATTTTAATATACTCTGTAGAGCTGGTGTAGTGGTTCACACATCAGGCTAGAAAACAGGAAACTATGAGTTCTAGACCCAGAGTAGGCACAAAGCCAACTAGGTGACCTTGGACCAATCCCTCTCTCTCCGCCCTAGGAAGGAGGCTCTGGTAAACCATTTCTGAAATCTTGCCAAGAAAACTGCAGGGACTAATCCGGGCAGTTGCCAAGAGCCATAAACACTCTCTCACACACAAACACACATTTATACATACACATGCATTTATTTTTCTGTCATACAAATTAATTTATGGCCTCATCTCTTGGCCCATTCAAGCAAACATATTTGACTCATCACTGATCTCCAAGTGCTCTCTGTTTAAATGTGTGTATCAAGTAGTAATTGAAATGAAATTCCTCTCAGCAGATGCTACTGTCACGGAAATTGTGAGAAGCATCCTAAATCAGTATTATTATGTAGGGACAATGCAACTTCCTCAGAAAATATCCAACATTTCTATTGCCCATGATTATGAAGTGATCACACTGTTCATGGAAAACAACAGCAGAGCACTTTACTGAGTTTGTATCATTTAGAATCAGCTGTCATTCTTCCCTGTGATCTTGTTGCTATGGCTTAATGCCTCCTTTCAAAATAACAGGACGACTCTAAGTGGTCTGTTGGTTTTGGAACTAAACACTATGCCTCATGTTGCTGCTGCATGAACATCTGCAAGTCTAATTTGCTTCTCTAGAGGTTGTCCTTCATTCTGTATTGCAGAATGTATTGTCCATTCATTCATTAGTATTGCAGAAATAGGAATGATGAGATATCATTGCTTGTTGCTATATATATTACTTAATAGCAATTCATCAATGAAAATTCCTAAACAGAGGCTGCTATGCGTTGCTCGATAGATTATATGGAGCAGAATGTAAGAGCATCTTTGCATTGTCCACCCCAAGATGCCATTGATATCGATAAACTATATTGTGGCTTGGTTGTTTATTTGGACTTTCTCTCTAGAGTTGATGTTTGGGCTGAGAATGTAAAAGTTTTCACAGGCCCCTATTCTGCTGCTGCTTGGGTTAACTTAAGTTCCTGGCTTTATGTTAGACCTTCAGATTCCCTTGCCAGTTGTGGCCACGATCGTGAACTTTGTTGAGGTAACTGCCAGGGCTCCTAATCATTGAAATAACTGAAAGCATTCTGAATCTCCATAGATTCTTGTCAGCACCCTGGGCTTTTGTATTGCACTGTTGGTACTCTGGGTGTATTTTAGCTTCTTGGGTTGGGTATTCCAGAATTCTTACTATTTGCCATAGAGCTGAGTTAGCTTGGCAGTGCTCTTGGCCTCCTTCTGCAGTTGCCAGTATCCTGGACCTCACTTCCATTCTGGGCACAATGAAGATGACTGCCAGCACCAGAGGAGGGTTTCTGCTGGTTCGGCCTGGATTGGGCCGAACCGGTAGTGGCGGCCGCAGGAAGATTCACCCACCCGTCCGGATGCTTCTGCGCATGCACATGAGCAAGAGCTCACACGAGCGAGTGAGTTCACAAAAAAAAGGGAAACCCACCACTGGCCAGCACCCTGGTCCTCTCTGCTATGTTGTTTCAATGTTCTTTCCTGCAACTGCCAATGCTGTCTGCTGTTCTGCTTCCCATTCCTAAGAGGTCCTTCAAGGGGGCGTGCATAAGCGCACCAGCGCGCCTACCGTCCCTGTCTTACTGTCCCCATTTATCTATATTTACTTCCTTTGTTCATGCTTATGTTCTTACATATATTTCTTATCTTGTACATGTTTGACAAACAAACGAACACATGAATAAATGGTTGTCATCCCTCCCACTGCAGTCATATCACTGCATTTTGGGTGCTTAGCATCCTCCTCTTCTGATTACTACCTCTTGCCAAATGCCCTGTGATCATATGATTGCCATTTGCAATCTTCTCTACCAGCTTCTTCAGAAAGTCAATGGGAAGGTTGAAAGTGGAGATCAGTTTCTTCAGTGCACCAAGGGATTTCCTCTCCCCTTTGTTCAGGGAAGGATATCCTCACACACATTGGAGCAACAGACCTCAAATGATGAGGGCACTGAGATTATAATATTTAATGAAATATTAATGCATAGGCAAAATCTCATCCAACACCACTGTTTAATCAGTCTTGTGTGCTTTGGGGGAAAAAAACGGTTGGGTTAATCTCCCCTCAGACAGCTCTGATATGATTTCAAGATCTACTCTGATAGAGAAATCCACATTGACAAGAACAAGCATGATAAGTGGAACAACATCTTGAGGGTTATCTAAGGTTACTTTGATTTTTTTTAGACTTTATGGATGTAGGCTGGGTTCCTGGATGTATGAGGCCATCTATTGATCCAGCAGTGTTGAATAACTTCAACCAGTGGTGGGTTCCTCCCGGATCGCACCGGATCGCGCGCGCTCCCTTTCAGCGCTCCACCTGGCTTGCGCGCTCCCTTTCAGCGCTCCACCTGGCTTGCGCGCTCCCTTTCAGCGCTCCACCTGGCTTGCGCGCTCCCTTCCGGCGCTGAAACCGGAAGTACAGTTTTGCCCGGCCCTGGCGAAGCAACGACGCCTGCCTGCGCTCCACCAGCTCGGCTGGGAACAGAGATGTTTCCTCAGCGGAGCGGAGCGCCTGAAAAGTCTTTTCAGGCGCTCCACTCCGCTGAGGAAACATCTCCGTTCCCAGCCGAGCTGGTGGAGCGCAGGCAGGCGTCGTTGCTTCGCCAGGGGCGGGGCAAAACTGTACTTCCGGTTTCAGCGCCGGAAGGGAGCGCGCAAGCCAGGTGGAGCGCTGAAAGGGAGCGCGCAAGCCAGGTGGAGCGCTGAAAGGGAGCGCGCGCGATCCGGTGCGATCCAGCAGGAACCCACCACTGACTTCAACTCAATTTTTTTTTCTTTCTGGGGAAAAAAAGCAATAAAATGCAGCTACAGGGAGACCTGGACGAAGTAGATTGTCTCTATTCTTCTCAGCTGGGCTTCAGATCCAGATATGGGACTGAAATTAATAAGCTAGGCTAGGCCAGGCCAGGCCAGAATGCAGAACAGAACAGAACACTTTACTGGCCAAGTGTGATTAGATAGACAAGGGATTTGTCTCCCAGTATACATACAAAGCAATCAAGTAATAATAATCATCATAATGATACCAATAAGGGAAAGTAATGGCACAAATGAGAAGGATAAAAGTAATACAGCCATACTACATGGGTCCTGTAATTATGCTTAGACATGACAGTAGTGTGGGAATTAGGTGTTCAGCAGAGTGAACACCTAATCCCAACAGTGACATGCAATTAGGTGAGGCAGGGGAAGCACAGCCTCACCACTGTCATCATGAAAAGAAAAAAAAATGTAAAAGGAAAAAGGTGAGAGCTGAGGTCAGACTGAGCTAGTTGCTGCCTGAGCCTGCCTCACCTTGGATGACTGCTTAACTGTTTAAAAAAGCCTCTAAAAAGCACCCTCTACGATGAGGCAGAAGAACTGTGTGCCGCTCCTACGTCAGAAATTTTTAGGCTTTTAACCCTTAAGTTAAGCAAGGGTTAAAAGCCTAAAAATTCCTGATGTAGGGGAGGCACCCAGTTCTCCTGCCTCATAGTAGAGGGCGCTCATTTGGGCGGGGCTTCTTCAGAGAAGCTTTGGGTGTGTGTGTGTGTTTGTTTGACAGAGAGTTTGTTTGAGTGAGAGAGGGAAGGGGGTAGGAGAGGCAGGGAGGGCAGCACGCCTTACCCAGCTGGAGGGGTGTTGCCTCTGGCTCCAGTCCAGCCTGCGGCGCTTGCAGCCCCCGCCAATTCCTCCAGGGACTCCCAGGCTCGGTGCTGGAGAGCCACTGCGAGAGAGGCCAGCCAGGTTGCCCGGGCAGCAGCAGAGGTTCCCTTTGTTCTTTCGGGTGGGGGAAGTGGGGTGGGGGAGAGGCTTCCTCTGCTCCATCCGCACCCCACCTGTGCTGCCCTCGTCCAACAAGCGCGCTCCAGATGCCGCGCAGCTCTGGCGGGCGGTGCCGTGGCCAAATCCTGGGGCGGAGGGTGGCAGGGAGGTTTCTTCACAGGGTGGCTGGCCTCCCCCGAGCTGGACCGGCCTTGGTTCACCCCGACCGGAGGGCTCTGATGCCGAGGGCGCAGTCAAGAGAGCCGGGCCAGCGCCGCTTGGCTCTTCTCTGCGGAGCGAAATGCGGGTGGTGGCAGGTGGATACTCAAAGCCCTGGGAGCCCTTCCGCCGAGCACGGCACTCCCTCACAGCTCCTGTCGCCCCGTCTGGCAGGCGCTGGTGGCCCAGGAAGCAGCTGAGCTGGCGAGTCCTGGCTGGCAGTTTGGCTTCTGGAGTGGGTGGTGCGGGTGCCGGTGGGCTCCTCCGGGCTCCCACCTTCCCAAAGTGCATCCCTGTTTTTGCAGAAAGCAAAAGAATGGAGAAGAAATGGGGAAGCTTCGGGTGTGAAATGAGACAGTGGAAGAGAGTTTTGCCCTTTGCTGGTGAACGTGGCCGCATTTCACACCCGAAGCTTCCCCATTTCTTCTCCATTCTTTTGCTGTCTGGAAAAACAGGGACGTGCTTTGGGAAGGCGGGAGCCCAGAGGAGCTCACTGGCACCCGCACTGCCTGCTCTGGAGCTGAACTTGCACCCATCCTGGAGGGATCCTACCCCGGGCTGACTTTCAGAGAGGTGAAAGGCTCTTTCCTTAGGCGGGCATCTTTTCCAATGAAACAGATCGAGACAGAAATATCATTTTATTACATTTGAACATTCTGACTAAAATGGATTCTCTCATTCAAAGAGGGAACCCAAAGACCATCTTTCCATCCTTTTATCAAAGAAAATGCAAGAGAAAAGCTGATTGGACAGGGCAAAAATAACTCCTCCTTTGCACTGTAAATCAGCTACATGGAATTAAACACTACAATCCAACTTCTCTCTCTCTGTGTGTGTGTGTGTGTGTGTGTGTGTGTTTGAGAGTGGGGAGAAGGAGGGAGAGAGGGAGGAAGGAGGGGAAGGGAGAAGAAAAATAAAAAGAAAGAAGGAAAACAAATGCTGTCGCTTTAAATCAGAACTGAGCATGCCTGGCTGTGGAATTCTGGGAATTGAAGTCTATAAGTCTAAAAAAATTGCTGCCTCACTAGCCATAAACCTCACCGCATGTCACTGAATCCCAAAGATGTTTTTCAAAAGGCAACTGGACTTCCAGAACTGAAGAAGCTTCTTGGATGACAAGTGAAACATTTTCAAGGAAAAAAACAAGAAAGTCCATTTGCCTTTTGAAAAGCACTTTTGGGACAACCATGACCTAGATGATTGAGAATTTCCATAAATGATTGAAACTACATTGTTCATTCTCAGGGATAATCTCTGATGCTAATGGATCTCCCAATGATATTTTATACAATTGCTCCTAGTAACTTTTGAGACTTCTTGCAATAATTGGGGGTTGTATTTTTAGTGTTTTAGTGTTTCGGCTTCTATTTGAATAGACACCTCCAACTCAGTGGTGGGATCCTGCCGGTTTAACAACTGGTTCAGTGATTGTGTGCTATGTGCGTGTGCTCAGTTTTACCAAAACTTATCTTCCACGTTACTTCTTGGGGAGTAACACAGCTGAGGTGCGGCAATCTGCTCTGCCGTGCTAATCAGCTGAGAGGATATAGGTAAGTAAAGTGTAAGGGCGGGTAGGCCAACCTGATCATTGTAGCAAACCAGTTCGCTCTCAGCTGATCATTGGAGCTACTGGGTTGCCTGAGCCGGTACAATCCGGCTGAATCCCACCCCTGCTCCAACTGATGGTAATGCAGTTCCTGGCCACTCCTGCATGAGGTTTGGTTCTTAGTTCCATGTTGTTTAACTTCTACATGAAATTGATGGATTATGTCTTTTATTGATTTAGGATGAGGTATAATTAATATGTTCTCAATACCAGTTATGCTGTATTACCCTATGCTGGATAAATGCTACTACAGATGAACTTATTCAGCATCGGGAGACAATAAAGAATTAGATGGAAGAAAATGAACTGAACAAGATGAAGTTCCTCTTGGTCTAGAAACCATTAGGTTTCATCAGGGTCCCTACCCAGAAGGAGCAGGTCCACGACTCAGAAGAAGTCCTGAATTCATAACTTTTGCTTCAGCATCAATTGAGACCAGCACCAGAGTCAGTTACTTCACTTTTCAACTATTTCTTTGGAATGACAGACCCTAATAAAGTCACTCATGTCTGCATTATCTTGAGCTTGGATGATTGCAACACTATCATCTGTGGTTGCGATTGTAAACTATTGGCATAGTAGCATAGAATGTGGCAACATACATGTTGACGGATAATTGCTGCTTCAGCTCTGCTACACCTTTATCGTTGGGAATGCATTGGCTGCCAGTCTGTTGTTGAGTACAAAGTGCTGGATTTGACTTATGGCTTGGATCCATATTACCATACTAGCTTTATGTCAAGATATTCTTGGCTGTAGCTAAACAAGGCCATGCTTCCACTGATTGCATAGCAAGCAGAGACATCTGTAGGATCAAAGGTTTTTGGCAAAAGCACAAACAACAAAAGCAGTGCCATTGTAATGCAAGACCTAACCTTTTCATACATTCTTGCATAATCACAGTGCATGTAACCGCAAAGGCAGAATGTGCATTGACACAGTGCAATGGTACTTTCATCATTTTTCCTGCTTGACCCTCTGACATCAAAATCATTTGTTGCTGTCCTTATCACTTTAAAGTTTTTAAAGATTTTTAAAAAGGGCAAGCCACTTTCTAAGTCCTTACCATCAAGCTTAAGCACCCTCAGAGCACCAGAACACACATTACTTTCTTATTAACAAGCAAATACGAAAGAAATCTTTCCATGTCATGATTTTTTTTTGAAAAAGACCAATATAATTACAGAGAAACATTGTTATAATGGGTAATTTATTTCAATACTGTGACCTTGTTTTCTGTTTTTAGAACACTTTGACTAGTCCTGATTTGTTGTCATTCTCTGAGTGCTTAATGGGCATAGAATCCCAATAATAGGTTGGTTGCAATTTGTGTTCACATTATAATTAATTGTTTCATTACTGCCTGAGTCATTATTTTAGTTGTGTGGCATTATTTCTTAGTTTGAATGAATGGAATTGTAATATAGAAATAAAAGAGTGCAGTCAATGAACATTTCCAACTGTCTTCCCTATATATTTGGGGGTATTTAAAATCAATATCCAAAATGGTTAAGAGATGTGCCAATATGTCTGTTTCTAGATGGAATTTTCTTTTCTTTTCAATCTTTGAATATTCTTGGATTAAGGCAGTAGTTTTCATGATTTCCCCCCATCTCACATTACTTGTCAAAAAATTTGAGAACTGCAATAGAATTTAAACAACTTTTTAATCTTTGGGTATCCAAAGCTCAATAAAGAATTTTAAAAATCTTCCACAAAAAAAAAAGTGATAGTAGAAACCTACATTAAAGTAAAGAATGGAAATAAACTATTAAAAGTCAGTCTCAAAGGCAAAGTAGTTTAGTGACAGTTATTACAAAGAAAAATGTCAGGTGAACAAGTATTTCTTTAGTAGATATTTTAAATGTAATGGCATTGGGAAATGGGTAGAGCAACCATCAATCAATCAAGTTTCCCATTGGAAAGAGTTTGATGCCTTGGGAGATGCCACTGAAAAGAGCATGTTCTGAAAACACTATACTTCTAGCCAGTCCTACCAATGGGATTATGAGCAACTCCAAGATCTTGGAAACTCATGTGTTATGTTGGCATTCAAAATTTGCTCCTTTCATAAGCTAAATAAGCCATAGGGTAGGTGTGTGGATAAGCAGGAAAGCACTAACAGATCTCACTGATAAATCATCACACAGTCAATGTTGTGGTCTTCGAATGTTGTGGCTTATAACTTTTATTATTATTAATCATGTCTGCTTTCAGCCATAGATATTTGTTGGTTCCTCATATAACCATGCCTTTATCCATATTGTACTGACTTTATGCTACATCTTGTTGATTAGGAATAAGTTAACAGAAGATAGTTTAGAGTCTCATAGCACAAAGTGCTCAGAGGACCTGGAGAAGCAACAGGGGAAAGTCTTAACACATCTAGGAAGAAGAAGAGTGGAAATGAGGTGATAGATGGCAGGTTAGATACACTTAGACATCTCTAGAATTTGTTGAAGATGGCATGTTAGTTTTAATCTGGAGAAGGGATGTCTTGTGATCCTAAAATGAAGGCCAGTTCATTTTACTAAGATGGAAATTGCCAATAAGTTCTATAACCTCTCTTCTTAACACCACATGGAGTAATTTTACTATGTAACCATACAGTGAGATGTAAACATGCATGAATACACACATATTTTAAGTTCAAATAATAACTTGCAAAGATATGCACGTGTGGAATGGCTTCAAGCTAACTGTTAGCTGAAAAAAAAAACTATTGTTTCCTGTACTTTTACAGCATGGGAACTCCTTTGTGGAATGTAAAGGGATGAAGGGGATATAAAGCTTTTACATAGTTGGAAACTGGAAACTGGGAAACCAAAGCTGCTTTACATCCACTTTTAAGGTAAAAGAAAAAAAGCTGGAATAATGTGTGATACTGTCAGTTTGAATCCCTTTTAATACTGGGTATACACCAGGGGTGGGTTTCAGCCGATTCTAACCAGTACGGTAGAACCTGTTTGTGAAATTTAGCATATCTTTTGGAACCCGTTCTTCTGGTGGCACAGTACCAGAATGCTCCCTCTGCCCCCCTCGCTCGCTCCCCCTCCCATCCAGTTGCCGCTCACTCACTCCCCGTCTGTCCGCACCATGCTTTCCCTGCGTGCCGCTCACTGATTGGCTGGCTCACCAATCACTCTGGGAGGGGTGCTTTCTCGCACACCTTCTTTCTTTCTCTGAAGGCGTGCTAGAAAGCCCCCCCCCCCCATTGCCCAAACGTGTGAAAGAAGGAAGCTGCAGGCTCATTTTCCTCGGCTACACAACCTCCTTTCGTTCTCTCTCTCCCTACTTCACTAGTTCGGGCAGCAGAGAACGAAAGGAGGTCGCATAGCTGAGGCAAAGGAGCCTGCAACCTCCTTCATTCCCTCCTTCCCTCAGTGCCCACCAAAGCGCTCGGCTGCCATTGCTTTCACCACACCCCTTCTGCGTGCCCGGCCTCCAGACTGAGTGGTAGCAAGTGATGGTGCCGTGAATTGGGAGTACATGCGATTGGCACAAGGGCCGTGTTGAAGACTGTTTATTACTGGCTAAGAATAATTGAGATGGAGGAAGGGAGGTTAGTAAAGATAGCGCTAATGGAGCAGATTAGCTCAAGTAATAAAAATAATTGGCTATCAAGAATTTTGAAGCAGGTATCAAGTTTTGGTATTCCTTTAAACTGGCAGCAGCATGATCTTACGTAAATCAGATCTTGGATTGCACAGAGATTCATGGACATAAGTGCACAATCAGACATTGCACAAGTGACAGCAGCAAAAGTTTTCCCCTGGCTATAAGTAGACAAACAAATTTTTAAAATAGAAAAATACTTAACTTCGCCTTTATCTCCTGTCATAAAGAGATTTTTTTCCAAATTGAGATTGGACCAACTGTAAACAAACATGCTTTGGGGCAGGTATAAGGGAATCCCTGCAAGTGAAATAGTCTGTTTATGTGGGACGGGGGAAGTTGAAACAATATCCCACGTAATTTTTGACTGCCCCCTGTACTCAGAGTTGAGGGAATACCAGTTGGGTAGGATTTTTTACACCAGCACTCCTAAATCCAAAGAGCGCTTTTTGCAACATTGTTTGTTAGCAGTGACATGTGGTGAGGTTTATGGCTGGTGAGGCTGGTGACATCATCAGGAAGGCGGGGAATGGGACCACGTGTGCAGGAGGCTGAGGCAGCCTCAGCCTCCTGCACACCTGGTCCCATTCCCCGCCTTCCTGAGTCAACATGAAGGGGACCGTGGAGCGCGCGCCCCGGGACCACGGAGCACATTCCTGCAAGCCGGAGGTGTGAGTGCGAGTGCGAGCCGGCGGAGCGTGGTCCGCGGTCCCCTTCATGTTGACTCAGGAAGGCAGGGAATCAGACTACTTGTGACTTTTCCCTTTTTATTCTTTTCATGATGAGAACGGTGAGGCTCTGCCTCCCCTGCCTCCCCTGACCGCACATCCCTGTTTGTTAGGTACTAATTTGCAGTTGGTGAAATGGATTGCCAAATTTACTGTAAAGTTGATGGAAACAAGGACAAAGTTGGTGCAGCAGAATGCGGTAGATTGTAGGAAAGACCACTTGATGGAGTAGACGTAGGAGTGACATTGTAATATAATTTTAAGCATATTTAATTTGTAATTTAAATTATTGCACTCTATTCTGATTATATTTTAAATTGTATTTTATTCCATTTACATTTTAAATTGTGGTTTATTTCAATCTCATTTTAAACTGTAGTTTTTGTCTCTGGAACTTAGTACTCTGATATGGCCCAAGGGCTAATTCATAAAGATTGATTGATTGATTAACTGCCGAATGCTGCAAAAAAACCATAAATGCAGGCCAATTGTTGAGTGTTTCAAATATGATTGGAACACTCAACAAGGTGACCACAGTATGTGTGTGTCTGTGTGTGTGAGTGTGAGTGACAGACAGACAGAAACAGAAAGACAGACAGACAGAGAGAGGCACACAGAGAGATAAAGAGATACAGAGAGGAGGAGGCAGGGATGGAAAGACAGACAGACAGAGAGAGAGACACACACACAGAGAAACACACAGAGTGAGTGATTAAATGAATGAGTGAGACACACACACACACACACACACACACACACAGAGTGACAGAGAGAGAGGGAGAGAGGGGAGAGAGACAGAGAGAGACACAACAGAGAGAGACACACACACATACAGAGTGACAGAGATGGGAGGGAAGATAGATAGATAGATAGATAGATAGAGAGAGAGAGAGAGAGAGAGAGAGAGAGAGACAGACAGACAGACAGACAGACACACATAGAGAGAATGACAGAGAGAGAGACAAAGAGGAAGGGAGGGAGAGAGAGAGAAAGAAAAAGTGAGAGAAAGAGAAAGAAAGAAGAAAGAAAGAAAGAAAGAAAGAAAGAAAGAAAGAAAGAAAGAAAGAAAAAGAAAAAGAACTTATGACCACAATTGAGCCCAAAATTTTGGTTGCTAAGGAAGAGTGTCATTAAGTGAGTTTCACCACATTTTCCAAGTTGGCCATGCCCACCCAGTCACGGGACCGCCAAGCCACTCCCCCAAAACAGGCCATACCTACAGAAGAAGTTCTAAAAAATTTTGAAACCCACCACTGGTATACACCCTATGACAAGACTTTGAGGACTGATGGTTGAAATTCTGGAGTTCTTAGCATTTTGCCTATGCGCATGTATGCATTTACTTCTGTATGCTCAGAACTCCCTACATATTGCCCATGTGATATGAATAAACATGGGCTAAATGAAAAGCAGCTCAACTACTGTATTAATATGGAGCCCTCTTTAATAGTGATCTACCTGTCTCTCCTATTTCATAACCTTTCTCCTTTGTTGCCGGAACAGAGTTAGCCAGAGAGCAGGTATCTGTCTCTAGATGTGTGTATGTGTGTGTGTTTGTGTGTATGCATGCAATAGGCGCTGGGTGTGCACCATGGGCACGCGCGCTGCGCTTGCATGAGCACCTACCACCTGCGACGCTCCAGCTGCTTGGCGGAGCATTGCGCAGGCACCATACGCTGCACGCGCATGCACAGATGGCCCGTTTCCTTCAAATACAGGTAAGGAACAAGGGCAGACAGGCGGGCCTTCCCAAGTACCGTTCTGGTACTGTGGCTGCTTCTGGCAGGCACCGGTACGTGAGTACCAGAGCGGACTGCCTGCAACCCACCACTGGTGTGTGCACATGCATATAAACGTGCAATTTCCTTGCTGGCAGGTAATGACATCTATTTGCTGACCTTCTGCATTTTCTCACATCTTCTTCTATCCTTCGCTGTAAAAAAAAGTATCGTTTAAGAGAAAACAATCCATAAATGAAAGCCTTTTAACTGAAAATAAAATAAATAGGCTTGAATCTTGCTCAGTGGTACAATCCTCCTATCTTTCAATAGTTGTCTGAAAGCAGTTTCAACCCTTTCCTTCTCTATTTCTGCAATGAGCTGACATTAGGTTGGATTTTAAGACTTCTAGCCCAAGATGTTACTGCATAAAAACAAGTCCAATTACCATATCTCCACCTTGGGGAGTCATGAGTTGCAAAGGCCTGCAGTGGACTTGTAGACTGCTATTTCTGACAGGAATCCTCCAGCACTCCAGGATGACAAGTCAGATAATTCAGTGACTGTTCAATTGATCCTTAAAAAATGGGCCCTAAAAATGGACTGCCACAGTTTACTAGAAAGGTATACGAAATACTAAAGTTCATCAGGTGAAGCTTTAGCAGCATAAGGAAATTTCAGATGCCTCTGTGTTTTATTCTTTTGAGGTATGAAGATACTAAATGTATAGCAGTTTTGTCAAAGAAATATGCTGATAGATACTTTAGAGTCATCAATTATTTTTATCACATTAATAATGGATCTGTGCTACTCTCAGTCATGTGAAATGCATCTTCAATCGGAGAAAATGTTCAGGTATTTATTTTTCCCTTTTATGCGGAAACAAAAATATCTGAGAGAAAAAACGCACTCAAATCTTACTGATGTAAATTATTTGTATGCTGCCTTTATTATTTTTACAAATAACTCCAGGGGGCAAACATATTCAACACTTCTTTCGCCTCCTCTTTGCCCCACAACAACAATTCTGTGAGGTATGTTGGGCTGAGAGAGAGAGCGTGACTGCCCTAAAGTCACCCAGCTGCCTTTCAGGGCTAAGGTGGGACTTGAACTCAGGATCTGCTACTTTCTAACCTGGTGCCTTAACTCCAAACTGGTCCCAGGGCTAAATTACAGGTAGTCCTCGACATACAGCTACAAAGACCAAAATTTCTATTGTCAAGTGAGACAATTGTTAATGAATTTTGCTCGATTTTACGACTTTTCTTGCCACATTTGTTAAGTGAATCACTGCAGTTGTTAACTTAGTAACATGGCTGTTAAGTTGACTTTGCTTGTCAGAAGGTTACAAAAGGTGATCACATGATTCCGGAACACTGCAACCGTCATAAATATAAACCAGTTGCCAAGTATCTGAATTTTGATTATGGGACCATAGTGATGCTGCAATGGTTGTAAGTATGAAAACTGGTCATAAGTCACTTTTGTAACTTCAAACAGCCACTAAATGAACTATTGCAAGTCGAGGACTACCTGTATCAGCAAAGCAATAAGAAAGTTCTGTACTTTTCAGAGTATAAGACACACCTTTTTCCCTCAAAAAAGAGGATGAAATCTGGGTGCATCTTATACACTGAATACACCATTTTTGGCCTCCTGAAACCCCGCCCCTTTGCAAAAATGGCTGTACATAGCCTTTAGGAGACTTCCAGAGTGCTCCTGGGGGTTGGGGAGGGCAGAAAGGAGCAAAAAATAGGCCATTTTTTTGCTTGTTTTTGCCCCCTCCCAGCTCCCAGGAGCATTCAAAAAGCCTCCTAAAGGCTATGCATGCCCTTTGTTTGACAAAAAAAACAGGCTGTCTTTGTGAAAAATGGGCCATTTGTTTTGCTCATTTTTGTTTCCCCCAGCTCCTAGGAGCCTCCTAAAGGCTATGCATGACCCCCCCCTTTTTTTTTTACCAAAAATGGGCCCGTTTTCACAAAAAATGGGCAGTTTTTGAGAGGTCTGCAGAGTGCAAAAACTTTTTTAATTCGCCTCTTCAAAATCCTGGTGCGTCTTATACTTCGGTGTGTCTTATACTCTGAAAAATCTGGTATATTTGGTTTTCTGATTCTCTTATCAGTTCTGTTCCACATCAATAGAACGATATATCTATTGTAGTATAAGCAGCTTCTGAATGTGGATTCAGAATAGGTTTGATTTTTCTTTTAAACTCCCGTTGTTCAAATGCACGAATGCATGCTGTGTGTGCAAACATAAAACAGATATATTGCAATACTTGAATATTGTTCATTTCAAATTCTTAATATGTGCTTTATGTTGGAAATGAGAACTCTTTCACTAAGGAAGCATATATATTGCTTCCATATATATATTTCTTTTGAATGAAAGACATGTGTCGCATGCCCAACCTTTCTGCATAACGCATCTTATTTTGGAGGCTTACGTGGAAAGCTGCTTTAAATACTTCTTGCGCTTTGGTCCTTTGGATTGTTTTCAATGGAAGTTTCTAAAACCCTTTACCAAAGTAAGTGCCTTGGTAGCAAGTGAAATGGGATCCACCAAGATTGGCTGCCATTGCTCTTCACAGATATTTTGACAGAAACTAGTCCTACTGGAATTACACAAAGTAATGAAGCGTGTGCTAGTGGGCTGCCTATCACAATTACAGGCATGGATGTGTGTGAAATTATTCAAAATGTTTCAGCGTCCTATGAATAAATATGAATCACCGGCAGCAGATATTGGTGATTATGTAAATACTAGAAACTGCCTTTCATCTTGAGCCAAATCAGAAGAGGCTATAGGTGTCCTGCCTTTGCCTTTATGATACCCAAAGTATAATCAAGATGGACAGACTTTTCTTATTCCTTTTACAAGCCCCCTGCTTCTAATCTAAGCTCACAGCCAGATGGCAACATTATTGTATGTTGAATAATGTTTCTAAATGGGAAGAAGCAAGTGTCTGCCGTGCTAGGATAATAAGTAAAAATTGGCAGAATTCTGAGCATTGATTTACAATAATAGCAAAATTTTCATCTTAAGCAGCCAGCTATTACGTCAAGAATTATTTTGTTCGTTCCAATTATCAGTGCTTGCTGACCAGATCATTATAGAAGCCCAGAAAGTTCTCCAGGTTCTTAGCCAACCAAATCAGCAAAAATAACATCAGGGAACTCTGCAGAAGAGCCCACAGGCTTAGAGGATGTTTGCAACATTTCTGCCAAGTTCTGCCACATTAAGGTAAAGGTTTCCCTCGCACATATGTGCTAGTCGTTTCTGACTCCAGGGGGCGGTGCTCGTCTCCATTTCAAAGCCGAAGAGCCAGCACTGTCTGAAGATGTCTCCGTGGTCATGGGGCTGGCATGACTAAACACCAAAGGTACACGGAACACTGTTACCTTCCCACCAAAGGTCAGATATTGGAGGGCAAATGTTTGTAGCATTGAGTTGTTGCACTTGTCGAAAGAGAGCTTATTTGAGTCCAACGGGTTTCTGCTGAGTTATGCCAGTATGAAGAACACACTGGAGGGGAAGGAAATAGTGCACTTATACAGGCTTCTAATCATTTTGCACCGATGAATTCCACGATAGGCTCAGGATTCAGCAGCTTTTATTTGCATTTTGAGATATACTGTATTGCAAGAATTACTTTGAATGGAAATTGTGTTCCTTGCAGCTGAGCTATTTTTGAAGTTGTTCTGAACATTTCTGTTAGTGCAAAATGCAACTTTCCGAATGTTTCTGGGTGGGAGAAATGTAACATATGCATTAAAAGGCTTAACACAGTGGGGAATCAAATTATTTGAAGGCCTTACCATTTAACATCAGGAATGGGATGCTATTTGAAATACCATCTTTTAAGAAATCTTAAATAGTTGTTTATTCATGTAACCCTCTCCTTAAAGGATTAATTAGAAATTAATTAAATTAAAGAAATCTTATGCACTTGCATGTATGTGTTTAAATTGGTTGATTGATTAACTCTTAGTTTTATTAAGCTTGTTGTGATGTTGATGTTGAGGATGATGATGATAATGGTAGTGATGACAATATGGGATTTTGTTTTTTTAACATGCATTGATAGAATTTTCTTCTAAAAGACATCCTACAAATCGGATAGGAAAGTACTGTAGGTAGATCTGTCTTCAGTAGTGATGTGTAGTCAGGGGAGGCAGGGGAGGCAGAGCCTCACCGCTCTCATCATGAAAATAAAAAAAAATATTCCGGGAAGCCACGAAAGTGGCTGGGAGAGGCGCGTGGCTTGGTTTAGCCTCCCTGGACATCGCAGCAGCAGCCCCAAGTGCGCCAATCTCACCATTTTTTGCATCGGGCGAGCCCGGGATCCTTGCAAGGGGAATGGGACCACATGTGCAGGAGGCTCCTCAGCGCCAGCTCAGATCAGTGCAGCCGCGGTCCCCTTCATGTTGGCTCAGGAAGGAGGGGAATGGGACCATGTGTGCAGAGGAAGGAGACCGTGGCTCGCACTGATCTGAGGCTGTGCGCTGAGGAGCCTCCTGCACATGTGGTCCCATTCCCCTTGCAAGGATCCCGGGCTCGCCCGATGCAAAAAATGCCTAGGTAACACCATCAGTGCTACAAGGGAGTGGGGAGGGGGAAGGAGGAGAAAGGAGAAGTTTCTCTTCTTAGAAATGTCTTCTCAGTGGAGCTGTGGCAGCCTGCCTGTCCATTTCTGACATTTCTGAGAAGAGAAACTTCTCTGGTCGGGCTGCGCCTGTGCGATCGGAACAACCACGCGGTTTGATGACGTCACCAGCCTCACCATCCATAAACCTCACCGCACATCACTGGTCTTCAGGGCTTTCTTTCAGTGAAGAAAAACATATGGATTTTATATATATATTAGTAGCTTTATGTCAACAGAAGGCACCTGTCTTCAGGATAGGTACCTAAATGTCACTAGACTGTACTTTCTGCCTAGGCCCACTGCCCTGCACCCATTTAGAAGCTATTTTCGAGGACTAGTATGCGATATATGAAAGCCAGAGTTGGAAGGAGATAGTCTTCCAGTGGGCACATAGTGCTTTCTTTTTTTAGACATAGCACCAGTGGTGGGTTCCTACCAGTTCAGATGCCCTCTTAGCAAACTGGTAGTAAACCAGTTAGGAACCCACAACTGTATAGCACACATTTTAATTATTTGTTTAAATATATATAATATAGTTGTATCTCTTGCCAAAACAGTGTGTATGATCCATAGGCTTGCTGCATCACAGAAATGCCATAACCAGCGGAAATTTACAAAGTGCCTTGAATGATTTGAAAGATATTTTCCTCAAAGCTTAGTTTAGAGATCAGCATTTTATGGACAGCAGACCTAAGCAGAAAGTTATTTTTCATAGCTCTTATAAAGATTTACCCTTGATAATGGACAAAAGTGTTTAAACAGCATTAGGAAAACATTCTGACACAGAATCGCTGTGCACGTAGCATTTTTCAATTCACCATCTTTTAAAGATGCTTCTACAGTGCCACCAACTAGGTTCAATTCAATGGAATTCAACTGGTTTAAAACGCTATATGGATAATTCTTGGCACCGGCACATTTATTTATTCATTTGATTTAGATGGCACCTGACTCCAGACCTACTACGGATGGTTCACAATACAATGAACAAGATAAAAATAGAATATACTGTAAACAAAAAACAAAAACAAAATATATATTAAAAAACCTCCAACAAGGTGGTAAAACTGGCCGATACCACACACACACACAACCACATACACACCCTCAGGATTGAACTCCTGGCAGTGGGAATCAGAGTTAGCCTGCAACACTGCATTCTAACCACTGTGTTACCACAGCTCCTCAAGGCCTAGGAGACTAATTAGGTATTTAAGGCCTTCTGAAATGCCATAAGGACAGGATCTCCTCATTCCAGAGGGCAGGAATTCAGGGATCACTAATAGTTATGCTTTGTACTGACATACTGATTTCATTTTTTTTCTTGGTCCTATTATTTTTGGAGAATATTCCATATTTGCTACTGAACATCCAGGTTTGTACCTCTCTCTCCTTCAGTCTTTTGCTATTGTAACTCCCATGCAAAATCAACATCACCTCTGGATAAGTATAAAAACGTCCCCCAAAACATGCAAAAAGTGTCTTGGACTTATGTTGACATCCTAATAACAGGCACCCCATGGTGGAAGGTAGAAAACAGGATTGTGTGGAACACTGTTACTTTAAATGGAATCAATAAGAAAACACAGCATGGTTCATTCCCGATTTTTGATGTTTTCAACTTGTCTTTGTGGATGTGGTTCTCCGTCTGTTCGTGCGATTGTCTGGGAGATCAATTGCATGGAGAAAGCTTTTACTCGGTGTTTACTAGAAACAGCTGCAGCCCTGTATTGAGCTGGACATTTGTTCTATTATCTGTAGGATCTTGAAGTGTATCTTTATAATTTATGGCTTTCATTCTGAAAATTTTTACTGCAACAGGCAGGAAAAATAGGAAGTCTCTGGACAAAAGCTCTCTGCAAGAGAGAGTTAAAGGAAGCAGGTGATATGTAAGGACAGTAGCTACAGAAAGTTGTATCTTATCCCCCTTTTTAAATTCCAAGAACATTTTAACTAATAAGAAATGGCATCCCTGTGGTGACACAACAGAACTTGACTTTTCAAGTTAAAGGAGCAATCACTGCATCACTCTAACTCCTGTATGTATTGGGTAATTTCTGCTTAGGCAAGAGATTGAACAATGTAATATTAATTAGTTTTTGAATGATGTGGGTTATCTACATCCATTTCATTATGGCTTCATGACTGGTTTAAAGACAGGGACAGGCTTGACCTCCTTTGTGGATGTTCTCCTCTAGGAAATGAACCTGCTGTTGATTCCATTGGACTCATATATAACCTCTGAGGCCATTAATCATAATTACTTTCTGAATCACCATCCATCTAATTGCCTCATAATAGCATTGTGACATATGTTCTTTACTTATGAAAACTTCTGGCATGGTGTCTCACCTATATGGGTGAACTGATACAAGCAATATTTGCTTCATGTATTTATTAGCTGTATAACGTGTAGATAGCCTTTGAAAATATTCAGAAAATTTAGCCTGTTCAGAATTTTGAAGGCAGACTATTAATTATATGGTATTGTTTTCTATGGGAGCCAATTTGGTGCAGTGGTTAAGATCATAGGTTAGAAACTAGGATAGCATGATTTCTAGTCCCACTTTAGGCACAAACCTATTGGGTCACTCTCTCTCATTGTCTAGAAAGAAGATAGTGGCAAACCATATCTATTTATTATTTATCTATTAAATATATATGCTGCCAATTTCCCTAATAGGGTGACTCTGAGTGACTGAAATTTTGCCCGGCAGTCACTAGGAGTCAACATTAAGTGTAAGGCAGAAAAAAATGTTTTCCTATACATCGCAACAGTGAAACAGATGTAATATATTTATATGTATGTGTATGTATATGTATATGTAAATATTAAAATATATTAATTGTTAATACCACTAAAATGAGAAACTCAAATACTGGTGCTTAATCGAGTGATAAAGGTATAAATTCAAGCATATTTACTCATGTGAATGAAGCCCTTGCATTAAAAATCCAAATAGTTTGCAGCAATCAATTATGTCATCATGAAATATTTGAAATCCAGAAGAATAACATGAGCTGATTTTAAAAATGAATACATTTAATGGTAGCTTTTTAATAAAGACGATAATTAAGATTTCTTATTAAAGAAACTAGAATAACTGTGATAATTAACCAAAATGAATAATATGCATGGAAAAATAGAAGAAATTGAGGATATTTATACATAAAAACCCAATTCAATAACCTCCCTAGGCACCACTGAAATTCAACAGCAAATTTTTAAATAACAGCATGTTTAAAGTAAAATAAATGAAATAGATATATTAAGCTTTTGAGCTTAACTTAGTTATTTTTACCACTGACATCCCCCCGCCTAATTTTGAAAGTCAAAATTCAGATCTCTCTTCTTCTAGTGAGATCATCTCACCTTTGCTAAGCTGCCTGAATCTTTAACTGTGAGTAATAGTAATAATATGGCTTGTGACTGCAAAAATGTTTTCTAGCTCTGCACTTGGTGAAGAATCACAGAATCTATCGCTACATTATAGTTGACACATAATTAAATAATGCATGTCCAGATTGTCAACAATATGGTTTCCCACATTCTCAAAACTAATATGTACAGCTGCTAACCAAATCACGATTTCCTTGCAAAAGTTCCCAGAGGATACGATAACAGATGCATGGTGTATTGAGTTTTGCATATCAGGAGATAAAAGCCAAAAAAAAGGAACTTAACATTTGCACAGCTCTTGGAAGAGATGCTTGTAAAACTATTAACAAATGACCAGGAGCAAATTTCATTTCCCCTGAACAAGGTAACATGCCCCCAAAAGCCAGGTTCAGTAATACTTTGCCTAAATGGACATGTGTCCACATTAAATATTAAGTCTGCTGAACTGATAATAGCTACATACATCAAGTAGTTGTTCCCTGGCTGTTCTCCTAGAGTATTCCCAAGCATGATATACAGCATCTAAATAAAAATAAGAAGGGATTTCAGGCCTAAGAAGTAATGACAAGCTTAAAAGGCAATAAATCAAAAGAAGCTTCCCAAGGCAGCTTGTGAGCACTGAAACCTCAGTTAAGATAAGACTCTCTGAGAGTTTTAGAAGTTGTTACTGAGAACATTCTTTTAAGTATCAGAAGTGGAGAATTACTGAATGCATATTTAGAGGGTAATCTTATTAAATATATTTGAATAAATGTCAAGGAAATCTTCCAGATTTAGTTTTGGTCTTAGGAAAAGCTGTTGCCTATATTAGATGCTTACACATTTCCATAGATTTATAGAATAATCTACAAAGGAGTGTAATAAATATCTGTAAATGTCTGTCTGTATCATAGGTTTGATTCAATGGTGTACGAGCACGATTCAAGCAGCTAGATTTTATGGCCAAATATGGATGATTCCAGCAAGTGCCATATTTTGAGAGAACCTATTTGTGGAGCATCAGAAATAGAAGACATTGTCTATATTTGATTATCAATTAGATGCTTCAGAAGGGTTTCAGTGCTTAGAGATACTACTTGAAAGAACCATATATTCTAATAAAAGATTATCTTATTCACCTCAGTACATAAATATACTGTATATATTAGTCATTAGAATTTTTAAGTTTATAGTGAGGGCTATCCACTGAGAACACATTTTATAGAACACATTGGGACTGTGTGCAAAGATAATGAATTCAGCTAAACACACCCTTTGAAATTTAATATTCATTTTGTTATACATTCTTGTTTTCTATTTTATCTTATACTCTTTTATCTTACCCTTTTATCTTTATTTTATTTTACTGTACTGTAATTAATTCCATTTTTATCTCTCTGTAGCCTTTTTTTATCTTATCACACTGTGTCTTACCTTACCTCATTTTATTAAATTTTATTGTGGCTGATGCTCATGCTTTGATATGGTCAACTGGCTAATCAATAAAGTATTATCATTGTTATATTATGGTTGGTTGCATAGTGAAGCAGTAGTTTAGACTGGATTTGCATTTTATTCACCTACTGAGTCCTTCCCAAGGAGCTGGGAGAGGGAGACCCTTATACTTGATGGTGTATGGCCCCAGGATGTATGGTGTCCCAAGTAAAGCTGTTTTTTGCAATTGACTGATGTGGTTTTGTTAATGCTGATGGTATTCAAGTGGTGTTCCAAATGTTTTGGAATTGTACCGAAGGCACCTAGCACTATCGATACTGTCTTTGCTTCCTTTGCCTCAGTCATTCTACTTCTATTTGCAGGTCTTTGTATTTTGTGATTTTTCTCCAGGTTTTTCTCTTCTATTTTGCAGTCTTATGTCCACTCTCCAGATTTTCTTTAAATATTATTATTATTATTTTAAAAAAGGACTTGAAACCCAGACTTCTTTTGGTAAACAACTTTTCAACTTTGGACCTGACTCCCTATATGTATGTTCTTTATGATTCCCCAACTAACCTTTTGACTAGTACAAGAGTAGCCTTCACTCTGATTGCTAGAACTTGGATTTTTTTTTTCAGAGTGGAATTTCGGCTTCTGAAATGAACATCTTTGCTTGCCTGAGTTCTTCCATTCTTACATTTCAATTGCTGTCACAGGACAAGTTCACGAGACACATGGAAGATTCTCTCTTTTAGCACTATAGCTTGCATTTCATATTGGGAACGTTTCCTATTATCTCAGCCACTTAAGTAAAAGAGACTGCTATCATCAGCTTATCTTAAAAGGAACATAACTACAGGCCAGACAACTGTTTCATTTTCTTTTATTGCTGATTATCAGGGCTTATATTAAGACTGGAAGAGGTGGTTTGATTTCTTTTGGACCAATGGCATCAGGATTGGATATGTTCTTGTACATGAATGGATCTGTTAAGTTTAACAAAATTTAACTCTGTTAAGTTAGTTCACTGGGTCAGAACAGAACAGGATAATAGAGTTGGAAGAGACGTTGGAGGTTTTCTAGTCCAATCACTTGCTCAAGCAGGAAATCCTGTATCATTTCAAGCAAATGGTTGCCCAATCTCTTCTTAAAAACCTCCAGTGTTGGAGTACCCACAATTTCTAGAAAGCAAGTTGTTCCACAGATTATCATAATTGTTCTATTAAATTAAACCTTCTTGGGTGTTTTTACAATCGAACCCCTCATGTCAGTATGTCATGAGTATAAGGCCAAAATAAAGCTCTGTAGATATTACAGGCAAACACCTGTATAAAAGAATTATCACATACGGTAATAAAATATGCAGTTGTGACTGGAAAACCCAAAGAGTCATGAAATCCAGCTAATATAACTAGCATAGAAATTGCTGAGTCAGGATTTAGCATCACTTCTGTATCCTTTGCTATCCCTAGTGTTTTACTTGATTTGCATTGTTTATAGACCTAAACCTGACTGTACTCAAGAAACTGACATCTGCTACCATAATTACATGCACTTGCTGATTACACTGGCTTGGCTTTTACAACAAATACTGGCAAAATGCCTCATCCTTTTACAATAATTACAGTTAGCCTTCTGGGCAAGACATCCTATATAAATTGTAAATTGCTGCATAATCGAAATAATGATTTTCAACCAATGTCCTCTTTATAAATGTCTGTCTTATAATGAAATTTTCCTGCAAGAGATCAGCTGTTTGCACTTACAATTCCCCCCCCCTCTCCAAACTCTGTTTTGGCTTTTGTCAGGAATGTCCCAACCCGAGTCAATTTCTAGAACTTTTAAAAAAGAACAACTCCAAAGGCAAGGCAAAGGCTTTTAAAAAAACCCTCTACCAGTTAGTTTCTAATATTTGATATGGACTAACTCAATCTCCTGCAGGTACAATATATATTCCATCTTCCGCTCTCTATGAAACTTAAGAAAGAATAGACTAACTATAAGGATTGCTAATCTATTTGTTCAAGGCTGAAGCTTGCAAACCTGATATTGCGCAACATGAATGAGCTGCTAAGCTACGTAGATCTGGTTCCATAAGGGTCTCTCTGCTGAGATGCTCTGGAATTACAGCAATCCTGGGGAACCAAACATATCTTTTACTTCGTTGTTCAATAAAGGCACTGACTTCACCATATGCATTATTTACTTCTGCTCTGCCACTTCTTCAGTACATTTATTTATGTTATTTATGTACAGGGTTTATACATTACTCCAGTCTGCTGACTCTGATTAGCGTGAAACTCCTGATTCTTAATTGGGATTAGAATGATCCAATCAGAGGCCATGACTAAAAACATTAATAAAAGAAATCTAGTCTCTTAGGCAAGAAGCATTTGCAATTATCCAATCCCTCCCCCTCACAATTCTCCCAAATAAACTCCACTATCTCCTTAATCTTCTTAATTTCCCAATCCGTCATTTGATTCCACCATGGCAACAGTTCCCCCCCATCAATCAGATCCATTGATTTGCACCTTTTCCAATCCAAATAGCCTCTTTAACATTCCTAACATTTCTCTCTCCCTCAATCACAGACCTCATTGTGGCTTAGATCCCATTGTGCCCAAAGTAGATATGGTAAAAAAATAATTTCATCTTTGAGATTCTTCTGTCATAACGTCAAAATTGTTAAGCTTAGAATTCATATGTTGAGAATTAATTCATATATCATACATCTTTCTGCCTTGCTTATTGACTTTTTTTCTGGTAGCATTGTATTTTGGATGGGATGTGGGCCAATATGTTCTTAATATAATAATTCTATATATTCTTTACTCAGAGGACAAATTGATAATTAAACATTAAAGCATTATTTAACAATATCCCTAATAAATAGCTAGTATAGGGTATAAGCTTTCATTTTTTAAAAAAATATACCAATGAATCTATGTTGTTAGGATTACTTTCAAAATGAATAGTAAATTTGTCATAGGCAATTTGCACAGGTTCCACAGGTTTTCTCCTTTTTTGTATATATTTGCCCCCTTAGATTCACTTGCTATTGCCTTTTCTTATTTTGACCCTATCTGACATTTAATTGCCATCCTTTTTATTGAATTTTAAAAGTTTTCTTAGCTTTATAGATGAAAATTAGATAGTTAATTCTTAAATCTCATTCTGAAGTGACAACCAGGCAGCCGTGTTAAAGTACAATCTATTAGTCCTTGTGCTTGAAGAATCACAGTCCTTGTGCTTGAAGAACATGCCCCTCTGCTTGAAGAATAGTAGGTCAGCTCATGTTACACCTTAGTCCTTGTTGCCAGTGACTTTTCTGTCTCAGTGATGAGACCAGCAAATATTTCTGTCCTCCCTGTTTTAATATGGGACAAGGACAGCAATCCCTTTAGCCTTGTTCTCCTACCAAATATTGTCTGACATGAGGATGAAAACACAAACCACTATCTCTTTCCTTAATTTTGATAGGGCAATATTTTGTGTCTCATGGATCTTTTAAAGGTGGATTATCCTAACAACAGGTCATAGGTTGGACCTTTGCAAATTCCATCCCTGATCATGTCATCAACTACATCATTGATTAAGCCTCCTCAATTGTATCAAGTTTGTTTCAAGAGAAGAAAATACAGCTAAAGTCAATTTAGATAAGCAATGCAACTAGCCTTTAGAGGTAGTCTAGCCAAGAAACACCAACCAGAAGTACTAACATTACTTTTATTATAACACTAACTAAGTGTTGCAAGTTTGAAAATACATTTCTGCCCCTTCACCTTTGCAGTCCTAGAAACTATCGAGGGTCCCTCCTAAGACATTTGTCATGCCTCCATTGCTTCTGAAGGGTAAGCTGTCTCTTTTCTCATCTGCTGTTGGCCCTGTCTCTAATGGGCATTCTAACAGACCATTACAATATCATGAAGACATGTCATTGAGGTATGATTATATGGACAGACAGAGTCAGATGATGTGAACCTGGCCACTTATAGAGAAAAGAGTTCCAGTACAAAGTCTGGACCTGAAGCAAATAAGATTTCCTTTAGACTGACCTAGTAGTGGAGATGATCATCAGACTCGTGTGCATACCTCCCATTCATACTGCATGATAGCATCCTTAATCTCAATCTACTCACAAGAAACATCTCATAAAAGAAATGTTAGGCTGTTCCTCAGTATCTACATTGTGTCTTGGTAATCCCCCATTCTTTATCATTACTTCTATAATGACTTTTTAGACAAGGTATTGGTAATAAATCGATAATTTTTGGTGCCTGTATTTCCTTGCAGCAACATAGTCAGAAATAAGATCAGGATCAGACCTGTCAATGTGAAGTTTGTGCATTGTGTGCAGAATTCTCAGTGCATGATTTTTTCTTGCTATCCCATGAGCAGTCACAATTTGGCACAGCAGAAAAGTAAGTGAGCCTTTTTAAAAGGACAGGTCACTTTGACTCTAGATGTAAACTGTGCCAAATAAAGCAAAATACATGGTGGCGAATTTGGATTGCCATCCAGAAACATAAGCCACTGAAGTGTGTGACTGACCTAATTAAAGAGATTGCAAATTGAGTCCTGACAATGTCATGCAAAAGTGGTTACTAGGGCATGTTCATGCCATAGTTGGGGGATGAAGACGAGTCCTAAAAAAGGATCTTTCATCACATCCTAATTCAAAAGATCTATTTTTCTGACTTGAGATTTAGAGCCACAAAAAGTCACATTTCAATCAAAAAGTTTCTTCTCTTGTTTTGCTGTGCTCTTTCGGTAAGAATGGCTTTACGTTATTTTCTCTGTGTTCTACGTGCATGGGCAAAAGGTATTTCTGCCTTCTCTACAATGTTATAAAATATTTCCAAAATGTTAATTCTGTGTAGGCAGGCATTAGGGCAGATAATGAGAAGAAATGATCATCTAGTAGTAATGCCTCGTGGTGCGCTGATTGTGTGAGTGACAACAATGGAACCTGCTTTTGAAAATCAGCATGATTATTAAAGCTGGATGACTGACTTTTATTTTCCTTTTACATAATTTGTTCCTGTAGACAGTATTGTTTTAATAATTATATTCCCTTTTTGTTTCTGCCATTCTCACAGGGGCACGGTAGCTCAGTGGCACTGTTGAAGGTGTATCAGAGGTTGGTTGCTCCCAGTTCGACCTGGTTTGGTTGAACCAGTAGTGGAATTCAGGCCTGGGTCACAGAACCAGCAGCATCCCAGGCCTGCCATGCCCCTGAACTGGTTCCCTCGCCACTGCTATGTTGCCACCATTTTAGTTCTTAGTGACTGCATGTGCGCAGTTCACTGCAAATTGTTCTGAAGAACAATTGACATTGAACAGAGCACACGCGGCGGGTTGCAAACTGGTAGTAAAACCAGCAGCAACCCACCCGTGGTATGTATCCCAGTTGTTTAAGTCCTAGCATCACATGATGGAGTAAGCTCCCATCCCTTGCCTCAGCTTCTGCCAAACTAGCAATCTGAAAGCCTGTTGCCTACAAGTAGATAAATAGGTGGAAAAAATGGTACTTTGCATGGTAATATGAATTCAATCATTGATGGACCTGCCCAAATGCAGGGTGACATTGATGGTGGGAAAAACCCTGGAGGATGCTGCAGAACACCATCAAGCTTTCTGAGTGTGGAACTAGCTTGCCCTCTGTGTTGCACTCTGGATAGTACACGAGTGTGAACTGAGCAATCATCAGCAACCAAACAACTACTTTGTTAATACACTGTAGTCTCCTGGCTAATGTAACATCATCATACACTAAATAAATAAATCTGCCATTCTGCTAACAGAATCATTCCGAGAAAATCTCTTATACCCATCTTGATACATCGTTCTTCAGCAAATGTGCTGAGCTTCCAGGATTATGAGCATTTGTAGTAAGACACCCCTACCCCCATTCTTACTATATAACAAATATGAAATGTGGCTGGAGAGGAGAATGACCCCAGGAATTTCAAGAATGTAACCAAAATTATCTCTTTTTTGTCTTAATTTGTATTGGCATCCTTCAATCTCAAAAGACTATGGTATCGTGCTCTGGAAAGAGGTAAAGCTGGAGTGTCCTCTCCAGAGCACGAGGCCTGGGTAGATTAATATGGAGGATAGACTGTTACCCAAGCAGCAGGTCCCCCCCTCTCCACGTCACTTAAATAGTCCAATGGAACAGCAGAGCCAATACCATTGGTTCCAGCTGCATTGCAGGAGTTACCAGAATGTGGTTGTACACAATCACGAACTGCCTCCAGGATTCTGGCTCTGGATTTTGCCTTGAGATTGACTCCTGAAGCCTTTTCCAGTTGTGGATATAGCCACAAGGCAGTGGAGGTTTGTAATCAGAGTTTCCCTTCTCCTCGAAGATGGTTCTGCTACTTTATCTGCCATTGGGGCGTAAGCCCTCTTCCGCCTTCAAAACCATTGACCATCTTCTCCTGTAACCCTGGACAGCTGGACCAAGGTTTTTTAAGGAGGTGTTACTCCTCTATTACTCACCCTTTGTCCTTGCTTGTGACAGGCAGAGCCTGGCTTCCCAAACATTGGGCCCAGGATGGTGGGTTTTTGTCTTAATTTTTGTCTCTCTTAATCCCTTTACTCCTATAGATATTTGGAAATTTTATATTATTCTGAATGCTCATTAAGATTCTGCAATAAAACATACAATAAACATAGAACATAGGAAATTTAACATCATAACTATCAATCTACCCATCAATCAAGACCTCTGATAACTTCCTTCATACTGGGAGGTTTGCCACCTACAGAGAAAAAGTAGATAAGTGAAGTGTAATTACAAGCAATTGATGCTCAGAAGAACTTGTAATAAATCATATTAAATCACAGAGCTGAACAGACATAATCATAACACTTTCATTTCTGAGATTTGCAGTCAATGCTATGACTTTGCAATTTCGACCACAGAAATCCAAGAGGTAAGCATCAACTTTATTATATCTTAATCTGACACCTTCTTATCTATTCGTCTTGTGAAGAGCAGATACAGTATTCTTCAGTGCTTTCAGTGAAAGCAACAAGGCAGAGCAGGTTTGCATCACCTGGCCAATTTATTGTCTAAAAACTGGCTGCTCTGTATGAGCATGGTGCTTTTCTTTTTTAAGATAAATTTTTATTTTATTTTAACATATCTTCCATTAAACTCTGTCATTACAAATATTTTGTGCAATAGCAGTTAAAATTTACAATCACATTCATTATTTAATCTATTCCAAGCTTAATACAAATATCTTAAATGTCTAATACTATAACAATCCTCTTCTTGATTTATTTAACTCTATTAACTATGTTAACTCTATTGATACATTTTCTATATTTTACACATCTGCTTTTACTTCTAATTCTTATATTTATTCCCTAATAATTGATAAATTGATTCCCATATAGTATACCATATTTTTTGGAGTATAAGATGCACCGGAGTATAAGACGCACCCAGGTTTTGAAGAGGCAAATTTTTAAAAAAGTAGGTAGGTAGATAGAGGGATAGTAAGGGAGAGAAAGAGAGAGAAATACAGTAGGTAGGTAGGGAGAGAGAGAGTAGTTAGGTAGATAGGTAGATAAAGGGATAGAGAGAGAGAGAGAGAAATATATATATATAGAGAGAAATACGGTAGGTAAGTAGGTAGGGAGAGAGTGTAGATACGTAGGTAGAGTAGAGGGATAGAGAGAGAGAAACAGAGAGAGATAGAGAGAAATACAGTAGATAGGTAGGGAGAGAGAGATGGTAGGTAGGTATATAGGTAGATAGAGGGGGAGGAGGAGAGAGAGAAATACAGTAGGTAGGTAGGGAGAGAGTGAGTGAGTAGGTAAATAGCAGTGACGTGCAGTCAGGTGAGGCAAGTGAGGCACAGCCTCACCACTCTCATCATGAAAAAAAAGTAAAAGGAAAAAGCTGAGCTAGTTACTGCCTCACCGTGGATGACTCTGCTTAACTGTTAAAAAAAGCTGGAAAAGGTATGTGTGGGTTGGAGGGAGGGGGAGGAATTCAAACTTCATCCTCCTGGTGCTGTGCAGGGCTTTGGGCAAAGGCTGGAGGGAAGGACCCTGGCTCGCTTGTGCTCTCCCTCCCCAAGAGTAATTTGATTGCAGGCAGAGCCACGTTGTGGGGCCAGTGTGTGTGCTACAGCATGGCTCTTTGCCTGGCTTCCTGCCTCCTCCTGTGGTCTCCTCACTGGTGCTCTCCCTCCCCAAGTGTAGTGACTTCCTCCCCAGGCCCCCATTCATTTCTCTCTCTCTCACACACACACAGCTGGATAAAACTATATAAAAATCTAGCCCAGCTTCACTGATTACAAGTTTGAAAAGGCAACGTGGCTCCGCCTGCAATCAAACTACACTTGGGGAGGGAGAGCACAAGCGAACACTGAGGAGACCACAGGAGGAGGCAGGAAGCCAGGCAAAGAGCCATGCTGTAGTACACACACTTCCCCCCAGCCTCTTTCTTTTGGAAGGCTCAGATCGGCTCCCCTCCAGCTTCTCTGCCTCTCCTCTCACCCCAGCCTGCCAGCAGGAGGTGGTGGGTGGGCTTTATTGTGTTCCAGGCATTTACCACCCAGACAGCAGGCTGCATTTGCAATGGTGGAGGTGTTTGGGAAAGGCAGCAGGGGAATGGGGTGGGGGGGATGGCAGAGGAGCTGCTTTCAAGCCACTGGAAAAGATATCCAATCCAACTTTTGTGTGGGGTGGTGGTGGTTTGAGAGTGAGTGAGAGAGGGAAGGGGTAGGAGAGATAGTCCAATCCAACTTCTGTGTGTGTGTGTGTGTGTGTGTGTGTGAGTGTGTGTGTGTGTGTTTGAGAGAGGGGGAGGAAGGGAGAGAGGGAGGAAGGAGGGGAAGGAGAAGAAAAAGAAAAAGAAAGGAGGAGCAAAGGAGAAAAACAAATGCTGTCGCTTTAAATTGGAACTGAGCATGCCTGGCTGTGGAATTCTGGGAGTTGAAGTCCACAAGTCTAAAAATATTTGAAACTCAGCACTGTGTCAGTGCCTCACCAGACATAAACCTCACCGCATGTCACTGGTAAATAGGTAGGTAGATGTTTCCAGGTGTAATTTATCTATGTGCCGGAGAAGGAAATAACTGACAACCTGTAGCACCTAAAACTTTGTTTGGGACAGCACTTGATCAATGTAATTCTCATCAACCACTCTAATTAAACAGCTTTCCGAAAGGGGAAAAAAATTTTTTTTGCACTCACAAACCTCCCCAAAACACAATTTTTCATGAAAACGGGCCCATTGTTTTTTTTTTGTAAAAAGCATGAATAGCCTTGGGGGGGCTTGCAGAGTGCTCCTGGGGGGTGCCCCTCCCAAAATGAGCAAAAATGGCCCTTTTTTCTCAAAAACAGCCCCTTTTCTCAAAAAAAATTGCATGCATAGCCTTATGGAGCTTATAGAATGCTGTTCGGGGCTGGGAGCAAAAAAATGGCCTGCTTTTTCCTCATTTCTGCCCTTCCCAGCCCCCAGGAATTGTCTGAAAGCCTCCATAAGGCTATGCATGGCCATTCTGGTGAAGGGGCGGGGTGTCAGAGGCAAAAAATGCTCTATTCAGTGTATAAGACGCACCCAGATTTTCAGCCTCTTTTTAGAGGAAAAAAGGTACGTCTTGTACTCCGAAAAATGTGGTAATAAGTGTTAATCTGTTCATTTCTGCACATTCTAATATTTTCCTAATCACATTCTCCTCTGTAGGAATCTTTTAACTTTTCCAGTTTTGTGCAAATACTATCCTAGCTGTTGTTATTACATGGATAATCAGATATACATTTTCTTTACTATAAGTTTCTGGTAAAATCCCCAACAGGAATATTTCAGGTTTCAAGTCAATATGTTGTTGTATCTTCTTTTCCAACCACGTGTGTATTTTTGTCTAGTATTTACTACACATGTCTACCACATACGATAGTATGAGTCAGGCGTCTGGTGACATTTCCAACATATAACTGTATGGTGTTTTTCTTGAGTGATGAAAAGCAACACGGATCCTCATCTGCTTCTTAGAAGGCTCTTCTTTTCATTCAGAAGCTAATGTTTCTTTCTCATGGAGATGCTTCAGAAGAGGCATGATGATTGGGCTTTGGTTGACTAGTCACTTCAGCACTCCTTGGGCATGAACAAAGCTCTGGTTTTGCTCTATAATAGTGGCAACTGCATCTCCTTAATGCTGCTATGAAGAGAAACTTTAATCTAATCTTCAGAACTGTGCCTCTGTTCCTATAAGATTAATGAACATTGATTTTCCAGTTTTGTCAAAGCATAGGGATTGTGAGGTATGATTCTTTAAAACATCCTTCTCTCCAAGGAGTTATGGATGAGTGCAGAAAACTCTCAAAATGGGGTGCAAATTGATGGATCCCCCAATGGAGACTCACCATTGTATGTGTCTGAGTTTTTTTCCTGTTGCAGTATGGATGTTTTCTGCAGCTGGGGATTTCTGTTTGGAAGCGTAAATGTCATTACACACATAACTGTGTTGAACTGAGCTGGGCTCCATTAAGCATCCCATGTGACTATTGCAAGGGATTTTTGGCTTGCTCTGTATCCCAGCTCCTTATCTCCCAGACTATTGGGTTGAACATCAGAACTGAATGAAAGGCAGCATAGTTTGTTGGCTTGCCACCATAATGAACGAATTATTCTTTTTTTTAATGGATTAGAAAAAAAACAATTGTAGATGTTTTTTGCAGCACAAAACTGAAGGGTAGAATAAGGTACTCTTTGATGCCTGGTAGATGAATATCGAGGAGATGACTGATTTCTGTGTTTGTCTTTTCATTATAAGTAGCAAAAATGGATTGATTGATTGTTCTCCATTAGCATTGAACACTTGCAATCTAGTAAGTTTTTGTACATCCTGGCATACTCCATAATTTGAATGGTTGATTAGTTTTAATTGTGAAGTCAAAAGGTCTGGGTAATGGAAAGGTTGTGGGGGACGGTCTGTAACTGGACTCCATGCAAATTATTTTCATAACCCTGCAATAAGAAGACAAAGAAGATGAATATCCTATTCTTGGTAAGTTGATTAAACAACAGAATGATGAGTAAGAGCTTGACACAGCATTGATAAACAAAAGCTGATTGAAGCAGAGGGTTGTTTTATTACAACGGTCGTGGGGAGGGGGGGATGCGAGGACAAGAGAAGATCACAAGGTCGGTTGGGAGACCGTGGCTGCTGGCTACGCCCGGTCGTTTGTACCAACCCCCGCAACCTAGGTGGTCGGGAACTACAGAGACAGGGCCTGCGGCTGATGCTTTGCAATGCAAGGTCTGTGACCAACAAGGCCCCCCTCATTAATGAGTTGATCTCTGAGGGGGAGCTGGACCTTGCAGGAATAACGGAGACCTGGTTGGGCCACGAGGGTGGTTTACCCCTCGTGGAAATGTGCCCACCGGGTTTCCATGCATTCCATCAGCCTCGGGCCCTGGGTAAGGGTGGAGGGGTGGCGGTAGTTATTCGGGATGGTCTAAAGCCGAGGGAGTTCACTGTTTCTCAGATACCCGGGTGTGAGTCACTTGGCGTGAAATGGGGCCCAGGGAGGCAGTGGGGTCTGCTGATTGTATACTTGGCTCCTCGCTATACGTCAGCAGCCCTGCCCGAGCTCCTCGAGCTGATCTCGGAGACGGCGGTGGAGATCCCCAAACTTTTGGTTATGGGGGATTTCAACCTGTCGTCGACGGGAGCAGCATCCGAGGTGGCCCGGGAGTTCATGGCTTCCATGACAGCCATGGGCCTGACCCAACTAATTCAGGGCCCCACACACGAGGGTGGCCACACACTGGACCTTGTTTTTGTATCTGAGCAGTGGACGAGTGATCTGGGAATAGGGGATTTAGACATTACTCCCCTGTCATGGTCAGATCACTCTTGTCTCCGGCTAGACTTCCCTGGCGCTACCCCCACCGCGAGGAGGCGGAGCCAGTTTGTCCAAACTGGTACCGCCCCAAGCACCTGATGGAACCAGATAGGTTCCAGACGGAGCTTGGGCCACTACCTGTAGCCCTGACCCGCGCTCGGTCGGAGGACCTAGTGGCCGCCTGGAATAGGGCGACGGCTGGGGCCTTGGACCGGGTTGCGCATTTGCGACCTCTCCTACGGCAGCGACCCACCCGGGCTCCTTGGTATACCAAGGAGTTGAGGGTGATGAAGCGCCATAGGAGACGTCTAGAGAGCAGGTGGAGGTCCTCACGCTCCGAGTCTGATCGAACACAGGTAAGAGCCTATTTATGGACCTACCTTGTGGCATTGAGAGCGGCCAAACGTAGACATTGTGCCGCTCTTATTGCGTCTGCGGATAACCGCCCTGCCGCCTTGTTTAGGGTGACCCGCTCCCTCTTGGTACAAGAGACGCGGGGGGGGCACCCTTACAGGGAAGAGCAGAGGAGTTTGGAGAATATCTGCAGAAAAAAGTCGCTCAGATCCGAAGCGGATGGGCCCCCTCCAGTGGTCCGGACGGGCCATCAACAGCGAGTCTTGTGAGTCCACTCTGGGAGGGGTTTGACTCTGTTGCCCCCGAGGATTTAGACAGGTTGCGTGGACGGCTACGACCCACCACATGTTCATTGGACCCGTGTCCCTCCTGGCTGGAACTGGCATCCTGGGAGGTGACATGAGGCTGGCTTTTGGGCCTGGTGAATGCCTCATTGGGTGAGGGATCCTTACCAACTGTCTTGAAAGAGGCGGTGGTGAGGCCCTTACTCAAGAGGCCTTCACTTGACCCAATGGAGCTAGCTAATTATCGTCCAGTCTCCAACCTTCTCTTTTTGGCGAAGGTTGTTGAGAATGTGGTGGCGCAGCAGTTTCCACGTCACCTCGATGAATCCGACTATCTAGACCCACGCCAGTCCGGCTTCCGACCCGGGCACAGCAGAGAGACAGCCTTGGTCGCGTTGGTTGATGATCTCTGGAGGGCCAGAGATAGAGGTTGTTCCTCTATCCTGGTCCTATTAGATCTCTCAGCGGCTTTTGATACCATCGACCATGGTATCCTACTGCGCTAGCTGGAGGGGATGGGAGTCGGAGGCACCGTTCTACGGTGGTTCAGCTCTTACCTCTCCGGCCGGATGCAATATGTGTTGACAGGGGGGCAGAGATCGACCCCGAGGCCACTCTCTTGTGGGGTGCCGCAGGGATCGGTCCTCTCGCCCCTCCTGTTCAATGCATATGTGAAGCCGCTGGGCGAGATCATCCGTGGTTTTGGGGTTGAATACCATTTGTACGCTGATGATACACAGCTGTACATTTCAACCCCAAACCACCCCAACGAGGCTGTCGAAGTCCCGGTGTTTGGAAGCCGTCGGGGTCTGGATGGGGGACAACAGACTCAAACTCAACCCCTCCAAGACTGAGTGGCTGTGGCTACCGGCACCTCGGTTCAGCCAGCTGACCCCATCGCTGGCTATAGGGGACGAGCAATTGCCCCCTGTGGAACAGGCGTGCAATTTGGGCGTCCTCCTAGATACCCGGCTGTCAATGGATGACCATGTGGCAGCCGTGGCAAGGGGGGCGTTCCACCAGGTTCGCCTGGTGCGCCAATTGCGCCCCCTACTGGACCGGGATGCCCTACGCACAGTCACTCATGCGCTGGTGACGTCTCGCCTAGACTACTGTAATGCTCTCTACATGGGGCTTCCCTTCGGACGCGCCCGGAGACTACAGCTAGTCCAGAACGCGGCCGCGTGGGTTGTCATGGGAAGTTCTAGATACTCCCATGTAACACCGCTCCTGCGCGAGCTGCACTGGCTGCCTGTGGTTTTTCGGGTGCGTTTCAAGGTCCTGATTACTATCTTTAAAGCGCTCCATGGCACAGGACCTAGTTACTTGCGGGATCGCATCCTTCCACATACATCCCTGCGGCCAATCCGCTCTCACAGGGAGGGCCTTCTCCAGGTGCCGTCCACTAGGCAATGCCAGCGGGCGGCGCCAAGGAATGGGGCCTTCTCTGTGATGGGCCCAACCCTCTGGAATGACCTCCCCCCCGACATTAGAACCATCATGGACTTCCGCTCCTTCCGACAAAAATTGAAGACTCACCTGTTTCGATTAGCTGGCCTGGCATAATTATAATTGTTACAACTGTTACCTCCTAAAAGTATACTCTCAACTGGTTATTTTAAGGGTAGTGTTTTAAATCTAATTGAGTTTAGGGCTTTTAGAGCCATATTTTATTCTTCTATACAGTTCTTTTAATTTTTAACCTCCTCCATGTGTATATGTATATTTATATTTATATTTGTACTTATTATTTGTTATGTGTTGTGTGGACTGTACACCGCCCCGAGTCCCTTTTTGGGAGAGGGGGCGGTTTAGAAATGCGAAGAATAAATAAATAAATAAATAAATAAGAGTTGCATTGCCTGCCCAATATGATCTGAGCATCACTATTTCCTTTATGTAATTACAACATTTTCAGCCCATCTTCCATGTAAGAGTTCTCAAGTCAGAGAAAACATGATAGCAGATCATTGCCAGAACAAAGAACAGATTAAAACCAAGAGATAGTCAGTCTTCCCATGATATACAGTAGAGCGGGTAAAAGAAAGAGGAACAGAAGGACTTCAATATTGATTCTATAAATAACCCTTGCTCTTGAAACACAGCATTTGCTGGATTCTTTATATTGGTTACCTAAATTTTCTTCAGTTAAACATTCTTTACCAGCAAGTCTCAGATTCTTGTGAGCCTGCTTAACTGGCTCCATTGCCTGTTTAAGGTTAGGAAAAAGACATCTCAAGTTTCAATAAGTTCTTGTAGAGGTGAGAAATCCCATCCTTGCCAAGTTTTCTTTTCTCTTGCTTGTCTCATAAGTTCTAGTTTTCATACATCGTGCCAAATCAGAATAAGGTTTGCTTGCTCTTATGATCATCACAGGGTTCCCCAGTCATGTAACCAGGGTGATTGGCATCCAGCATATATTTACAATGGCTGCAGCCTCCCAGGGTCATGTGAATGCCGTTTGCAACCTTCCCAGGGGCTTTTCAACAAACTCAATGGAAAAGGGTGGATTTGCTTATTGATTGTGGTGATACACTTAATCGTTGTGGCAAAAGAGTCATAGCATTGGACATAACTCATTCAATGACTGCATTGATTAGTGATGGAAGTTCCAGTCCCAATTGCGGTTGTAAGTCTAGGACTGTATATAATATATTGGTCACATATCATAATAAAGAATAGATGATAGATAGATAGATGATAGATAGATAGATAGATAGATAGATAGATAGATAGATAGATAGATAGATAGATAGATAGACAGACAGACAGACAGACAGACAGATAGATGATGGATGGATGGATGGATGGATGGATGGATGGATGGATGGATGGATGGTTGGGTGGGTGGTTGGGTGGGTGGGTGGTTGGGTGGGTGGGTGGGTGGATGGATGGATGGATGGATGGATGGATTCAATCATTCATTCACAATAGGCTTGGTTGTATTTTATTCCTAGGCAATTTTTCAAAGATCTCTTAAGCTGTGTTAAAGTTGTTCGGAGTTATAACTTACTCTTTTCCCCAAAGTGCAGCAACTAGGGCTTTATATGCATATATTGGTCATAGGGATCTCATGTGTATTTATTTATTTATAAATTCAGGAAAACAATTATTTATTTTAAATAATTAAAATGATGAATTTTGAATTTGGCTACTGTTTGTATTTTAACATACGTAAATCCTATGGTTCTATTACGGTCTAGATTGGGAGTGTCAAACTCGAGCACGTCATCGTCGTGACTTATTGTAATGTTTTTTGCCTTTGTGGAGCAGAGTGGGCGTGGCCTGCACATAACGTATCCGGCCTGCCGGCCATCAGTTTGACAGGCCTGATCTAGATCCTTTCTCATGAATAGGCACAATTTTCTGCATCTTAATTAACTTATAGAATTTATCATGCTGTCAACTCCTGACGAAGAGGTGACGTCAGTCTGTTATTTTGTCATATTTTAAAATGCTTCTCTATTATATTGTGAACTGCTGAAAACCAGTATATAACTAATGAATAAATAAAGAAGAATTCCATCTGAGAATTTCTTCTGTGTGAAGGCTGTGCAAGGCCAGAAATTATGTCATGAACAAGTAACCACCTCTACCTTTCCAACAGATTGTTAAATCTGCCAAACAGGTTTTCATGTTTTATTAAAATTGGAATTGATTATATTCTTCAAGGTAGCCTGAAATACAAGAGTTCCCAAAAGATTCGCGGTTCACCTGATTTAAGATGATAAATGACTAATACTATTCTTGTTAGTCATATTGGGAAAATATGATTCACTGGACAACATTTTAAAGTTGGACAGAAGCATGATGAAAAATGAGGAGTAAACAAACCATTAACCATTGTCAGTACAAATGATTTAGTTGTCCATAAGATTTCAAGAGTTCTGTAGGCACATGAAATATTCACATTCAAATACATTGTGCCGATGTTACTCATGATAGATAGGCGAATTGTATTGTGCTTTAGATAATATTTATCTGCTTTACCTCTGTATTTCTCAACATGCCTTTGAAAAGTGATATGGCCTTTGCAGAAAACTAGATAACCTACCAATTTAGTGTAATGACTGCTAGTAGAATACTGATGATATGCATCCTTAGAATTCAATCACTGAAACATCACTGGGTGGTTGAACATCACGGAGCGAATGCCAGTGATTGCACGCACAATTTCCTGGAGCAGCAAGAGAGGTAGGTGTTGCCAATTCCACTTCCTTTCTTTAGCTACTTCCATGTCCCCCTCTCCTCCAGGATCTGCTCCAAAATGTTGAAATTGTATAGAGTAACAAAATTTCCCCAACAAGTGCCTCAAGTAAGTCTAAGGGCACTTCCATACTGCTGTTGACTATATGCCCTAAATCACTGAGACATTTTTGCCCTGTTTCAAATGTGTCTTCACTGCTTTTGGTTTTATAACTCCTGACATGTTCTCTGAGCCAACAGTGCCTTCTGTAGATAATTCATAAAGGGGCACAATAATTGGTATTGAGACAGCATTCTGTCCTTCATGGTTATTTATTTATATGACTTGTAAATATTCTGTTTGGTGTATAAATAATTTTGAAAAATCACATAATTTATAAAGCACTATGACATAGAAGTATGGTGTTATGGCACATTGATTCAACCAGGAGGGAGAGAATGTGAAGGAGACAGGATGAAGTAAGAGTTTGCACCACTCAGAACTGATTTAAGAAATTTGGGGTCCATTAAAAGATGAGATTTGCAAGGTCCACTACAGATTCTACATTTAGGCAACAAAAACGAGGTACAGTATATGTGATACCTTGCTCAATAGTAGTAACTGTGAGAGGGATCTTGGAATCCTAGTGGACAACCATTTAAATATGAGCCAGCAATGTGCAGCAGCTGCCAAAAAAGCCAACACAGTTCTAGGCTACATAAACAGAGGGATAGAATCAAGATCACGTGAAGTGTTAATATCACTTTATAATGCCTTGGTAAGGTCGCATTTGGAATACTGGATTCAGTGTTGGTCCCCACGATGTAAAAAAGATGTGGAGACTCTAGAAAGAGTGCAGAGAAGAGCAACAAAGATGATTAGGGGACCGGAGACTAAAACATATGAGGAATGGTTGCAGGAACTGGGTATGTTTAGCTTAAGAGAAAGAAGGACAAGGGGAGACATGATAGCAGTGTTCCAATAACTCTGGGGTTGCCACAAAGAAGAGGGAATCAAACTATTCTCCAAAGCACCTGAGGGTAGAACAAGAAGCAATGGGTGGGAACTAATCAAGGAGAGAAGCAACTTAAAACTGAGGAGAAATTTCCTGACAGAACAATTAACAGTGGAACAGCTTACCTCCAGAAGTTGTGAATGCTCCAACACTGGAAGTCTTTAAGAAGATGTTGGATAGCTATTTCTCTGAAATGGTATAGGGTTTCCTGCCTAAGCAGGGGGTTAGATTAGAAGACCTCCAAGGTCCCTTCCAACTCTGCTATTGTATTATATAGATGGAATTCTTTAAATCTGGTGTTGCAAGATAGTCCTAGCAATAGCACTTATACTGCTTTATAGTGCTTTATTGCCCTCTCTAACTGGTTTACAGAGTCAGCATATTTCCTACAAAAATCTAATTCTCATTTTACCAACCTTGGAAGGATGAAAGGCTGAGTGAACCATGAGCCAGTGAGAATCAAACTTCTGGCAGTTGGCAGAATTAGCCTGTAATACTGCATTCTAACCACTGCACTACCACAGCTCAGTGATGAAGATGAGATGAAGGATGCATGTATGCTTTTGATAAGCTGTTCTTCTGTATAATATATTGTTTTTAAAATGTGTATTTTTCACACGTTTAATACATGGTGAACAGTGATATAGTTGGCTTTTAAAGAATTTTTTTCAAGTTTACAACAATGGTTTCTCTTGCTTTTTAAAGTAGCGCTATCAAGGATTATTCTAAAGGATTATAAAAGAGGTTTTCTGTTATGCTTAGTATCATTTCACTTTGTTAGCATTCAACTATTTCAGAACTGAAAGCTAACATTGAGCTACTAAAACATGCACTCTGTAGCCAAAGAAAAATTAATGGTAGCTTATAGTACAGAAACAGCAAATGTCAGCATACGGGAACCAGAAACTTGACAATACATATTTTAAAAATTAGCTGCTTAAATCAGTCAACCATTAATTCATTCTTAACAGGACTGCAATGGAAAGTTGACGAGAAGGCATTTGATTCACAAATCATTTTGGCACCACTCACATTAAAAGGGGGAGGATAAGTCTAATTTATGTGGCTTTATCACATTTCCTCTCTCTAAGGAACCCATTTTCTCTAACACAAAATGGTTCCTATGTTACTTCTAGGAATTTGCATCATGCTGTATGTATAGGCTAGGATAGAATTAACATGAAATTGGCTGCTTCAGCTTAGAGGCTAGTTAAGCAACACCATTAAATTGTAAAGTGTGTTTCAAACAACCATGAACAAGCACAATAAATTTAAGATCTCAAGGCTAAAATTTGAATGCACAATAAAAAGTTTGCTTTAAACATGTGAGTCTAAGTCAGTTTCTGAAATTCAATCTTTCTGTTTTTCTAAAACCAACTCTTTGTGTTGTGTATTCAATCGATAGGATATTCATTTTATTTTAGACTGACCCTCAGGTGGCAACTTTGCTGGACAGTGAAGATGCTAAAGTTGGACATGATTGATTATAGTACTCTCTGAATCGGTCTATTGAATTTGTGGCCCACTGCATCCAAACTGCACTCCCCAGATTTACACTGAACACAGTGATGACATTCTTAATTCAAACAATGATAAAAGCATCATGGAAACAGTTTGCCAAATTCAGATGTCAGGGCAGTCCATTGACTATCAATGGTTTTACTTTGCCTATTTATATCAGACTTGAAGCTGAATCCAGCAACCGACTGAATAATTCAATCTTCCAGCACAATAATTTTATTTGATATAGCTGTTTAGATGTCTGTTTTCCCTTATCCTTGCACCAGCTCGAGGAATAACTAACCCTGTTTTCTCCATATGTTCAGGGAACATAATTTTTTAAAAAGGCAATCTGTAAATAGCACTTGGTAATTCAGCCTGTGAATCTCTGTAAAATGCCTTTGTTTAGCTATGGATGACTAATTAATTCAGAATGGTAGAAAGTTATGGCTACAGCTGCCTAGATCAGAAAAGAGTCCCTCCTCTTCAGGACAGGGAGTGGATTGCTCAGATGGATGGCCTTTACAACAAAGATGTTGTGAGAAATACAGTCAGGTTTAAGAAACTACTATAGGGCTTCTTTGTATGGCAATACAGAGTTGGATTGCATACAATTTATTACACTGCAGAATTGCATTCTGAAATCGAGAGAGGGCAAGGCAAGTCAGGGAACTGATACCAAGTCATTCAACTAAAGGGAGAACAGTAATAAAATAAAATAAAATATAAAACAAAACAAAACAAAACAAAACAAAATAAAATAAAATAAATAAAATAATAAAATAATAAAATAAAATAAAATAAATAAAATAAAATAAAATAATAAAATAAAATAATAAAATAATAAAATAAAATAATAAAATAAAATAAAATAAAATAAAATAAAATAAAATAAAATAAATAAATAAATAAATAAATAAATAAATAAATAAATAAATAAATAAATAAATAAATAAAATAAATAAATAAATAAATAAATAAATAAATAAATAAATAAATAAATAAATAAATAAATAAATAATAAATAAATAAATAAATAAATAAATAAATAAATAAATAAAATAAAATAATAAAATAAAATAATAAAATAAAATAAAATAAAATAAAATAATGAATGAATGAATAAATGGGATGGAATAGACCAAAAACCTGACTGAACTGGATGTCAGTGAAAATTTGCTTAGGGCAGACCTGGGCATTTTATAGCCTGTGGACACATCCAGTCCTTTCACTGACCCTGTCTGGCCCACAGCAATGGTGGAGGACAGTGGCAGGGATGAGGCATGCGGTGACCCTTCACAGTGGTTCTAGTTTCTCTTATGCCCCTGGGAAAATGAATTGCCCATCCCTGGTTTAGAGAGACATTCTTTTTCTCACCTCCCTTATTAAAATGTTCCTGATAGTTGCAGGAGCCTGCTGGAATAAAAAATACAAAGCTTGCCTCTTTTCACCTTCACTGAGACTCTCCCAATGACTAATGGCTATGCAAAACACATCATAGGGTGATGGATATGATATATGAACTGAAATAAAATACATCTTGTCATGGGATTTTGAAATTCCCATTAACTCATGTTCACCTTATTTGGCTTATTGTTCCTGTTTTAATATTGCTCAAGCTCAGGAAGAATCAAGAAAGCTGTCTACACCCCATAGATACCCTGACATATTCTAAGACTGGAACATGTTGCAGCTAGTTTTAAAAGAAAGTGGCAGCATCCATTATATCAATCTGTCTGTATGTGGAATTCATCTTTTGCAGCCACTTTCTTCATATTGCAGGTAGTCCTTGACTTATGACCAGTCACTGTTCGAAGTTACAATGGACCTCCTCCCGAAAAGTTACTTATGACCTGGTTTCAAAATTCCAACAGCCATCCACTCTCATGGCCATGTGATCACATTTCAGGTACTTGGCGCAACGTTTCCAGCCGTTTGTAGCATCCTACAGTCATATGTCTGAGATTTACAACATTTTTAGCAAAACCTGGCATTTACTTCTTGCAAAAATATTCCATAAGATAGAATGGATTTGCCTAAAGACTGCACAGTTTGCTTTAGTGACCATGGATTTGTTTAATGACCACTGCACAAATCATAACATCAAGTCAGTCACTTATTACCTTCCTTACAATATTCAAAAATTATGACCATAATGGGTAGATTCCAGTGGTGGGTTGCAGGCAGTACGCCCCGGTATGGATGTACCAGAGCCTGCCCGGAGCACTGGGTACCGTTCCGGTACAGGGTTCTGGAGGGCCCACCTGCCCACGTTCCTTACCTGTCTTTAAGCTTTTCGGCACTTCCATGCACGTGCAAGGCGCATACAGTGCCTGCGAGACACTCTGCTGAGCAGCTGGAGCATTGCGGAGGTGTTGCTGGACGGTAAGACACATGTGCGTGCTGCACGTGTGTGCTCATGCACTGCGTGCGTTCATGTTGAGGACGCCGGGGCCCGTTGCAACCAGTATGGGATACGGAACCCACCACTGGTAACTCCATTACGGTTGTAAATCAAGAACTGCTTTACCACATATAATAAATCAGAAGTGGCCTCTTCACAAGTGTGAACTCACCCTTAAAGGCTTAGCAATAACAGTGGTATCAAGAATAAAACAACAATATCTGGATCCTTTCAATCATACTCAATATCTTTATTTGCTTTTGCTTAGTATGAGTCTTACCATCTCTTCATGTATTCAATGGTTTTAAAAAATGAGAGAACAAAATTCTTTCTCTGTTAGTCTATTTTTACCTGCTTGTTCAAAGTTAACTATCAAGCACACCACAAAATGCAGACAGAAGTGATTCTGTCCACTTTTGTCAGCGTTCCAAGTATCATACAGAATTTGTCCAAGGCAAATCTTTCCTTAAAGTCAGACATGTTGGTACATCTGTGGAATCCCAATTCTGGAAGTTACCTAGGATTCCCACCCAGTTGAAAGTTCATGATCTTGTCCCCACACCCACTAATCCACCATATGCTCCAATCTGCTTCTTCCACACTGCCATCTCCACTCCGCTGGTTCCGGTCAGTTGCCAAGGTGCGGAGACAAAGAATAACCTAGAGCTTCTAGAAAGGAAATTTTTATTTTGAAAACAACACATTCTACCCATTGCTATCCCCCCTTAATGAATATGCATACTAAAGATGAAGCTAGAAGAAAGTGTGGCCGGCCAAAGATTCTTAAAGGAACCGCTGCAGGCCTGACAGGTGGCCTCTCTTCAAAAGGGAAATCATTTCTGGAAAAGAGAATTAAAATTAGAAGTGACCATAACACAATTAACCACCTTTGCCTCCCCCAGGGGGACCCTTTGTCTTATCATGGAATAATTTCACTAATTTATCTGCTTTTAGATCCCAACTTTGCACCCACGTAGCTTCAGACAAAGGGTACTCCTTCCAAAGCACTAAATATTGTAAGTGACCTCTATGCAGCCTGGAATCTAAGATTTTTTACACCCCATAATGTGTTTCCCCTTCTACCACTACAGGAGGAGGGGGAGTTTGGGTGAATGGCCTTATGCTAGACCCCATTACTGGTTTCAACAAGCTACAATGGAATACCGGGTAAATTTTCCCTAGAATTCTGGGTAGGCTGAGTCGAACTGTAACTGGGTTCATTATCTTTTCTATTGGGAAAGGACCTAGAAATTTTGGACCCAATTTTTTACTAGGCATCCTTAATCTTATGTATTTGGTAGATACAAAAACTTTGTCCCCCACACGGAAGGGGGGTTGGAGGGAGTGATGTTTATCAGCTTGCTTCTTGTAGGCTTCTGCCGCATCTGCTAGAGCCTTCTTCGTATTTTCCCATCCCTTCTTTAGTGTGTCCATCCATTCATTCAGAGACACGGAAGAGGGAGGTTCTTTAGGCAGCTCAGGCATGGGAACTAATTCCATGCCACTGGTAATCTGGAAAGGGTTAGTGTTAGTGTTCCACCATCGCATTGGCCCTCTCCGCTGCACCATTTGTGCTGGGATGAAATGCTGAGCTGAGTCCCTGTGTGGACCCAATTGATCTGAGGAACTCTCTCCAGAACTTGGTGGTGAACTGAACTCCGCGATCTGAAATGACCCTTTTTGCCCCCCCCCCGTACAGGTGATAAATGTGTTTCACAAACATTTTCGCTAATTTCTTTGCAGATGGCAATGAAATGCACTTGCTTGGAAAACAAATCAATAACTGTCCTGATTACTCTATTACCGTTGCAGGCTGGAAGCTCAACGATGAAGTCCATTGTGATCGCTTCCCATGGTCGGCTAGGGTTGGCCACTCGTAGTAGTCCAGGGGGCTTTCCCGGCTGGGTTTTCATCGTGGCGCAAGTAGCACAGCTCTTTACATAATCTTCCACTTCCAATTTCATCTTTGGCCACCAAAATTGATGCCTGGCGAGGTGGAGCGTTTTTAGGAATCCAAAGTGGCCTCCTAGTTTCACATCATGACTCTGCTGTAGAACCTGCAGCCTCATCCCTGCAGGGACGTACAGTTTGGACTCCTTCCAGACTAAGCCATCATTCACCATTAGTATGTCCTTGTTATTGTTGAACCATGGGTCTGTCCGGAGTGCCGCTTTCAGCTCGGTCGTCAGCTTATCTTGGCTTTTAGTGGTGACTTGAGCTGCCTTTTGGTGAGAGGGAGATATGAGGGTGGATAACTTCTTCCTTCTTACTCTCATATTGCGGTTTTCTCGATAGAGCATCTGCTAATGAGTTCTTTCCTGCAGGGATGTGTTTAACTTCAAATTTAAACCTTTGGAAGTATTGTGCCCAGCAAACTTGTTTGGGGATAACCTCCGATGGGCTAGGAGAGCTTCGAGATTTTTATGATCAGTCCAGACCTCGAACGGTATATCCCCCCCTTCTAGGAGATGTCTCCAGGTGAGCATGCTCCATCTGATCGCGAATGCCTCTTTCTCCCAAATGGCCCACCTTCTTTCAGTAGTGGTGCGTTTCTTGGAGATGTAAGTGCATGGCAAGAGGTTGTCTTCTTTACTCTTTTGCAATAGTACCACGGCTATCGCTGCAACACTGGCATCCGTCTGGATTATGAATGGTCGCTCTGGGTCGGGGTGTTGCAATATGGGCTCTTGGGCAAAGAGCTGTTTTAATTTCTCAAAGGCTTTTTGACAGTCCATTGTCCACTTTAGTGGTTGGTTTGCTTTCGGCTTTGTTGGGGAAGGGCCCGTCTTTAATAGCTCAGTCAATGGTAGGGCAATTTCTGCGAAAGTCGGAATGAACTGTCTATATAAATTTGCAAATCCAAGTAAGCTTTGTAGTTGTTTGTGAGTACTTGGAGGTTTCCAATCTAACATCGCTTTCACTTTTCCTGGATCCATTTCTACCCCTTCGTTGGAGATACAATACCCCAGGTAATCTAGCGAGGTCTTGTGGAACTCACACTTCGACAATTTTGCATAAAGTTTGGCAGCTAGAAGTTTTTTCAGGACTTGCCGTACCAGTTTCACATGTTCTTCCAGGGTCTCAAAGAAGATCAAGGTGTCATCTAAATAAATGAGTACTTCGCAGTACTGGTGGTCATGTAGCACTTCATTTATGTACTGCATGAAGACTGCGGGTGCTCCTTGTAGTCCAAAAGGCATGACTTTGTACTGGAAGCTGCCCAGGGGAGTGTTAAAAGCGGTCTTCCACTCATCCCCTTGTTGGATTTGTATGCGGTAATGCGCCTCTCTCAAGTCCAGCTTGGTGAAGATCTTGCCTTTAGCCAAGTGGTTCAACATATCTTTCATGAGGGGGAGGGGATAGGTGCTCTTTTCGCATACCGCATTCAAGGCTCGCAAATCCACACAGAGGCTAACTCCACCATCTTTCTTTTCTCCGAAGAGCACTGGAGCCGCTACTTTCGACATCGCTGGTTCAATAAAACCCCTTTTTAAATTGGTGTCGATGTACTTCCTCAATTCAATCATTTCCTTGGGAGTCATAGAGTACATTTTTGGCTTTGGTAAAGTTGCCCCAGGTTTGAATCTATTGCACAATCTGTGGGGTGGTGAGGTGGAAGGTAGTTTCCGTCTTCATCACTGAACACCTCCGCCAAATCCCAGTAGATCTTTGGGACTCGTTGGATCCCCGGAGGTTTGGTGTCTACTGCGGGTGCTGCAGGTTCTGGTTTGGGCTGTTGGGTCCAATTGTTCCTGTGTGGCCTTTTGGCTCCACCGGTGGTAACGGCCCAAACCCAATAATCAATTTTCTAATGCCGTCCTCCCACTTTATAGTGGGTGCCCACTTGTCCAGCCATGCAAGTCCCAAGATAATTGACTCCTGCATTCTAGGGGCCACGATGAATCTGAGGAACTCATAGTGGCGGCCTATCATCAACTTTATTAACTTGGTGATCTTCGTGGCTGGACTCCCCCCAATTAGGGTTCCATCTACTTGCTCAAACTGAATAGGATGGATTAGGGGTTTTGTGCGTATACCTAGCTGCTCCACTATTGACATGCTGATTAAGCATCGGGTGCAGCTGGTATTTACGATTGCCCCAACTTCCCCTTCCATCCCCGTTCCTGGCACTTGGAGTTTGGCTTTTATCAAGAAGGGACGGATAGGTGCACTCACCATTGGGTTGTCTTTGGCATTTTTTTCCTCCTCCTCCTCCTCTGAGGTGCCAGGGGCTTCTTCAATGGCATAGCTCTCCGCCTCCGTTGGCTGTTGTACCAGATGACTCTTTTCTGGTGGTTTTCTGGTTTTTTTCTTCATTGCACTGGCAGGTGGTTGGCGCGGTTGTGGAACAGGGGCTAGAGCCTGGCATTCTGGTGCTCTGTGGCCAAGCTGACCACATTGGTAGCACTTTATAATGGGCCCCGAGGAACGAGGGGTTGGTGGGGGCTTTTCAGCTCACTGCCTCTGCGTTCGGTGGGCCAAAAGCTTTTTGGCAGGTGTTCCAGTCCCAGGCTTTGGATAGGTGTTAATCTTTTGGTCCAGTATGATTGCAGTGGTGTACCATTCTTGGAGACATTCTGGGACCCCCATTACGGCACAAGCTTCTTTTGGTTTGGGATCTAAGGCCTTTTTGAACGTGTAGACCAAGAGTCTTTCTGGCCAGTAACGTAGTCTTCCAGCTATTCTCCGGAACTCCCAAACTAATTCCTTCATGGGATGACCAGCCTGTCACAATGCCTGGATCTGGTCTTCAGCATCCACATGTTGGGCCACATCATTAAATCGGGTGCGCATCAGTTGGATGAACCCAGTTACATCATCTAGCTCTGGATCCGCTTCCTCGTGGAGCTCCGCTATCCATTGTGCAGCCTCCCCAAGGTTTGCCTTGGACTCTGATTTAATTCTGCATGATACTTGGAACGCTGACATTATCCCAATTCTGCAAGTTACCTAGGATTCCCACCCAGTTGAAAGTTCATGATCTTGTCCCCATACCCACTACTCCATATGCTCCAATCTTCTTCTTCCATGCTGTCATCTCCACCCCGCTGGTTCTGGTCAGTTGCCAAGGTGTGGAGACAAAGAATAACCTTGAGCTTCTAGAAAAGAATTTTTTATTTTGAAAACAACACATTCTACCCATTGCTATCCCCCCTTAATGAATATGCATACTAAAGATGAAGCTAGAAGAGAGAGTGTGGCAGGCCAAAGATTCTTAAAGGAACTGCTGCAGGCCTGACACCTTTGTTATTAAATTATCACAAAAGCTATATGGGCTCAATGTGGCCTGGAAACAGCAAAGGACTGTCGCACGGTCCTTCTGCCAGTGAAAACGTATGTTCCCCTCCCCAAGCTCCATTTTCACTGGCAGAGGGCTGCAGGAGGCCATTGCGGCCGAAAACGAGGTGCAGTGCCCCCCACTGAAATCCATTTTAGCTGGCAAAGACCTAGAAAAACTAAAAAACAAAACAAAAAATTGCATTTGAGCATACAAGAAGAGACAAGAAAGGAGAAAGAGAAAGAGGAAAGAGAAATAAAAAGAAGGAAAGATGGGAAGAGAGCATGGAAGGAAAAAATAAGGAAAGATGGAAAGGAAGAACAAAGCAGAATGAAGGGAGAAGGAAAAAGAAGAAAAGGAAGGAAGGATGGAAGGAAGGAAGGAAGGAAGGAAGGAAGGAAGGAAGGAAGGAAGGAAGGAAGGAGATTTTAATGAGAGTGAGGGAGGGTCTCAGGGAAGTCCTGCCTTAGCACTTGGCCACCACAGGTGCCCCCAACATGAGTGATGTCGAGCTGGCCATGCCAACCATGGCCACGTCCACTCCCCTCCGGCCCTCTGGGGTCAAACACAACCCTGATGCAGCCCTCAATGAAATCGAGTTTGTCACACCTGAGCTAGATGATTCATAGGCTAGATCAGTGGTGGGATTCCAAATTTTTTACTACCAGTTCTGTGGGAGTGACTTGGTGGATGTGGCATGGCTTGGTGGGCGTGGCTTGATGGGTGTGGCAGGGGAAGGATACTGCAAAATCCCCATTCCCTACCAATCAGCTGGGACTCGGGAGGAAGAGAATAGATGGGGGCAGGGCCAGTCAGAGGTGGTATTTACTGGTTTTCCGAACTACTCAAAAATTCCACTATCGGTTCTCCAGAACTGGTCAGAACCTGCTGAATACCACCTCTGGGCTAGATGATCCATATGGACAGTCCATTGATTCCAATATTGGTTGAAGGTTTTATGATCAGCTGACTTCTTAGGGCTTTGGTAACCATCCTTCTGATCCTCAAATAGTGTGGTAGGAACAGGTGAAGAACTAATACCATCATCAGACTCACTTTGTAAGACTTTGGTAAAATTTATGAAATACTCCCTTTCTGAGATTTGATTAGGCTCTAGACTCACATTTGGGTTAATGCTTTCAGACATAAAGCATGGCATGATAGAGAAACATCTTTGTTTTTATTTTATGTTAATTGCACTTCAGATTCAGCATATGCAATAATATAAAGAAAGTGACTGGAAAAAGACAAATTCGACATACATCATGGTCAGATGTATATATCCAGCTTTTTTTTCAAAACTAGCTGCAACATGAAAACAGAATTCTCCTTTTATACCCACTATAGAATATTTGTTTCTCTCTCTCTAATTTTTTAAACAGATGTTTCCCCTCCATTTCTAGGCCTTAAAGCTAGGCAGCTATCGATTGTTGGCATAATTTACCCATCTGCTTGAGAAACTCTGGCTTTCTATTTATCCTCCACAATGAGAATCTCCCATGGGCCTTATTTTCTCTAGCATTCAATTTGTGTTTACCAGAGTCCCCAGTTTTTAAAAACTTTTTTGAGGGAGTTAAGGGGATTTTTGTCCCAGATCTGGCAACTCTAATTGCCACATTACTGGCCACCTCCTCATAGAATCAGATTGGATAGAAAGTCATAATATGGCCCCCAGGGGGAAAAGGTTGAAATACCCTGATTTATGTAACAGGAGGAAGGATAGTTATTACTCCTCACTGCTCATATTTATAAAAGGTATGCAGAATCATTTTATAGCCAGAATAGTATTATAAATTCATAATGTATCTTTCAGGAATGCAAAGAATAAAGATATTTATGTTCAACTGTATAAAGTGAGAAGAAAAACAATCTGGAGCCTTGCCACACACCATATTTAATGATGCTTATAGTGCTACATGTATCTTTTCCCTGTAGACATTGCAAAAGGTAACACATTAAAACCGCAAAAAACTAGTTTCATTATTGAAAAACCAGCTGTTTATAGTTTATTCCCCTTGCTTCCCAATGGAATGAACTACATTCATAGCCTGTTTCTCCTGTGTTTGCAAGTGTCTGTTTTTATGACCATACCCCCTTCCTCGTCTCCCATCTCAAACTTTCCTAACTTATTCCAGGCTAGGATAAATATTTGGGATGCTTACAAAGTTGCCACCTAGTTTAGGATTTGCAGATCTGGTGCTGTGGTAAAGAGAATATTGTTTTAAGTCCTTTATGGTTGATAATAATTTTAGTAGTTAGCCTTTCATTGTGATTGACTCCATAATAGTCTATTAAGAGGCATTTATAAATAATCAGACAAATGCCTAGAAACACAAATGGACAAACATCTCGATGGTGTATAATTGGAGAACGGGATGCCAGAAATCAACCAATCAACTTTCTTTCCTTCTTTCCTTCCTTCTTTCCTTCCTTCTTTCCTTCCTTCCTCCCTCCCTCCCTCCCTCCTTCTCAAAGAAGAGCTGTTTGCTTTTCACTGAGTGCTGGAAGCTTGTGGGGAAGCAATGACCTCATTGATTAGCAAGTTTGAAATGAAGAAAGTGAATACGGTAGTGATTAGCTTTCATTTTCTGTATTCAGCTATTGATTAACCAAGGCTGAGCAATGATTGGCTTAAGTCAAACATGCCTGACTCACAAATCATTAGGATAGGTTTAGGTAAGGATGACAAGCTCAGACAGGTTGGACAGAAGTCCTGTGACGGGCAGTTCATTAGATGGTTTGATTATAGGACAGTTAAAGCATTTGGGTGTTTCTTCGTGCTGCCTTTCCAGAGGTCTTTTCCCTTCCTGCCTTGAAAACTGCAGAAATTTCTGTGCTTTCTCAATGGATACTTGAGTGACTAAATGTCTATTGAGGCTAAGTATTCATGAGACCTTGCAGGAACTCTTTCTTTCTTTCGGCTTCCCATCACCTTCTTCCAGAAACCCACCCCAGACTGTCTGAGCTTTCTGCTACCAAAAGGTGATGGACTTCCTTTGGTGTGTTACTGCTACGATAGTCAGGAACTCTTGGTAGGGCACATGAACCACCCCTGTGATATTTTGAAAGCTACTGTGCCACTAATACTGGTGGACCTCTTCCTGGGCCCCTGCCTGGATGGCTTCTGGGCCTCCCAGAGCAAATCTATTGTCAACCTTCTTACAAAGGCCTACTCCCCAAAGACACTGCTGACCTTGATGTTTCCATTCCTGCTGGGCCTTATCCTTCAGGCTGCCTTCTCTTTGCCTGCTTCAGCTGCTGTAGCCTAAGGCAAGCTTAGCTGGCTGCTGTTTTTTTTTTTTTTTGCATTAGCTACTCCCAGCTCTTCACCTCAAGGAAAAAAAGTTACTATTCCGTTTTATGAACAGCAGTATTTGTTTGTTTTTAAGTTTCTCACCCTCCTCCACCATTACTCTAGTCTACGGGGGAAAAACATCTCCATGTCTTTCTTTTACACATTTCCCCTCTGCACTCTAAATTCTTGCACTTTGTGCTACCTAGATCCATCAGTGTTGGCTTGTGTAGATGTTTAAAAGCAGTGGGAAAAGGGAGAGACTACAGGGTATACCTTTTTAAATCTTGCAGGTGTTACAGTTTAATAACTATAGCAGGGCTGTCAAACTCAGGGCCTATGGGCTGGATGCATGACACGCTGGCCACGCCCATGTCCAGTTTAGCAAAGGGGGAAAACAGTTGCAATCATCATATGACAACACTGTGACAACATGAGTTTGACATCCCTGGACTATAGTATGTAGAAAGCAATTTTTATTTGCAGATAGAAAGTACAAATATTGGTTAGATTTAAAGTTTTTTGGGAATTACTTGTACAAATAATTGATAATTGTAAAATAATAATTGCAAATAATTGTGTTGTAGATCTGAGTTTATACTATTTAGTATTTTTAATTCACATATACACATATGATGGGTGTCCTATTATGTATCAATGTTTGACATTCAAGGCTATTCAGAAAAAAAATAGAGATCAGTTATAAGCAAGTCAAAATAAAATATATACAAAATCAGTAATACAGAGTGACAGTTTGCATCATATTAAGGTCTAAAAATGCAATCCAATTATCAGCTAAGGCAAAGGCTTGCCAGAACAAAATCAGCATATATCAATGGTAACAATACTGAAATCTGAATATGTGTGACTTTGAACATTAATGCTACCTTAAGAGCAATTTATCATCTTACAACTGACCACAGACTCTTTTATCTTGTGAGAAACTTACTAGTGATGTGCAGTCAGGGGAGGCAGAGCCTCACCGCTCTCATCATGAAAATTTAAAAAAAATTACTCCGGGGAGCCGCGAAAGTGGCTGGGAGAGGCGCGCGGCTTGGTTTAGCCTCCCTGGACATTGCAGCAGCAGCCCCAAGTGCGCCGATCTCGCAATTTTTTGCATCGGGCAAGCCCGGGATCCTTGCAAGGGGAATGGGACCACGTGTGCAGGAGGCTCCTCAGTACCAGCCTCAGATCAGCGCAGCCGCGGTCCCCTTTATGTTGGCTCAGGAAGGAGGGGAATGGCACCACGTGTGCAGAGGAAGGGGACCATGGCTCTCGCTTATCTGAGGCTGGTGCTGAGGAGCCTCCTGCACACATGGTCCCATTCCCCTTGCAAGGATCCCGGGCTTGCCCGATGCAAAAAATGCCTAGGTAATATCATCAGTGCTAGAAGGGAGTGGGTGAGGGGAAGGAGGAGAAAGGAGAAGTTTCTCTTCTCAGAAATGTCTTCTCAATGGAACTGTGGCAGCCTGCCTGTCAATTTCTGACATTTCTGAGAAGAGAAACTTCTCAGGTCAGGCTGCGCCCGTGCGATCGGAGCAACCACGCGGTTTGATGACGCCACCAGCCTCACCATCCATAAACCTCACCGCACATCACTGAAACTTGCATATAGGCCAGGAAACCACAAAGGGAACAGAAGGTGGTAAAATTGACTTGCAAAGTTAGGAAGATAGAGCGACAAGGCTGCATATTCTCTCTTATGGAGTTAACATATGTTGAATATACTGTATATTGAGGGAATCTGGATTGAAAGAAGATTATTGTGGTTTTAAAGTTGGAAGAAGAAACACAATAAACTGTGCTAAACAGGACAATGCTGATGACACTGTCCTGATAGCCAAAATGTAGAATATCTGCAAGCCTTACTACTAAAAGTCAAAGAGGACATGGAAGAAATGTGACTAAAATCAAATCTAACAAAGACCACACTAATGACAGTTGGTAGAATACTGAGCCTTAGAGCTGATAGTTCCAAGATACTGAAATAGTGGATAGTTTCTGCCTCTTGAATTGAATTAATGTTAATTCTTTACATTAACTGTAAAGAAACAAATGTATATGGAGATTCTCAGTCATCCAGGTCATGGTTGTCCCAAAGGTGCTTTTTCTGGTTTTTCTTTGAAGACATTTTGCTTTTTCAGAAGAAAACATCTTCAAAGAAAATCCAGAAAGTCCAGTTGCCTCTTGAAAAAGCATCTTTGGGATAGTAAAGAAACAAGCAGTCAAGAAATATACATCAGACTAGAACTTGATGGAACAGCCATGAGGCAATTGGAAAAAATATATTAAATGGCATGATCTTACAAAGATCAGAATCATGCAAGCCATGCTATTCCTGTGACACTCTAGGGAAGCAAAAATATTGACATTTTGAACTTTGATGTTGGAGAAGATTCCTGATAATATTGTGGGCAGTTAAGAAAACAAAGCAATGGATTATTGCACAAATCAATCCAAAATTCTCACTTGAGCCACAAATGACCAGGTTCACACTAATTTATTATGAAGACATTATATGAAAACTGAGTTCTCTGGAAGATGCTGTAATGCTAAGAAAAGTGAAAAGATAGAGAAGAGGATTTCAAGGAGCAAGGTGGATGGATTTATAGAGGTGATAAATGCACTATTGGGAGACTTGAAGCCAACAGGTTAAGGATAGAGTGTTGTGATGGAAATCTATGTGATCATTACGAATTGAAAATAACTTGATGGCACATAATCACTTAATCAATCAATGTTTCCTAGATGAAAAGTCCTGGAAACTGAGATAATAATAATAATAATAATAATAATAATAATAATAATAATAATAATAATAATAATAATAATAATAATAATAATAATAATAATAATAATAATATTTATTTCTTAGCCGCACCCTCTCCCGAAGGACTCGGGGCGGCGTACAATAAAACATAGGAAATAAATATATAAACAAACATACATATAACAAAAACGTATACCAAGACATATACATATACAAGGAGGAGGTGAGCTGATGAATAAAAAACAATTAAAAACACAATGTTTAAAAACCCCTAAATAATTTAATGCAATTAAAATACCCCAAATAAAAAATCCGTCAGGAGCGATATAGTTGGATCAAAGTTGAGCCAGGCCAGCTACTTGAAATAGGTGGGTCTTGAGCTTTACACGAAAGGAGCAGAGGTCAGAGGCATTCCTAATATCCGGGGGGAGGTCATTCCACAGGGCTGGGCCCGCCACAGAGAAGGCTCTACTCCTAGGCGCCGCCCCCCGGCACTGCCTGGTGGACGGCACCTGGAGGAGACCCTCTCTGTGCGAGCGGATTGGTCGCAGGGATGTATGGGGCAGAATACGATCCCGCAAGTAATTAGGTCCTGAGCCATGTATTCATATAAAGATACTGCTAATTTGGAACTTGTTTTTAATGCCATCTTTGATTTCATAGAAAGTATTCAGAAAAAAAGTATCTATCTTGTTTAAGGGGATTTCACATTAAACCCAGAACCTGCATTTATTGATGACTCCCTGAGCTGTGTTCCAGAAACTGTGTTGTTTTTATGTGGACCAATGTGGGAAACACAAATTGGAATGCACAGAATCTCTAATTTGCAATAGAGGAGATGTCTGTATTCATCCATAGAATGTACAAATATGGGTAAAAGCCAATTATACAGGTGTCATCAACCTGCAGTGCTACGAGCGAAAGGGGCACATTGCCAAGGTGTACTGGAGTGAATTCGCTGCCACAGCCTGACAGCCTAGAAGCACACCATATGGCCAACAGAGGCCCAACCAAGGGGCATGGCAGAAGCCGCCACGGCACTCAGAGGGTGACAATAGAGTCACCTACCACACGTCAATCAGCCAAGTCTGCACCAGGCGGCCAAAAAAGCTGAAGGTCACAGTCATCATCGAGGATTCTCCATGTGAGATGGAGATTGACACCGGGTCATCACTGACCATCATGCCTTGGTCTACCCTAAAGCAGGCTATCCCTAGCCTAAAGAAGCAGCATCTTTGCACCCCTGACATCCGCCTACGTGATTACCAGGGAAACTGGGTCCCCATCATGGGCCAAGGCCCCTTCCAGGTGAAGTTCAAGCAGTTCAGTGGGAAACTCGCAGGGCTAGATTGGTTCCAAGCCCTGGGCCTAGAAGTGACCGGTATATATTGTATGCCTTGAAAGATGATGGCACTGAAGCCATCTTTAAGGAGTTCAAGGACGTCTTCGGCACCTGTTTGGGTAAGTATGTGGGGACTCCAATTTCCTTTAGTTTGGACTCCAACATAACCTCAATAAGGCTAAAACCCAGGAGAGTACCTTTTGCTCTCCGCCCCAAAATTGACAGGGAAATTGACAAGCTCATAGGCCAGGGAATCCTAGAACCGGTCGATCACACACGCTGGGACACCTCTATAAGTGACACCTGTCCAATCTGATTGGTCTGTCAACATCTGCGTGGACTATAAGTGCACAATAAATAAAGCACTACAACAAAGCGCCTACCCTGTACCCATTGTACAGCACCTACTTCATTCACTAGGCCCCGGAAAATTGGGGTGCATTCAAATGTTACTGCCTGCAATTCGGTGTTAGTATCGCCCCTGGACTGTTCCAAAGCATCATGGAACAGCTTTTGCAGGGGATTCCAGGAGTCGTCCCCTATTTCGACGTCATCTTGGTATCGGCTGCAAATGAGGCACAACTTTTGAAATGTGTACAAATGGTTTGGGTTGAATTAGAGACAAAGGCTTCCGTCTCAAGAAAGAGAAATGCCAAATTAACGTACCAAGGGTTGAATTCCTAGGGTACCTAATCAATGGTTCTGGTATTCACCCGACAACATAAAAAATTAAAGCTATTCACGATGCCCCCACACCTCGCAATCAAACCAGCTGCAGGCGTTCCTCGGGCTCCTTAATTTCTACAGCATCTTTCTCAATCAGAAAGCCACCATTGCTGAGCCCTTACACCGTCTCCTGGCTAAGAACGCGAAGTGGTCCTGAGGCACAGCTGAGGCTGCCACATTTGCCATGGTAAAACGACTCATGTCAGCAGACTCCTTTCTAGTACAATACAGCGAGACCCTGCCATTGGTGTTTACCTGTGACGCTTCCCCGTTCAGCGTCGGCACCATCCTCAGCCACCGCATGCCCAATGGAACCAAGGCCCCTATTGCATTTTACTCCAGGACCTTGTCCGCCGCAGAGCGGAACTACAGCCAGCTGGACCATGAGGCTTTGGCTGCAGTGGCCAGAGTAAAGAGGTTCCATGAGTATCTATATGGCCAGGACTTCAAACTGGTTATGGACCACAAGCCGTTGTTGGGCTTACTGGCTGGGGACCGACCCACCCCAGCATCATTATCACCTTGCATGACCAGGTGGACCATCTTCTTAGCTGCCTACCCCTACCGCCTCATCCACTGACCAGGTTCCACTTTGGGGCATGCTGATGCATTAAGCCACTGCCCGCTACTGGAACTTCTCGCTGACCCTACCCCCAAGATGCTAGTCCTCCTCATTGACTGCCTTGAGACTGGGCCTGTCTCATCCAGTGATGTTGCCCATCACTCTGCAAAGGACTCCACCATCAAGCAAATTTTGAACTGGGTGTGGAGGGGGTGGCCCAAGGGGCCTGTTGGGGTGGATTTCAAAATGTATTTTACCAAACGTGATGAGTTATCGGTTGTTAATGGCTGGTTATGTGGGGTGACCCGGTCGTTTTTCCACCCAAACTGCGCATTGCAGTACTAGAGGCTTTACATGTAGGGCATCCTGGAATTGTCAGGATAAAGTTTTTGGCTAGGAGTTACGTGTGGTGGCCTAACATGGACATGGAGATCAAAGAATGGGTGGATACCTGCACACCGTGCCAGGAGTCCAGACCAGCTCCCCCAGAGGCACCCACTAAGGAGTGGGAGCGACCTCAATCACCATGGTCTAGGGTGCACATTGACTTTGCTGGCCCAGTACATGGCCAGACATTTCTCGTAGTTGTGGACATCTACTCGAAATGGTTAGAGGTAGTCCTGATGACCTCCACTACAGCAGAAGCGGTCATCAAGGTGCTATGGAGACTTTTCTCCACGCACGGCCTGCCCGATGTCTTGGTCTCTGACAATGGGCCCCAATTCATGGCCATGCAATTTGAGATCTTCCTAGCAGCTCAGGGAAATAGGCATGCCCTGGTTGCGCCATTCCATCCAGCCTCCAATGGTCAGGTGGAGAGAATGGTGAGATCTGCAAAAGAGGCCCTCTCTAGGATGGACCTGGGAGATTGACAAACACGGGTTGACCACTATTTGCTAATTCAGCACATCACACCCAGTGCCACTACAGGGAGAAGCCCCTCCAAGCTTCTCATGGGTCGCTGGCTAAGGTCCCACTTAGACTGGCTACACCCCAATTATTCTGCCTCATTGCCCCCAGACTCCACAAGCAAGATTCGGAAATTTAGCGCAGGAGATTTGGTATATGCCCACAACTTTGCCGGGGGAACTCTGTGGATTCCTGTCACAGTGGTAAGCATCACCCGCCCTCGCTCTTGCCTCCTAGAGCTCAAGGACAGTAGGGATTGGAGAAGGCATATTGACCAACTCTGTGGCCGCCTCTCCAACTCCACTCTTAGACAACCAGAGGTAGCTCCTGCATGAGTTATCCAAAGCCCTACCCAAATGGAGCAAACACTCACTCCTTCCATGGCCAGCTTAAGCCTGAGGGTACCGGGAAACTTACCTGGTTATGTTTCAGGCCCGCAGCGAGCTCCAAGCGAACCGGCTCTAGAAGCTCCAGCCCCGGCCTGTGAAAGGTTCCGGGAGCTTCCACCAAGCGGAGTTGCAGAGCAAACAAGTCCATTCGACCTGTCCAAGGAAACCCCTCCTACTGAACTGCACAGGTCAGGCAGAGCTACCCAAAAGCCTGCCTACCTGCCTACCTGCGTGACTACGTAACAAGTAGGATTGTTCCATCCAAGAGGGGAGGGGTGTTAGATACTTGTTCTAACTACAGTGGTTTCCACCAAAGTCCACTTTTTTTTTGCAGGAACAGATGTTTAATCCTATTGGTCGAAGAGTCTGACAGCTCCCTATAAAAGGGCTGCTGTCAGACACAACCTTCGCTGGATTGTTCTCACTTGTTGTACTTAATAAAGAGCTGTTGTTACCGTTAAGCCTGTGTGTGCCTATCCACTACCCAATCTAATACCACCTATCAATCTTGCTCTGCTGGATTTTCTTTTCTTTTATAAGGCCTCAGATTGTGGGGCAAATTATATTCTATATAGTAGTTGGGAAACTGTTTCAGCCATAAACAGTTTAAGTGTTATTAATTGTTCCTGGTTACAGTAAGATGACAAGATTCACAGGGCCTGTTTCAAACCTATGGAACACGAGGCTAGAAGAACTGCATAGTCAGCATAAAGTAAAATTGGAAGATGTCTACTGGCTAACTTAGGGCATGGATAGCAACTCTCTGGAGAGTTTTAATCAGAAAATTGATGTGATGGAATGAAATGTGGAGATGGATTCCCAGGAGGGAGATGGTGCATTCTAGAGAAGTAAGAAGCAACACATTCCAGATATTATATATGAGAGAAAGAGGGTAAAGACAGCTCCTCCCTTAATAGCTCACAGAGTATATTGTGGTTGTACATGGTAGAGTCTTCAGTCAGGCAAGATTTTTCCTATAGGTGTGAAACAATAAAGAACTCATCTTGGAAGAATTACCACATATTACTCAAAATTATGGTGAAAAAATGGTAAAGGAGTCCCTGTAGATTTTATTCTACTAATCATTGCTGACAATCGGGGGGTAGTGCTCATCTCTGTTTCAAGGCCATTAAGCAAATGCTGTCTGAAGACATTTCCATGGTTAGGTGGCCAGCATGACATCACAGAGCATTGTTACCTTCCAACTGAAGTGGTACTTATTTATCTACTTGCATTTGTATGCTTTTGAACTGCTAGGTTGGCAGGAGGTGAGGCAAGGATGGGAGCTGACCGCAACACATGGAAGTTGATCTCGGACCTGGGCTGCTAGCTTTCTAGCTGAGAAGTCCAGCATCTTAACCGCTGAACCACCATGCCATTCCTTATTCATATTTATCGTGCTGACATCAATTAAGTAGTCATTGGCTTTGCCGATAAGATGAAAACTAGTCTTCATCTTGTTATCAACTTGTCTTTCTTTTGGCTACTCAAGTGGCGTGCCCTGGTTATTTTCAGAGACAAATCTATCTGTGATTGGCCATAACTCTAGGAAAAGAAACTCACTGAGTTGCTGTATAAGCATTCAAGATGTAAAATGGTTCTCTGTTCACAGCCTGTTGTTGTCTGGCTCTGTACACAGATTGTCTTCTGGTCTTATTAAATTCAACATCCAAATTCATATTGACTTTAATGGAAGAAGAATTAGACTCATATTGAGATATTGGAACAGCATAGTTTATGCTGTCAGTATGATTAGGAGTTCTCCCATCATCTTCCCTTGCTCACCCCTTCTCTGACATCTGTCTTTTTCAGTATATAAATGAACTGCCTTGCAAACGTAAACATTTCAGAAAATGTATGCATCTGCTTTTACTGGCAACCCAAGGAAAAGCTGTGGCATACTGGAAGCTTGACAGATACACTAGTTTTTATAGCTTGTATTACAAATGTTCTCCATTTAGTTTCATTAAAGGGCTAAATTAATGGAATAGATAAGAGGAAAAATATATTTTTTCACTTCTTTAGCTAAGAAATATATACATAGGAAAGAGGGGCACTTCTCACAATCTTGCACATGTATGTATGTATGTATGTATGTGTGTGTGTGTGTGTGTGTGTTAACAGTTGTGACATTCTTGTAATTGTTGGTTGTATACCATCCAGAGTCATACTTAGTGAGATTGGTGGATCTATAACTTTGTTAAATAAATAAAATATAAAGTTGAATTGAGAAAACTGAATGCCTGCAGATAAATTGAACATTAAGAGGGATTACGTTATAAGTCAAACAAATTGAGAATGGAAGTAAGATACAAATAAGAGCAATGGAAGTGAGAAAGAACAAATTAATATCTCTGAATCCCTTTCTCTATTTATTTATTTATTTATTTATTTATTTATTTATTTATTTATTTATTTATTTATTTATTTCTTAGATTTTTAGACCGCCCCTCTCCCAAAAAGGGACCATGTAGGTTCAAGTCAACCTACATAAACAAATTTTATCAGTAGACTGCAGAGCGGCAGTTGCTAAGTGTTTGATAGACAGAATCGGTGTGTGTGTGTGTATGTGTTTGTGTGCATACTTAAGACCACAATTGAGCCCAAACCTTCTGTTGCTAAATGAGACATTTTTAAGTGAGTTTTGCTCCATTTTACGACCTTTCTTGCCACAGTGGTTAAGTGAATCATTACAGTTATTAAGTTAGTAACATGGTTGGTAAGTGAATCTGGCTACTCCGTTGATTTTGCTTATCAGAAAGTCACAAAGGGTGAATACATGAGTCCAGGACAGCTGCAAGTATCCTGAGTGTGAAAACAGTTGTAAATGACTTTTTTCAGCATCATTGTTACTTTGAATGGTTGCTAAATGAACTGTTGTAAGTTGAAGACTACATATATATGTACGTACATACATACATGCATGCATACCACACATATCATATATGCATACAAATATACATACATATACATATTAATCTAACACTTAGATTAAGAAGGAAAGAAAAGAAAAGGGCTGCTATCAGCAAGGTGAATTAACAGTTACGATGGCAATGGGTTATTGTTCTGACCCCCCTTCCTCCGTTGCCCACACAGCACACACACTCCGGAACAGTACAAGGGAACAAGGTTTATTGCACAAACAGACAAGAGGTTCCGTGGCAGCAAGCCACCAAGCCAAAACTCACAGGAACAGAACACAAAAGCAGCTATCCAGCTTGCCAGGATCCCAGACTAGAGCTTCTGGCATAAGTCTTCTGTTGACTGCTGTGAAGGGCGTATGCAAAGTCAACCCTTTTATAACCTAAAAAGGGCGCCTCCCAAACAGCACCTGAGAGCTCTTTACCGCCTATAATTACGCCCACGCTCCTTGCGTCTGTGGGCGCGCCGGTAACGGGCGTCCAGAAACTCCCTGCTGAGTACTGAGTCACTGTCACGTGACTCTTCCCCACTGCTCCAAGGCATGGCATCGGGAGTCCTCCTCCTCTGGCTCTCACCGCTGCTCCATGCCTCAGGCGCCTCCTGGTGGCCGACCAGACTCTCGGATCCCTGCTCAGCATCCGAATCCTGTCCAGGGTCGCCCATCTCCTCTGGGACTGACTCGTAGGGACTATCACTCTCGGAGTCTGGTGGCAGCGGCAACGGCAACGGCTAGACCACAACAGGTTATACTGTTGAAAAAAGAGGTTGGGGGACAGATTGCCATGGAGAAAAATCTATCTATCTATTGATAATGACTTCATGATAAATGAAGCAGTCACTTGTGTTAATGCCCCGAGAGGCTATTCAATCTCTCTTTCCACTTTGCCCATATATGGGAGTAATGTTTGCAGAAATACCAAGTCTACTGAATCGCCAAATCACCTTCAGATCTCTCTAAAGTGAACCGAAGGCACTGATTCAATTTGATTGTTTGAATCAACATGACCCTTTGGTCCAAGTTGTAGTGTGAAAGATTGATTAGTTCAAATCTCTTCTGGAAACCACTCTTTAAAGTTTATCTCAGCCCCAGTACTACAATGACTACAGAGGTTTCTATTATTATTTCACTTTAAAATGAATTGTCCTTAACTGTTCTGCAATAAAATATTGTTCATCCTTAAGTAAAGGGAAATCACACCATGTAACAATATAAATTCCAAATTACCTAGCTGCAAAACTGAGAATCTTTGGGGCAATATATAAATGCTACCAGTGTTCAAATGAGGGAAGGAAATCAGAAAGAAATGAATGATACCTTACATTTGTGGCTCTTAACACAGGATGACTTTTTAAAAAAATCTAACACTATGTGAAAATATGCTGATGTTAAGAGATTGTAAATTCCAAATGAAAACTCAAATCAAAAAATTAAACTTAGATTTGATCTGGACTTCCTACCTCTGAGTTAGCTTTTCTTATCATACAATATATTTGTTTTCATATGAGAGAGTTTCTCTGCTGCACCCCTTCCCCAACCCTGAAATAATAATGGCTGAGCAACAGAGGGCTATCAGCTGCAGTACTATTGGAAGAAAATATATCCACTCTTCACAAGTATACAAAGATGGAAAACAAAGAAACAATTATGTGTTATTGTAATAAGAGCCCCCTTGGTGCAATCCCAAAATATTTGGAGTACCATTGGCATTGACAAAGTCACCATCAGTCAATTGCAAAAAGCAGGCTTACTTGGAACAGCTTACAATCTGCAACAGTACCTTTAATACATTCAAGCAACGACATCTGCCTATCCTAAGTCCTTGAGCAGGACTCAATAGGTAGATAAAAATGCCAAATCCAGTTTAATCATCTGGCTGACTGTGTCAAAAACCAAAATAATAATAATAATTGAGGTTGCTTCTGCGATTTCAGAATACCAATCTACATTCAATGCCAATATTTTAAAAAATAAAATTATAATCCAGTGTGAGCATTGTTACGAGACATATTGATCTCAATGGAGCTCTGAATTGAAGCTGCTTTCATTACTCAGTGAAATAACAGAAAATGAGTTGGACTTTGTTTCGTCTGGCACATGCATCATCAGCTACATCTAATTGCAGCATCTTTTTGACAGATGGTGATTTATAGGACAGAAAGCACAGTAATTTTTATTCAAATGCCAGCCTGATTGTCTGTGGCAACAGTTTATGGAGTTGCTAATTTCTGACTAAACATAGAGATTGTTTGGAGAAAATAAATGTAGAATGGCAAAGTCACCCATGGACTGAGTTATACCTTGCTTTGAGTAGCTGAAGGGGCAAATAGATTCTAGATGTGACAACGAATTGTTCCCAATTGTCCGTCACCCAGGTACTACCATATTTCACTTCATAGTTTATGCAACTTTAGCTGATTCAGATGATCGACTGTTTTAAAGCCACAATATATATAGCTCTCCCACATATCCAGGCAAAAGAGGGTGCCTTACACACCTAAATAAGAACATAATGGCAATATAATTCTTCTGAGTCAAGTTCTAATCCACCATTTGTTTCTCACAATGACCAACTAGATGGCTCTGGGAGTATCCACAAGCAGGTGATGGAGAACTCTTACATGCCATTGTTGTGATGTGTGTTTCATTTTCTCATTTTTTTTTCTTAAAAAGCTTAGCTGCATAGAAAGAGGACTGAATGAGTGACTTGATCATTGTGGAAGGCCTTTATAGCATCAGGTTCTGACCTAACTCCTATGTCAACACCAAAAGCACACCCGCATACATGTTCAGGTAAATCTGCATTTTTGGATAAACCCAACTCTGTGCAGCACATTATATTTCTCTCTGCAAGAACAAGACAAAATATGTGGAGTGAGGAAGAAGCTCCCTTGTTTCTGTCCCTTCTCTCTTTCAATCCCATTCACCCTCTGAAATTGGTTGGGCTAAAAGATGGTGACTCACCCAAAGTCAATGCATTCCATGTTCAGCTCTGGAACTGTAACAGGTGGGGGAAGCCACACATCCCTCCTAGAAGAATGAAATATTTTGAGGAATATTAAAAAAGGCAGAATATTGCATTTCCCAAAGGGAGAAGTGGAGAAACATATTTTTAGAGGCAAAAAGCACTCCCCCCCCCTTCTTAATAGTCCCCGCAGGTATTTTGTGCCCATTAAGAAAGATTGGGCCAGCCTATTCAGAAACCAAACTGCAGAGGCCACTTTTTAGAAATGAAGATTTGGTTATCATTCAAGACAGGATATTTTGAAACAAAGGCAGAATGATAGGATTAGCCCTCACTCAAGATCCAAGACAGGACAACGGTCATTAAGCCACAATAGGAATTATTGCTTCATGGTCAGAGCAGCCCAAACTTCAACCAAACTTAGTTCAGACCAGTGCTTCTCAATTATTTTCTGTCATGCCCCCCCTAGGAAGAAGAAAACATTTCGCGCGCCCCGCGCAACTGTAAATAGTATCATTTGTCTATAAAATTGTTATAAGTACACCTCTGCATAACACTGTATCCTTATTAACGTATAAGAGAATAAAAAAAGAAAGAAATGTGGATCAATTTACAACAAAGAATAGCTTTATTAACTGTAGCAGAAAAGATTTAAAGGAGCACAGGATTTAAAGGAACACAATATTAAAAACTTTAACCTGCAAAACAAAAATATATAAAATAATTTGAGCTAAGCCCCCCTTTATGGAGCCTCACGCCCCCCCTGGTGGGCCCGCCGCACTATTTGAGAAGCACTGGCTCAGACAAACATTTAGATTTTGCATTTTGCCTATAGATCCAGCTATGATCCCTACATTACCCCTAAATGGCCCATGGGAGTCTGACAACAGCCAGTAGAATACATGATCTTGCACAGGAACAGGAAGTTCAAATGCAAAGTCCAAGGAAGTTATAAAACGTCCTCACTCTCTACATTATGAGTTCAGCTGCACCAGTACCATGTGCTTGGTGGTTCTCTTCATCATTAAACCTTCTTTCCAATCAGCCTCTATGTTTCCAGTGTCTTTCACCTGGCTTAGAACTGAACCAGGTGGTTATTTCTTCCCCCACAGATCTCCCTTGTTTTACTCAACACTTAAACCACCCTGCAACATTAGTTCTAACTAGGATAGTCTATCAAGAAATGTTATCGAAATAACTCTTGTATGCACAAGAATTATAACCTTCAGCACCCAGTCTGTTCAGTAGGTCCAACAAATATTTTTTCTTTTCTTCTGAGCCTTTTCTAATAATTGCTTATTAAAATGGGTGATAGGATTACATGTTACTTGTGGCTGGAATGCTGTAGGCCAGGGGTGTCCAAACTTGGGAACTTTAAGACTTGTGGACTTCAACTCCCAGAATTCCCCAGCCAGCCTGGCTGGGGAATTCTGGGAGTTGAAGTCCACAAGTCTTAAAGTTCCCAAGTTTGGACACCCCTGCTGTAGGCAAATGCATGCTTTTTGTAGATGTATTTTTTTTAAAAAAATTAAACTATCCTCTTAACTTTATCCCAAAAGTGCAAATTCTACCTTCACACATTATTCATCTTTGACATATCCATTATGGCCTTTGCCCCTCCACTCAAATGTTAAGTGCAGCTATCAAAAATGGTCAGTCCCTAATAGAAACTTAAACTTAACTCACTTTTGATATCCCCTTTTTCATGAGGCAAATGGCACTATCCACTCATGATCAGCAATCATATTTAAAACATTTTTTATTTATAAACAAATATTATTTAGTCCAGCAAGACTCTGTGGTAATATTGGCAGCTGAAGTGGGAAGAACAGTTAAGAGATTTTCTCGCCTTGAATACCTGCAGGGGAGGAAGTGATGGAGTCAACCTCCCCCCCCCCCCCGCAAGTCCCTAGAGGCTTATCTGATTGTTCTCAAAAGAGTATAGTTAGTTTGGTGAATTCTTGTAAATAGGTGAGTAGCAATAAATATATTTCTCTGATCAGCTCATGGTGTTGTTCTGTTTCCTTGTAACTCTGAGCATTTTAGAATATTCTGTATTGTAAAAGGGTTAAAATGCAAAGTACAATGAGAATTATTGACTGGAAATGACTGGAGGAGAAAAATGGGAGTGGAGGAATGGAATAGAATATCCTGGAAGGGATACAAGTCAGGCTGGAAGCATCTCACATAAGTTTTTTTATAGTCTGTGTCTCTCCCACCCACCTCACCATTATGATCCAGTTTACCAGTATTGTTCTTTGTGTACTAGCTTCCATTGCAATCCTCCTTCACTAATCCATAGTGAGAAAACCACCTTTCTTTCTGTTCCATGGACCTCAAGCATCAAAATATTAAATTCTCTGTTATGATGGAACTGTTATGTTATAAAGGATTTTTTTAAAACAAAGTTTTATTGGTTTTTAAGAAATAAAAAGGAAAAGGGTGCTGGGAAAGGTTACAAATTTTGGCAGTTGCAATATGCAGCAGGTGTCCCCTCCCCCCATACTCATGGTATACATTTAAGCAAAATTCAGTACAAAATAACAATATTTAGTCAGCATATAAATTCATATAGTAGTTTCAATCAATTTATGTCAAGCAAATTTTCTTTTTTTTTTAATTAAAAGAGTTTTGTACAAACAAATTTTCCCCGTTTTCACCCCCCCCCCCTCCACACAATATAAATCTCATACAAATGCTATACCCCCCAACCCCCCCGCAAAAATTCACATTCAAATATTATACCAAACACTTTACCCCCTCCCCTCCCCCATCTTAAAATAGATTACTCATAACCCCTCTCCTCCCAACAAACACTATATAAATTTCTCTTAAATTAATAATAACACATTGATCATTTTCTAAGCTAATTTAACATCTATAACTCTTAATATAAATTTCTCCTAGCCTAACAATGTTTCATTAATCCCATCTTCTAATTTATTCATATATATATATTGCCCCACCCTCCACCCTAACCCTCCCCCACCTCCCACACAAACCCACCCCCTGACTTCCGCTGTATACCACTCTAACAATTCCAAACATCCCATATACTATTTACTCTGATCATCTATCGGTCTAAACATTCTTACCTAAAGACTAGATAATAACTCCTAGTCTGATATTTATTCTGTATATAATCAATCCATTTTGCCCACTCCTGTGTATATTCCTCCTGTTTCTGAGCTTTTAAGAAAGCTGAGATTTTTGCCATTTCGGCGAACCCCGCCACCTTCTGAATCCATTGATCAATTGTCGGTAAAAAATCTTTTTTCCAATGTTGCGCAATCAACAACTTAGCTGCTGTAACCATATACAAGGCCAATTTTGTTTCCCCTTTGGTAAAATCCTTAACTATACCCAATAAAAACATTTGCGGAGTGAATTGTATTCTTTTCTTAAATACATTCTGCATAACCCACCATATCTTTATCCAAAAAGCTTTCACCTTGTTACAAGTCCACCATACATGAAAAAAAGTAGCATCTAGACACCCGCATCTCCAGCATTTTGGTTGAACATTTGGGTACATGCATGATAATTTTTTAGGATCTAAATACCATCTGTAAAACATTTTATAAAAATTCTCCCTTAAATTCTGTGACTGTGTAAATTTAACATTCTGAATCCATATTTTTTCCCACGTTTCCAACATAACCACTTCACCAAAATTCTGAGCCCATTTAATCATACAATCCTTAACCAATTCATTTTCTGAGTCTCTTTCTAACAGTACATTATATATTCTTTTAACTTGTTTTGGACCAGTCTCTTTTATCTGCTTAATCAGTTCCACTTCTTTATCCATAAAACCGACCCTGCGATCTTCTTCCCATCTCTTCTGAAGCTGTATATAATGTAACCAATTTAAGGTAATTCCTTCTTCCAACAGCTGTTCCAAAGTTTTTAACTTCCATTCGCCCCCATCAGCAATAAGCACATCTTTATATAAACAACCCCCGAGTGACTTAATATTCATAATCCCCATGGTGTCTGCAAGATCCAACCAAAGCGGTATTTTATAATCCCAATTGGGCCGGTGCTTCTTCCATATTCTCATCAAGGCACTACGGAGAGCATGGTTGTTGAACACTTTATCCACCCTGTCTTCATAAAAAAGATATGCATGCCATCCCAGAGCAAGATCATGGCCTTCTATATTCAGCAATTCCATTTTTGTTTTCCCGAACCAATCTGCTACATGCGTTAATACCGCAGCTTCATAATACAATCGAAGGTTTGGGAGTCTGAGGCCGCCTCTTTCACGTGTATCTTGCATAATCTCCATCTTTACTCTTGGTTTTTTCTCCTTCCAAACAAATTTATTTAATGTTATTTGCCAATTTAACAAGGTTTTATCTGACTTAAGCACCGGAATCATCTGGAATAGAAAGATAAATCTAGGTAGAATGTTCATTTTAATTGCTGAGATCCTTCCAAGCAAAGACAATTGTAACTTTTTCCACGCTTCAAGATCTTTCTGTATCTTTTGCCACAACACTTCATAGTTATTTGAGAAAAGTTTTGTGTTTGATTCTGAAATTTGTATTCCTAAATATTTAACTTTAGAAACTATTTCAAAACCTGCTAAACTTACAAGTCTCTTTCTTTGAGTCTCTGTCATGTTTTTAACCATCATTTTCGTTTTGTTTTGATTTAGTCTAAACCCAGACACCATGCCAAATTCTATTATGATATTTTTCATCTGGATTATCGATTTCAAAGGATGTGAAAGGGTAACAACCAGATCATCGGCGAATGCTCTAGTTCTGTATTCCTTTTGCCTGATAGCTATGCCATCTAAGGATTTTGAGTCCCGAATTGCGTTCAACAAGACTTCCAAAGTTAAAATAAATAACAATGGGGATAATGGGCAACCTTGTCTTGTGCCTTTTTGTATCTCGAAAGTTGTTGACAAATCTCCATTAATAATAAGTTGTGCATTTTGTTGCTGATAAATTGCTCCAATCGCCTGCCGCAATCGTGGTCCCATATCCATCTTTTCCAAAGTCTTGGTTAGAAAGTTCCAATTCACTCGATCGAAGGCCTTCTCTGCATCCAAGAAAACCAGCACTGCAGAGATCTGCTTATTTTTATCAAGATAGTCAATTAAATCTATGAGTTGCCTTACATTCTCCTTCATATGTCTGCCTTCAATAAATCCTGCTTGATCATGATGAATAATCTCTTGAATAACCGGCATCAATCTGTTGGCTAGTACCTTAGCAAATATTTTATAATCTGTGTTCAGAAGAGATATCGGCCTGTAATCCTCTGGTTTCTTAGGGCCCTCTTTGTCTTTAGGTATCAATGAGATAAAAGCCGCTTTCCATGAGGAGGGTATTTTACCTCCTTGTTGTATATTACAAAATAGTTGTGTAAGATATTCAATCATTTCCAGTTGTAAAGTTTTATAGTACATTGCAGTCAAACCATCAGTCCCTGGAGCCTTAGCTAATTTAAGTTGATTTATAACTAAAGTGATCTCGTCAGCAGTTATCAGACGTTCCAGATTTGCCTTTTGAAGCACAGAAATTTTAGCAACCCTTTTTCCTTGCAAAAAATCATCTATTGACTTGTTCTGTATATTATCCTGTATATATAGCTTAGTATAATAGTCCACAAATGATTTTTTAATCAGATCTTGTTGATATACCATCTTCCCTCCATACTCAATTTTATCAATAATTCTATCATTCGTATTCCTTCTCAAAGTATAAGCCAACCACCTACCAGGTTTATTAGCATTAGCAAAGGTGTTATGTTTGGCAAATTGTAAGTTACTTGCTGTTTGTTCTGCTATAAGCATCTGAAATTGATCTTTCAACAGCTTTAGTGCCATCTGGAGCGCCTGGTCATTCGGGTTTGTTATAAGCAATTGTTCCTTATTTTTTATTTCATCTTCTAATTCCATTCTCCTTTTCTGTCTAGTTTGTTTATGTTTAAAGTTCATATGTATCAGGACCCCACGCATGTAAGCTTTACTTGCATCCCAAACTGTTTCAATGGGAGTACCCTTATTCATATTAAAACTGAAAAATTCCTTCATATGTTTTTTAAGTTCATCAACATTTTTTTCATATCTAAATAAATTCTCATTTACTCTCCAGGACCTTCTTGGCCTCTTCCCTAACTCAATTTGTAACCACACCGGGCTGTGGTCCGTTAGTGTCCTGGAGAATATCTTCGTTTTCTTAGCTTTAGGAAGTAAATCCGGTGTTAGTAAAAAGAAATCAATCCTTGAAAAGGATTTATGTCTATCTGAGTAAAAAGAAAAGTCCTTCTCATTTGGATGTTGTGTCCTCCAAACATCTTTTAATTTCAAGTCGTCTTGTAAGTCAAAAAAGGCCTTTGGTAATTTGGTAGAGAGTTTAGTCTTTGTACTCTTATCTATCCTTGGAGAAATCACTCCATTCCAATCTCCCATTATTAGAATACTCTTAAAATTCCAATCTAAAATTTTTAAATGAAGCATCTTATAAAAGCTTTCTTGTTGTTGGTTGGGAGCATATATTCCTAGCACCAAAATAGGACCAAGGTCTGTATCAAGTTCAATTGCTATATATCTACCAGTGTCATCCACCTCTATGACTTTGGTTGAAAATCTTTTATTTATGTATATCACCACTCCATTTTTCTTTACCAAGTTAGAGGCAGCGTAAGATGTTCTCAATTTTGAATTCACTAAATACTTCTGATCTTGCAACCTAATATGAGTCTCTTGAAGACAAACAACGTCATTATTAAATTGCTTCAAATAATAAAATATTTTTTTCCTTTTTTGTGGGGAATTCAATCCATTCACATTCCATGATAATAATTTAAACATCTTTTGGCCTGATCTGGAGCGTTGAGAGCATTTGCTGAAGGTCTCTTTCCACAAGACTAATCTTCGGCCCTGCTCCTCCCATGGCTCCGATTTGCTTCTTACCTTCCTTCTTGGCACATTGTACTTGGGGCTTCCCCTGCTTGTGAGATTCTAGCATTTGTCTAGTCGTAGATCTAGTAACCCGTTGTTCCACTGGTTTGAGTACTGGCATTTCAATGAGGGTTTTGGACGATTCCTCCTCCAAGAAAGAGCATAAAAGAGATCCAGAGGGGTTCACTCGTGATCCACCAGGAGCACCCTGAACTTCCTTCTTTTGCACCTGCTTTCTTTGTTCTTCTTCTGTCTCTTTCTCAAACTTCCTCTGCTCTAAGACATCCAAATCTACTGGTGTTGGTGTAGATGTACGTGGGGAGGTTGCATTTTCCTTGAGTACTCCATAATAAAAGTCTCTGGCTTTGTCTATTGTATTCAAACGGTACCTCACC